>NC_132849.1:55947218-56291385 GCF_048164855.1 Canis lupus baileyi | reverse complement strand
ACATAACTGGGAAATAACTTGGAAAATCAGAAAGCAATTCTCACTCCTTCTGAGCTTGAACTTGTAATGTATACTGATTCTCTGCCAGGTTTTTCAGAATGATGAGGGAGAGTTGAAAACAGATCAAATTAATTCATTTAAAGATCAAAAGGGTATCCATACGGTATGATTTCATTAAGAATTAAATAATCCACCCGATTTCAAGGTTAATGGCAAACAACTACTCCACGTAACTGCTTAATACTCCCAGAAGGAGTTTGAATGAGGGATAATAGCCTTTAACTAAGAACAGACCCTTCTAGGTTTAATAAGAAGTGATTTCTCTTAATTGCAATTGCCTCGACGAAAGGTATTCAAGGCCTCAGTATTTGACAAATTGTAGCTAGAATTGACACAGGAGATTTAACTGGAAAAACTATATATGGGTTTTTAGAAGTCAGCCAACTCTATGATCTCCTGACAGAACTTAGCAATTGGACTCTGTGTAGTGTAGGCCCTCAGAAACATCAAATCAAGTGGAAGAAAATAATATGTGGGAATTACTTAACTCAGCTTGCAATGGTTTTTCCCATTAGCAGAGTTGTTAGGCAAGAAACAGGCTAACACCTCTGGAGGAGGAGAGGGCTATGTGAAAATGGGAAGAGAAACCTGGGGAGCTCAAGTCATAAAATCTGATGGTAAGAAGGGAAGACAAAAAGAGTGGCAACCAGTCAAAATGGAGAGACATCCAGGCAAGACAAACTCCAAAGCAAATACAGGGAGGATTTGGCAATTATCCTGATCTGGATGGAGGCCCTTAGTCGTAAGCCCTAACTCCTCTTGGGAAATAGAAAACCAGATATATCAGTGTCTGAAGCCCATGACTTAGTTTTGTGTTTTTTTTTTTTTGTTTTTTTTTTGTTTTTGTTTGTTTGTTTGTTTGTTTGTTTTATGAAGAAAATAATTTGATTCTTAATATTTTGGGCCCAACATCTTTTGGAAAATCTTACAGAAAGTAATGGTCATTCCATAAAAAATGCATATAGTCATACTTTCACAAATTTTAATTATAATTTCAGGTGTTCTAAAAGCCATGCGCATACTGGTTAAGAACCTCTGATTTATAGGACCAGTAAACGCAGCTAACTCCATTCTGGGAGATTTACTATATGATACTCTTTTACATATGTCTTCTAATCTATTTGGATAGCTTCTAACACTTAGGAAGTATGAGATAGAAATAGTTATTGACTACTGGCTGTCCCTGTACTCCCCTGGCTATATATTCTGGTTCTATTATAGTTAGGTGGGATCAGAAGACTAGTTCTGACTTACCGATTGAGAGCAAAAGCGATGTCATTTCTTGGCCAAAGTTAAATAGAGTCAGTGAGTTAGCTCTCCTTGCCCTGTCCTGCTCATGGTGGAAGCTGCATGTTGAGGTGGTAGACAGGTTATGCTGCTGTAATATGTAAGCCTGAAGTGTCAGTGAAGGAGGCTTCTCATCCACTCCACCTGAGTAGAGTGTTGGCAGGGGCTCTGCTCATCATGGTTACTCAGGTACTCAGGCTGATGGCTGGCCCATCTGAAGGCAGAAGAAAACATTGACCTGTGCACTCATTTGCTAATCTGACTTTCAAGAAGTGACAAACATGACTGCTACTCTCATTTCATTAACAAGGAATTTCATTTGGCCAATGTACTATGCGTGTCACCATGGCTACCTTATAGTACTGTTACTCAATGAAAGAGTAATCTAAGTGTTGCTGTGAAGCATTTTGTTGGACACATCTACAATAAGTGGACTTTAAGTAAAAGAGACTATTCTTGGTTATCTGGATGAGCCTCTTCATATTAGTGAAAAGGCTGAAGAACAAAATGGAAGTTTCTCAGAGAAAGAAGAAATTCTGACTCAAGGCTATAGCATCAGTTCTTGCCTTAGTGATTCCAACCCTACCCCCCCAACTTTACTGCTCTACTCTGCAAACATTGCAAATACTGTCTTCCTCCGCAATTGTATAAGCTGATTCTTATAAATAAATAAGTTGTAATCAATTCATATATAATTATTTCAAGAAATTGTCTTGAATTTCTATATGGATGATATATGCACACACAAGTATATCTCCTCCTGGTTCTGTTTCTCCTGTGGACTGGACTGATATGGCCACACTTCACTTCAAATGATCACAAGTCAAACTAGAAAATCTATGATTGGGAGCCTGGGTGTGCAGTTTGTTAAGCTCAGGGCAGATCTCAGGGTCATGAGATCAAGCCTCAAGTTAGGCTCTGCACTCAGTGTGGAATCTACTTAAGACTGTCTCACTCTCCTTCTGCCCATGCCCCTACCCCTTCCACACTCTTTCACCCAAATAAGTAAGTAAGTAAGTAAATAAATAAATAAATACATACATACATAAATACATAAATAAATCTTAAATAAAAGAAAATCTATGATGAACTCTAATGACCATCACAATTCCTGAGTCATTATGTTCCAGAAACTGCATGACTTACATCAATTACATTGAATTTTGTGTGAATGATAAATTTATAAATAAAACAATTTAAGGCTGAAGCAGTTACTTCTTTGTATAATTTCATTTTATTGATCCACAAGATATAGGTTTCTAGCCTGGTGATTTCTTATGAACTAAATACATCTATGTAACCAGCATACAAATAAGAAACTGAATATAACCAACATCTCAAGAAATCAACTTTTATTGTATTAAGCTGCTGAAATTTTAAAATGAATTATTCTCTAGACCCATCTTAGCTTAGTGTATTTAATAATCCAAGTTGAATTTAACAGTTTATTTATGTCCAAAGGCAACAAGTTCTGTTCGATTAAGAATACCTACCTACATACTATATTATTGTTGTCACGAATCAACATTTATTAAATACTTAGAAGTCAGGCACCGTGCCAAGCCTTTTACCTAATGGTAACACAGTTAATAGTGATAAAAATAACACCATTCTGTGCTCCAGTCACCGGACCAATTATCATAATTTATCTTAATATTATCCCCCTCCAAATATCCATTAGGTCAATGTTGTTATTGTAACCATTTTATGGGGAGACAGACTGATAAGACCATCTTACTTGATGAAGCCAGTGTCAAAGAAATGAGGTCTAACTGTGAAGTCTGTGCTCCTAACTACTATTTTGTATCAGCTCTTGAGATCTGGGAAAATGAATGATGCTGTGGAGAAGAGTAGAGAGACCATGGCCCTGGGGACTAATGGACAGGCTGACAGGCTGTCATTTACTTTTAAATGACAGGAAATCCCTAGCAAGTTCCTCCTCTTTCTGGATTTTGGTTCTTCTCCATCCACATCTAGGTAGACAGATTCACATGGACATGCCCAACTTTAGGTCTCTGAACACCTAGGGTCAGCAAAGCTGGAAATTAGGACTTTGTGAGCTGTTTTTCACCAGATAGTGCTAAAAAAATTTTAAATATAAAAAATTTGGAAGCTTAGTATAATGAACACCTGCATACCTGACATTTAACATTTGTTAACATTTTGCCATATTTGCTTCCCATTTTCCTCACTCTCTCTTGCCTTGCCCCACCCGCATTTTTGCTGAACTCTATGAAGAAGACATATATATCATTCAGTTAAACCCCATGTATTTTAGCCTCCATCTCCTCTGTATCAAGGACAATCCCTTTCATAACCATGATACTATTAGCAGCCCTAAAAAGATTAACAATAATTTCACAATATCATCTAGTATCCTGTCTTTATTAAAATTCTAGCAATTGCACCAAATTGTATTTTATAGATTTTTTTAGAGATTTTAATTATTTATTTGAAATATATATATATATAGAGAGAGAGAGAGAAAGAGAAAGAGAAGGAGAGCATGAATCAGAGGGAGGTACTGAAGGAGAGGGAGAAGGAGAAGCAGACCCCCTGCTGAGCAGGGAGTCTGATGTAGGGCTTGATGCCAGGACCCCAAGATCACGACCTGAGCTGAAGGCAGACACTCAGCCAACTGAGCCACCCCAGTGTCCCTATAACTTCTTTTTAAAAATGAAGAATCCAATCTGGGTATGACATTTCATTTGATTCTTATGCCTTTTCAAACTCTTTTAGGCTAGAACTACACTGTTCAATAGAGTTCCTCGGTAGCCTTAGCCTCATTTTAAGTGCCCAATAGGCACTTGGGGCTAATGGCTACCCTATGGGACAGCAAAGAACAGTTTCATTATTGCTCTATGTTTTGTTGAACAGGTCTGAGAACAATTCCTGTTTATTTTCTTTTCATGGCATTGACTTCTGGAAGAGTCCAAGAATTCTATCCCATAGAATTCCCACATTCTGGGTTTGTTTATTTCTTCTCAGTGTCTTAGAATAGGAACTCAGATCTAAATTTTGTTTTGATTCAGATTAGACATGTTTTGGTGTGAATAATACGTGGGAAATGCTATATTTCCTAAGGTATCATATCAAAGGTCTGTAATATCAGATGTACAATGCTGCCAATACTATATTCTATCATTTGTTAAAGAGGCAATCAATCATCAGATCTCAAAAGGTATATTTTCCCCTTATAACTATTTAGCGATGTGTAAGGTAATATTTGGCACCATGCAAAGGTCCTGTTTCCTGAGCAGACATCACCTAATGCATTCTGCATTTATCGATCATTCTTGCTTGAATCAATTATTATATACTGAGCATTGAAAACTTATTTTTAATAAAATTTTATCATTAATTATATACTTATTAACTGGCATTATTTTGTAAAATAAAGTTTCCTTTTCTCATTTTTTTTTTTTTTTGGAATGTAACTATTAACTCACAGTTTTTCACTTATTCAAAGTTCTAAAATCAATTAGATCCCTTCTTTCTTTCTCTCTCTACTCACATATCCTAAATTTGGTCAATGGGCATTTCCTAGAGCTGACTGCTCAGTCATCTTATTGTGATCATATTAACTTCAAGAATTTCCCTTTTGTTTCTGGCACATCAAGATTTCTTAAGCTCATCTTGTACTTTCTCTGGCTTAGACCTGGAAACAGCAATTTTTCCAAGGAACCCAGGTTGTCTCATGATTGGGAAATGATAATTGGCATCCACTATGGGTGTAGGCAATGTGTCTACAAGCTATTTTAATATCCAAAAAAGCTAACTGGTAAAGCATTAAGTCTCTGCTTTCAAATGAAATTATATCAAATTTATTTTTATATAATAAACATTATATTGATTATTCCATATGAGTTAGAAACTCTGAAAAAGATTGCCATTGATTTAAGTTAATCAATAAAGGGTAAATAAGCAATGCTTTGTTTGCCATTGCAACAGGATCATCTTTTTCTTTTAATTTTTTTTTTATTTATTTATGATAGTCAGAGAGAGAGAGAGAGAGAGGCAGAGACACAGGCAGAGGGAGAAGCAGGCTCCATGCACCGGGAGCCCGACGTGGGACTCGATCCCGGGTCTCCAGGATCGCGCCCTGAGCCAAAGGCAGGCGCCAAACCGCTGCGCCACCCAGGGATCCCAGGATCATCTTAATCCCCTTTCAGCTCTCCTTCTCTATTTGAAAGGGCAATTTTCAATTTCAAGCCATCTTTAATGATATTTTAAACTTCTATCCATCTCAGGACCAAGAGTATAGCAAGATTAAAGACAGTAATCCTGGGGCACCTGGGTGGCTCAGTCAGTTAAGCATCTGCCTTCAGTTCAGGTCACTATCTCAGGGTCCTGGAATTGAGCCCCACATCAGGCTCTCCACTCAGTGGTGAATCTGTTTCTTCCTTTTCCTCTCCGTCTCCCTCTTCCTCTGTGATCTCTCTCACTTTCCTTCTCTCTCAAATAAATAATTAAGATATTAAAAAAAGAAAGTGGGTAATCCTGAAACTTCAGGCTAAGAAAACTTCCCAGAGGGACTGAGATTTTACAAATTCTGTGGCTATTTAGTTCTCATATGGTAAATGGACCCTACATTACCATAGAATGCAGTTGAGTAAAACTGATTTGACAGACTATTTAGGATGGAGCTTCTTCTGGTGAATTATATTTTTTTGGTAGACTAATATATAATAAGAAAATCTGCTTTATTTCGCCTTTCCCAAATGTCAAAAGTTTACTTTTAAAACTTTAAATAGTCAAACACCTGTTATATGCCAGGTGCTTGATAGAACACTTCTATATGTGTCATAAGTTATAGACTTTAAGATACCACCCATTATACACCATACATCTAAGAACTAATTTTTAAGGACAAAAAAAAAAAAGGTACAAAATCTGTAGAGTATATTTTAGTAATTGATGGGACCATTCATTTAGCTGTCCAATAGAAACCAATCTCTTTTTTACTTTTATAATGAGGTTTAATTTAAACCTCTTCACATTTAAAAGATAAAGACTTATTTGAATCACTTGCAGCCACTGGAAGACAGTCATAGGTTACTGAATGTGATGGCATATTGCTCTCCATAATCCCTGATCTGATTTAGACTTTTCAACAGCTGACTGATCAATGTCAAAACATACTGAAGAGCAATAGGGCTTTGTATACATTTCTTCTTCAATTAATTTTAAATTTCTTTAGGTAGCATATTTTAATAATTTATTGAGGTATAATTTACATAGTGCATCCACTGAGTTCTGAAAGATGTGTTTACCTGTGGTATCATTGTAATCAGTGAGACAGGATATTTCAAAGCTTCCTTGTATACCCTCTAATCTCCCATCTCCAGAAAGCCCTAATCTACTTTTTGCCCTTATATGTTAGCTTGTATTTTAAATAATTTTCTGTAATAGAACCATCCAGAATGTACTTTTTTGTATCTAGATCCCTTTACTCAACTATTTCAAGATTCATCCATATTTTATTACTGAGTAGTATTCCATTCTTTGGAAGCATCATATTTTGTTTATTTGATCACCTGTTGATGGGCATTAGGGTTGTTTCCATATTTTTACTATTTTTAATAAAAAATAACATTTTATTTGAGATATTGTATCTTTGAATTTTAAGATTTCCTTTTGGTTCTATTTTTCATCTTTTATTTCTCTGATAAGATATCCTATATTTTCATTTAAAATGGACTTATTTTCTTTAACCTCACTGAGCAGATTTAGAGAAGCTGCTTTAAAGTGCTTACCTGTTAATTTCAACAGTTGCATAATCTTAAGTTTTTGTCTCTGGTGACTATTTCTTCCATTGAGAATGGTCTCATTTTCCTGGTTCTTCCTATGTCAGGTAATATTAGCTTGCATCTTACACATTGTGAATGTTTGTTGATGAAGCTGTGGATGTATTACATTGCTTTTAAGAATGTGATGCCTTTGTTTTAGCTGACAATCACTTGGCTAATTCAAATTGAAATACTGTCTCACTCATGTTGTGAAACCATATTCACTTTTTTGATCTTTTAAGGGGATTGTTTTGAGTTTGCCCCAAGAGTGAGCCAGAATCTTTTGGAATTTGCACCCAGAATCTGGGGTTTCCCCTTTTTCTCTCTTTTCCAGAAATCCCCCCTCACCTTCTGGTGGATGTTATTACCCCGGTTCTTATTCCTCTAAGTAGAAAGGGAGTGGGGTTTCTATTGGAGCTTTAGCCATCCCATGCCTTGGTGCAACATGATCACCCTCTGGCAAGACCTGCAAAAATGTGAGACTTAAATTATATTATTTCTTTATTCGAAATGTCAATCTCCCTCTGAAATCTTTCTGGTTTTGATTTCTATTCAGAGTCTTCTAGAAGTTGTTTCATGTATTTTTTTTCCATGTTTGTTGATCTTTTAGAAACTTAACCCACCATATCTGGGTGGAACCACCTTAGGTAGAAACTATATGGTAGTATAGTTTCTAGTGGTCTAGTGAGAAGTCAAAATGAGAACAGCTTGTTTTTTGCTTTCTATAGTTTTCAGAGTGAAGATAGAGTGAGGAGCTGATAAGATGAAGGAGAAAGGTTTTACAAAATTAGGCCAAGAGAGGATGCCTATTTGAGGTTGTAAGGAGGGGGGCAGATTTGAAAGGAATTTAAGTAACATCAACAAAGTTCAGCATGCTAAGATTTGGTCAGAGAGAGTGGTACATGAGAGTGAATCTCAATGTGTTTTTGGATGAGTGACTACATAGATTATAATCAAAGAAATAGAAGGAGCTATTTTTCATGGGAAGGAAGTGGGTATAAGGAGACCAGTTTTGGAAATTTTGAATTTGAGAAGCCTGTGGACAACCAAAATGGGTATGTTTATCATATGCAATTTGATATGTGGGTTTGGACCCTTAGCAAAGAAGTCAAGATTCCAGAGTCATCAGCACATACGTGGCAGTTGAAGCTCTAGAAGTCAATGGGACGTTTTCTGTGGGTAGCGGCAGCTGCCAGAACTTTGTGGGGAGGGAACAGAGGTGACCCAGTGGAAAGCTTCATCTCCTTTAGTGGAGGGCAGCCTGGACTATTTGGGTATGAGCTTGAGACCAGGTAGGTCAAGTAATGAACCCACTTCAGGAATCCAGGCACGATAGCATCTGAGGTGATATGTCTCAAAATAAAGAGGGTTCGAGTAGAGATAAATAGATATGAGACTCCTGGAAAGTTAAAGTGAAAAGAACTTTGAAAACATTTATACATTCTCTTAACACATATTACTCTTTGGTTATCAATGAAAACAACCAAAATAAAAACAAGGTTTCCCACCAGTACATCATGTTCAGCCAGTCTTCACACTACACTGTTGTGATCTAGTGATAGGGAGGGAGACCACAGTCCCCTGATGTTGATGTAGATTGAGTAAGATAGAGCAATGGCTGAACTTAATGGAGAAACTAGATTTCAAAACAAAGGCCTAAACCTCCAAAGATCACATTCAACCCTGGAAAGTCTTAAATTATTCACTCTTTTTACCACTTGCAAACTCTTTTCCTCTGACATTCCACAAGGCTATTTCTCTCCTCTGAATCCTTCAGAGCCTTGCTTTTATCACTTGCAACATTAAAAATAATCCCTTAGTCTTTGGACCTGTCAGTTATTTATAGACAAATAGCAGAGCTGCCATGCCAAGGCTGTGGGTACTAAGTGCCTGAAGACTCCTTTATACTGTGCATTATTCATGTCATAAGAAGCCTAACTTTTCCTGAAGTCCCTCTTCCTTGACTTCTTTTTACATTCTGGAAGCTCCCAAATTGAACTTTGGAGATGAGAATAGTTCTTAACAGACGGCAAGAGGAAAAACAATCTCCTTATCAAGAGTAGAGCTATTTTTATTCACAGGCAGCTCCAAATAATGCAATTTGATTTCGTTGATGAAATGCCATGATGCAGTGAGCTGAAGCTGTCTTTGTGTTTCAAGAAAAAGTGGGTGCATCCATGCCTTAAAACAGAGATATTGACCACATGCCTATCAAATTGTCTTCTGATGAATAATCAGACTTAGATTTACCTTAAGATATGTATATATGTATGTAGGTAGGTATTATTAAGTACTTACACAAGACTTCCCAGATGGCCAAGCTGCCTTTTAGGTGATTTACAAATATTTACTTGGGAGATGATTAGGTTTTGATGAGGTCATGAGGATGTGGCCTTCATGATGGCATTAGTGTCCTTATGAGAAGAGAAAGGGAGAAAGCAGATGAAGAGAAGGCGGCCATCTATAAGCTTGGAAGAGAGCCTACCTCTGTAAGTGAATCAGCTGGCTTCCTGATCTTGGCTTCTCATCCTTCAGAACTGTGAGAGACAAATGCATGTTGTTTAAGCCACCCAATCTATGTTTCTTTTTTCTTTCTTTCTTTTTTTTTTTTTTCAGTAGCACACTTAGACAATAGATTGACCCTCAATGGTCAATCCCAATAACCCATGTCTTATGAAAAGGTCATAAGACATGGGTTAGATAATATAATTTTTAAAAATTTCATCATGGTAAAAAAGAGAGAGGGGGAGGGAAAGAAAGAAGAGGGTGGAGAGGAGGAGAGGATGGGGAAAGGAGTATTCTGTATGATAAGAGAACATTCTCATATATTATCTGTTAGGAGTATAATTAAGTACAAACTTAGTGCAAGTCATAAGGCGATATGTACTGAGTTTTACAAATACATCTATACTTATAATGCACAAATTCTCAAGGAAAATGTGAAAGTGAAATGTGGTTATTATCTTAGGTTACATTTACTGAACTTGACTGAGGTATGTGTTTTAGTTTAGTTTTGTCTTAAGCCACAAGATGGTTTAAACAAGAGAAATCTATTTTCTCCTAAATCTGGAAACTAGGAGGTCAAAATAAAAGTTTTAGACCATTTGACAGTCAAACTTTGTCTTGCATCTGTGGTTGATTTTCGACTGGAACTTCCTGCCTTTCCTTCAGTGGTAGGACATTTCTGGTTCATACTGGATTCGGATTCTGGGTTCAAGATGATTTACTTCTTCTCCCATTGGGATAAAGGATTTTTTTTTCTTCTATCCTTCCTCAGCTGCAACGCGTCATTGCATATATTCCAGGCATGATGCACCTTACTCCCCTCTCCCTAATGGCTTAAGGTATTCCAGTCTAAGAAAGTGGGTGGTGTTTCCTGAGTGGTACCTTATGGTTGTCAGTTGCCTCCTGCATGTCTGCATAACTGAAGAGCTTCCTCCAATTGACACTGCCCCCAGTCTTTCTAGGGAACAAAGTGGTCGAGGTCTGAGCAAGGAGGTTGGATATGAGTATAAATTTCCCTTGGTGGTGGTTATCCTGAAACTACACGTGAAACACACTTGGCCTTTAGCAATTTGTTAAAATTTGAATCGCTTTCTTTGTACTCACCTATATGGTAGCCACTTATAACTCTTGTGTTTTGCTACAGGTGAGAGAAATTGAGTTCCCTCTTGGGAAAGATTGAGCCTGTTTAGAATTCAGGCTACGTGGTTGTCTCACTACATCAGCTCTCCGATGGGCTCAAGAAAAGTGGTTTAAGTGATCAAACCAGCTATATTGTCAGAGGTACATTCTTTGCAGCTTTCTTCACCCCAGGTGGAAGCAGAATCACACCTTTTTAAGAAATGAACTATAACATAAGACTTTTAAATGAAAAAAAGAGTTGAGGGCAGCAGTGGAGGGGAAGAAAGTAGCACCTTATCATTCATAATGTACATTCCCATGTCTTGTGTCACTAACCAATTCTTATCAAGCCTTCATTGAGCTAGATCTTAAGCCAGCCTATGTTAAGCAATTCATGTATCTAATCTCACTTAGTCATCATATCAATCTTATGACATGTATGTAGCGACTATACTAATTTTACATATATTGAGACTTAGAAAGTTTATGTTATTCAAGGTTATCCAACTAGACTTTTTTCTTTTTTAAAAATATTTTATTTATTTATTCATAAGAGACAGAGAGAGAGAGGAGCAGAGACATAGGCAGAGGGAGAAGCAGGCTTCTTGCAGGAAACCCGATGTGGGACTCAATCCCCAGATCGGGGATCATACCCTGAGCCAAAGGCAGATGCTCATCCACAGAGCCACCCAGGCTTTTTTTCCCCCAACTAGGCTTTTTTTCATCAGCATTAAGCTTATTCCTTTTATGTAAGCCACCCAAAAATATTTGTCGTATAGGCACTGTTGCTTTATTTTACAGATGAGGGGACTGCAGTATAGAAATAATGAGTAACTGCTTCAGGGTCATGGAGAAAATACATATATGCTGGAAACAATTGGAAGAAAATGGGTGTTTGATTTTGAATTATGAGTGCTCTTCTTTCCACAGAGGTATTGGAAATGGCTTAAAGTTGGGCTCATGGAGTATCTTCTCTAAATCTTCCACAGCACTTTGAACAATGCCCAACACATAATGGAACTTAAACAGATTCTTGTTGAATGAAAAAGAGGGAAGGATGATGAGAGAGAGGTGCAGAGAAGGGAGAGAAGGAGAGAAATAAAAATAGGAGGATTATAAAGGTGAAAAGAACAGGAAAAAGAAAAGTCCACATTTATACAATATTGTTGAATAAAACATAGACTTTCCTTTTCTGTGCTATTAGGACATGATTTTTAATTTGTGTAAGTCATTTAGTGCAGATGTTGCCTTGCATGTAGCTGGTCTGATCACCATGACAAAGGCACTGCCTCATCTATAAATAGACGGTCAGATTGATTTCACATCCTGCCCTGGTTCTCCTGACTGTTTGATGAGTGTGACGACGCGATCGATGAGTGATTCCATCCACCCCGACTGCAGAGGCTCACCTGCACTCTCTTCTGAAAGATGACAATCAGGCTCATTAAATTCAGCACAAAGGAGCTTCAAAGACATGTGTCCTATCAGAGAAATTGAGCCAGAGCCCATTTCCATTGCATCAAAAGGAACTGTGATATAATCGGCCATCCAGCCCAAATCTATTGTTAGCAAGACAATTTGGATCTTTCCTTTGCCTGTTTGTGTCAATTTCAACTGGGACTCAAAGGGGCAGAGCTGATGTCAGTCAGTGCTCAGGTATAAGAAAGCTATTCAAGTGGACATGGACAGGTTTCCACTATGTTGCTGTGATGTACTGAAGACATTTGGAACTGGGATGCCAAGAATGAACAGGGGGTCCTACCATAGAAGCTCTTGACCTTGAACAAGTCATTTAATTACCCCCAAGGCTGAGCCTTCCCTAGACCACTAAGAGCATAGCCTTTGTCACAAGACAGCATGAGTTAATGCACCTACTTAGGAACTCTGTGACCTTCACTACTAAATCACTAGTGAAGTAGTGATTTACTTCACTACTCTAAAGCTGTTTCCTCAACCGTTGGTTGAGACAGTGCTAGCATGTCCCTTAGGGGCTGTGGCCAGCACCAAGTGAAGAATGTGTCTGTGTACAGTCTCCACATCCTGAGATGATGTCAAGAAGGATGAATAATCTCACGGTGTTGTGGACATTAGACGGCACACTGTTTAAGGGGGTCTTTAAATATCTAGGTGCATTATTATTATTACAGTTAGAAATATTAAGGATCTTTAATCAAGGTGTCTAATATACATTCATTTAATTAGTATTTATCATGGATATATGAAGCAATTGAACTACCTACAAAACTAAAAAAGACTTTTGTCCATTGTAACAATGGTCAAACATCATATACCCCTTAATCTATTAAGACCAATCTCCTTTTTACATTAAGCAATTCTGTACATGCACTGCCATACAAGTGATTAGAACAGATGTCATTCCTCATCCTCGTCTTCAAAGCTGGCATGTTTGTGAACAAGAAAGATGAGGTCAGAAGAGATAAGACAACCTTGACGTTGCTGCTCTAAGTATCCAGAATTCCCAAACCCTTCTATTTAGTTTACCCTTATCTAAAGATTTCTTTGATATTCTGCGCTTGTTTTGTACCCTGTAATGATATACACACTTTCACAGCTAAACTAACATATCTATGGAAGAGCCAGTGAGGGAAACTGTATACTATTTAGGGTAGAAATTTTGTCTCTAAACAAATGGATTGTTTGACACAAGTGTTATCACCTTCCCCAGATGGTGGAATTTGAGGTCCAAAATGGAGTGTGCTGAGGTGGAAAAAGTCCAAGTCATGAGAGGCCCTTTGTGTCATGTTCAACTTTTTCCTGTGGCAATGCAGAGCCAGACAGGATTAAGGAACAGAGTGAATTTGAGTGTTAGAAGGGTCACTGTGCTCAAAGCATAAGAAATTGATCATGTGCTTTAAACCTTGCTGTGATGCTGAGAGATTTTCAGCATCCATTCCAAAATGTTACATGGGCCACGTAAATTGCACCAATTGGAGAACTGGTTTGGTGTTTGGTCAGCCTGAGCGATTTTTACTTGTGGCTGGATTGACTTGGAAGTTTAGTCAGTAATGCCTGAACATGGGGAAACCACTCAAGAATGGATGCACAGAGATCCTTTTACTGAGAGTGAGACCTTCCATTCCTCAAAGGAAGCAAATTTACAAGGCTAATGTCCCCGACAGGAGAAGTTAGGTGAATGAGCAAGCTCCATTCCTTCCTTTTCTAATTGTTGGAGGGATACAGATTGGGATTGCAATGGGGGGATGCATAGTACAAAAGGCAATAATGGGGAAACAAGTGGATTGTTAAGATGATTAAAACAGGTGGAATAAATTGAAGGATGTGTATTCATTAATAAGAGATTCAAAAAAAATGAAAAAATTGTAATTATTGTTCTTATTTCACTAGAAAGTAGGATTTCTTTAAAAAAAGAAGTACCATGCCTCTGCATGTAGACAAGTAGATAGCTCACTTGGGTGCAGGTCAATGCCCCTTTGTATGTCCAGTACAGGGAGGGTTGTTTTGGTCCCTCAAGGCAGCAGGGCGGGAGACAAGTGGAGGGAAGGATGCTCAGAGAAGGTGAGGGCTGAGCTGCAGAAGGATGGAGACCTCAGACTGTCACAGGATTGGAGCCAGAGACTTGGATCTTTTTTTGAATAGGACTTCTTTCTAAAGAATGAAATATAAGAAGTGAAATTCAGATTCTTGTGGAATCGGTTTCCTTTATTAATGGTGCCTAATGGCCTGTAATTAAGCACAACTTGTTAGCTAAACCAATAATTACTGTTTGTTTGAAGTGCAGAGAGAAAAATGAATGCCCTTACTCAGCAGTTTGCCTCTTTAGCAAGCCTTGGCTGAGTTTCAGCGTCGCTGTCTCCATCTTCCTCCCTTTCTCTCTACATCCCCCACATCACCCAGACACATATGCGCACATACACAGAAGTTGAGTTCCTTAATTTATGCAGAAATTAGCCTTCTTTTTTTTTAAGAATGTAGGGAAAATTTCCCTTCATTTAAACTTATCTCACAGTTTTCATTACCATTCCACCTTTGCCCCAACTCTTGGTATCAGTATCAAAATGAGTTTCAAACAGGAAGAAGGATGAGGGTGGATGGATAGGATGGTCAGGCAAGTAGCCATGGCTTGGTAAGAAAACATCTGAGAAACAGGACTACATTGACAGTTTTGATTCAGCCCCATTATGAGAGAGATATCATATTGGAAACAACTGCTGTTGCTGTAACATAGGAAGAAATGAAAGAGAGAGAGTGGGAGAGAGAGAGAGAGAGAGAGAGATAAAGCTATGACATGGAGTGTTTTTGGAGACAAATGCATTTGAGTTGAAGGTCTAATCTGTCATTTATTTACTATCAATGTGAATTTTCAACCTCTTTTTAGTTTTTCTTACCTTTAAAATGGGGCTATAACCTCATATCCATTTATGCAAATGCTAGAAAGATTTTATAAGTGTAGAATAAAATAATGTAAACATTCATAGTATGATGCCTATCATATAAGAAGTGCCCCATATATAATAATAGCTGTTATTTATTGCCATGGACTGAATTGTATACCCCCCAGAACCTATGTTAAACTCCTAGCTCTCAGTGTGTGACTATATTTGGAGATAGGGCCTTCAGGGGGTAATTAAGGTTAAATGAGATCAGAAAGGTGGAGACAATGGAATATTACTCAGCTATTAGAAATGACAAATACCCACCATTTGCTTCAACGTGGATGGAACTGGAGGGTATTATGCTGAGTGAAGTAAGCCAGTCAGAGAAGGACAAACATTATATGTTCTCATTCATTTGGGGAATATAAATAATAGTGAAAGGGAATATAAGGGAAGGGGGAAGAAATGTGTGGGAAATATCAGAAAGGGAGACAGAACGTAAAGACTGCTAACTCTGGGAAACGAACTAGGGGTGGTGGAAGGGGAGGAGGGCGGGGGGTGGGAGTGAATGGGTGACGGGCACTGGGGGTTATTCTGTATGTTAGTAAATTGAACACCAATAAAAAATAAATTAAAAAAAAATAAAAATAAAAAATAAAAAATAAAAATAAAACCAAGTATAAATGATATGTAAAAAAAAATTAAAAAATAAATAAATATTAAAAAAAAAAAAAAGAAAGGTGGAGACCTAATCTTATTGGATTGGTGTATATACCAGAGCTTCTTCCAAGAGGACAAGAAAAAAAAGGCAATGTCAGGACACAGTGAGAAGGTAGCTGTCTGCAAGTCAGAAAGAGAGCCCTCACCAAAAATTAAATTTGCAGGCACCTGGATCATGACCTCCAGCCATCCCAACTGTAAGATGACTCTTGTTTAAGTCATCTAGTCCATGGTGTTCCACTATGGCAGCATAAACAGAATAACAAGTATTAACTGCATCTTATATTACCTCTCTTGCCCCACCCCAACCACCTCAAAGTCATGTCCCCAAGGCCAAGAATAGAACTTTGTGTTGCAATGCAGTGGGGCTGATCTTAGGGGGGTGGAAGTGGGGTTTGGGGCACTCACTACCCAGAACATGAATCATGAAGTCCCTCACAGCCCTGATGATCCCAGAGACCCTGACTCTAGCTCCATCTAACCCTCTGTAGTTCTTGGGTAATGTACAAAACAGATGCACACAGAAGAGGTTAACTTCTCCTCTCTAACTTTATGTGAAGGCCGTTTTCTTCCAGACTAGGTGAGCTCCGAATTACATGAAGAATTTCAAAGAGTATACGTGGTTTCCCCAGGCACAGTATATATATTTTTAAAGAGGATTTCAGTGAGTCCATAAGAGAAAAGACTGGGGAAATGTCCAACAGGATTCTTTTAAGGTGAAATCCATTAATACTATGGGTACCAGTGGTGGCAGTGCATAAAGAAGTGAGCAAGGTCAGTAATCAAACATGATTAAGTCATGTTGCTGCAGACTACTGTTCCCCAGAGGTAGAAATCCAAGCTAAAAATATGACTTCTTTCTAGCTATGTGCATTCCAGTGCACACACCTTATAAACGGTCTCTGGTTGTAGGTAAAATTCTCTCACGGCAAACTCAAAGATGGTAGGCAGGGCACACCATACCACTTGATATTGAGCAACCAGAGTTTAAGTTTGAGGATAAAGCAGATTAAAATGAGCTATTTTCAGATTCTTTTGACTCATAGCCCCTTCTTTGCCCCTCTGTTATGTGGATCATAAGGGATGATGAAAACAGCATGGATTATCTGCTTAACTTCTCTGGGTCCAGTTCTAAAATCTGCCAATGTTGAATTGAATCACCTGGCCTATTACTTCTCAGGTTTCAGCATCCTCATCTGTCAAACCAGACTAATAATGCATATTTCTCATAGTGTCTGGATTATATTTAAAATATTAACTACGAAGCCCATAGAAAAGTTCCTGGCGCACAACGGCTGCTCAAGTATGATCTGATTTCTTCCTCTTGTCATATTATTGCATTCTTTTAAACATTAAGAAGAAAGCAGGATCCATGGGTCTCGATGTCAGAAGAGCTGGGTTTGAGACTCAGGTCTGGTGTTGAATGACTGATAAAATGGCTATGGGAAAGGCACCAACCCTCATAGATTTTAATTTCCTCATCTGTACAATAGAAATAATGTCCCACATACTTTTTTGGGGTTTGTCCTATATTATTGTTGTTCGAGTTTAAATGAGAGAGAGAGAAGGAAAGTGTTTGAAGGGCTCTCTAAAGCATCAAACTAATGCCTGGAAGGTAAAGGTCTTATTGATGAGACAATTCTCTTTCTCAGAATAACCTCATGTTAATAACATGAAACACAAATTTTCTCCCTTGAAGAATGAGAAATTCCAGGAGGAAAATGTGCATATAGTAAAAGGCAGGTACTTTTACTGGACACATCTAGCTCTTAGGTTATTCTAAGATGTCCTTCCTGATGAGAACTGTCCCAGGACACAAAGATTGGTAATACTATGCTGACCAGAGAGGAGTAAATGATAGTGTTATCATCAATTCCTAATCACCTGCATATTTTTATTTGGCTTAGCATTTAAACTAAGGTGCTTCTGTGTGGCTCAGTCTATTAAGCATCCGGCCCTTGATTTCAGCTCAGGTCATGATCTTAGGGTACTGAGACTAAGCCCGTGTTGGTTCCACACTCAGCACAGAACCTGCTTGAGTTTTTCTCCATTTGCCCCTCCTCCCAATGGCATGCACTCATGCACTCTCTCTCTCCCTTCAATAAATAAATAAATAAATCTTAAAAATAAAATAAAATAAAATAAAATTTACAACTACATTATAAAGTGAGAATTATTGTCTTCATACTAAAAATAAAGTTTTTTAAAACTATGCAGCTGCTTTAAGAGAAGATGAATTTCAATCATGGGGCTTGAATTCAGATGCATGCCTGTCTCACTCACTGTCTCCATCCCAGATGTGTGTACTTAGTGTCTCAAGGTCCACTAACTGTTCTTGAAGGTAGAAGCCTCAGGATGGAGACTCCATTGCTCATCATTAGATGGGTGATATTAGGTAGGTATTAGTTTTATGTGTCACTTTCCTAATCTGACAGGTGAATATATTGGTGAGTAAATGAATACTGTAGGGTATTTCTATATAACAATATTTAACTTCCAGCAGTTGTGTAGAAGAAAAAAATCTGTTAGTCCAAATTTTGAATTTTTCTCAGTCAAGGACATGGATCTATTTCTTGACCATAATATTATAGGTGAGAGAGTGAAAATGAAATGCTAGAGGAAAATTAAGGATATGAGGGGATATTCTGGAGCTTAGGACTTCCAAGTTTGTAAACCACCCTTGAGACCCATCAGTAGTGTTCTACAGAGTATACATAGTGGGCACATCTTAGGGTTCCCTTTCCCCACTGGTAGTGACTTTACTGGCTCTACTATGTTATAATGCTTCTTCTGCTTTGCAAAGAAATGATAATTTTTTTTGTACTTGACTAAATGAATGAAAGAGTTTGAAATTATTTACATAACTTGTGAAAAATAACTTTAAATTATCTAACAATTTCAACATAAAATACTTCATTATCAATAGAAAACCCCAAACCAGGGCACCTAGGTGGCTCAGTGGTTGAATGTTGGCCTGTGGCTCAGGTCATGATCCTGGAGTCCTAGGATCAAGTCCCGTATGAGGCCCCCTGCACGGATCCTGCTTCTCTTTCTGCCTATGTCTCTGCCTCTCACCGTGTCTTTCATGAATAAATAAATAAAACAAACAAATAAAAAAAAGAATAAACAAAGGTAAACTCTAAGTACCATCTCATAAATAGACACATAGACTCACATTTTGGATGGTCACCAAAGATTGTCACCAATAATCCCTCCTCTCCCCAGACACACATCTTGTTCCTCCTCTCAGAAGTAGAGGCAATTTCATCTTCTCTTGAATCCAGACTGCCTGATGACCTGTTTTGACCAATACAAAGGTTATGGAAATGTCCCTGTGGACTTCTAGAACTTGCCTTGAAGAGGCATGGAAGGTTGCATTTTCACTTTCTTGCCACCTGGCTGCCATGCAAAGAATGTCCAAGCTATCTTGCTGGAGAGAAGGGCCACAGACAAAGAGACCTTTAAGGATAAGACCTCACTTATCCATAAGGGGAGTGGGGTCACATGGAGGAGAATTCAGATGTCCTATCTGACAGTCAGCTCCAAGGCCCCAGAGACAGATGAGAGGCCTTCTTGGATATCCTAGGCTAGTCCAGCCATCAACTGAATGCAAAACCATTAAGAGACATAGTAGATACTGTGGGAAGCAGAAGAGCTACTTAATCAACCTACAACATCATGAGGAAAGAAAATCATTGTTCCTTAAACCAAGGAGTTTGGGGATGGTTTTTCATGATATAAAAAGAGACTAAAATCAAATCTCCAGTCAGGGTGTCCCTGTCGTGCTATAAATGGGATGGGATAGAATATTGTGTGCAAGGTGTGTGTATGATGGGATGCAGGGGTCTGTGCACATTCCCTGGTACCAAACTGCAGTGGCTGTGGTGCCATTGATAAATACATGAATGGCTTGTTCAGCTAAACAATTATTATTTATTTATGATGTGTCTTGAGAATGTACTGATTAGCCTTGCCTCTGATGTTTGCAAATGTTGCCGATGAAAGTTTACAGTAGTTCACTCCACAGGGCTCCTGATTAAAGTTATACATCAATCAGCTCCCTCAAAATCCATCAATTTTCTGGACCCTGTTGAACTCTATGCTTATTCCCTTGATCAAAACTGCTACATAAACACTTGAAGAAATTCCCTCCTTGTCTCTTGACAAAACTGATGTGAAGCAATCAATGCCACTGAAGGAAATGAAGAGCAAGTAATGTGAGAAGATTCAATTATATATGAAATCCTGGGTTTAGAAATAAGTGGAGTTCCAAAAACAGACCTGACACCTTTAGTATTGCCTTTAAATGGTGAGGAAAAACCATGGAGAAAACACAAAGATTATGAGTTAACTCTTCCTACCTTACCCCTCTCAAATAGATGTCTTGTGTGTATTAGTCTCCTGTCACTGTGTAACAAATCACCACACACTTAGTGACTTAAAACATTATGAATTTGTTATCTCAGTTTCAGTGGGGTCAGAGTCTGGGTAAAACTTAGCTGTGTCCTCTGTTCGTGGTCTCACAAGGCAGAAATCAAGGTGTTTTCTTTTTTTTCTTTTTCTTTTTTTTTCCCAAGGTGTTTTCTGACCTGCATTCTTCTCTAAAACTTGTAGTCTTCTTCACATAGTTGACAGAATTCAGTTCCTTGAGGTTATAAGACTGAGGTTCTTGCTTTCTTAGTAGTTGTCAGTTGGGGTCAGTCTTAGCACCTAGAGGCCACCCAGAACTCCTTGCCACATGGTCCTCTTACAGGTTCCCTTTAATGGCTCACTTCCTCCAGGTCAGCAGAAGAACCTCTCATTGAAGCCTATGATGGAGTCTAATTAATATAATATAATATAATATAATATAATAATCACGGGAGTGACTATCCCACCATCTTTGTCATAGTTTATTGACTAGACATAAGTCACAGGTCCCACCTGCTTTCAAGAGTCTGTAAGGGCAGACTCCTTGGGGGTCATCTTAGAATTCTTCCAACTGCATTGTGTTGGCAGTTGTCATTCCCAAAATGTCTTCAGATAAAGATTGCGATCGTTAAAGCCAGCAGTGTGTGGCATAGCCCTCAGAAGATTGTTGATCCCTCTGTGAAAAGGCACACACGATGCCATTGTAGAACTAAAGGAGGCTGATGAAATTCAGAGGTAGAGGGATGAGGTGTAGGATAAAGATTCTGTTGTCGGAATGCACATTTAGAGTGCCAAGATGTTAGAGCAAAAGCTGTTAGATGAAAATCCGAACGTGTTGAGTGTGGCTGAAAGAAATGTGTCCTTCTCAGCATTTTCCTTAAATCCTGAGGCACTCCATCAGAAAGTTCCCCATGATTATTTTCTTCTTGGTCTCCCCAAGTGAGTTAGAATAGCTAGAGAAGGAAGAGTCTAACTCGTGGAAGGGTAACTGTGTGCAGGGTTGGGGACTCTTGTGAACAGTGTTCTACTGAGGACCTTGCTTTTGTGGAAGTGAATTTTAACTGGGCAGCCACACTGTCTCAGGCAGCTTCGTGTAAGAATTGCATTTAATCTTCCCAGGGAGATAATGCTATTTCCACTTTCAGTTGTAGAAAAGAAAGCCCAGAGAAATTAAGAATTTCCTTTATCTAGATTGTGGTTGCCTTAAGAGCAGGCAATATGCCTTGGCTGGGTCTGCATATCCAGTGCCTTCAGACCATAGGCAGTCAATCATATCAAGCAGTGGATAGCACACAACTGCTAAGTGGTATTATCAGGATTCAATCCCCAGTTCCTCTGACTTTAAAGCCCCTGCCGTTCAACCACCACAGCACCCTTTCCATCAAAGTTAGGAATTCTTTCTTTCTTCTTTCTTTCTTTTTCTTTCTTCTTTCTTTCTTTCTTTCTTTCTTTCTTTCTTTCTTTCTTTCTTTCTTTCTTTCTTTCTTTCTTCTTTCTTTTTTTTTTTCATCTTTATCAAATGATTCTGGGTGGTCATTGTTTCTGTTACTCACCATGTGAGCTATCAGTGGGAAAGCATTTAGCATTTCAGAAGGGGAGCCTTGCATTAGAAAATGATCACAAAGTCTCCCAAACTGACCTTTTTGTGGCATACGGTTGAGACAGTGGAGGGAGAACAGGAATGGGACAAGATGTGATGAGCCTAGGGCACTGGACTTAGGCGCAAACTCTGAGACACCAAAAACCTGAGTAATTTCAACAAATGATACTTCAATATTTTAATGCATTATTTAAAAAATAAAATTAATGCAAAACATCCATGATATATAAAATATCAAAATGTTACACAAAGGCAAGGATCTGGCTCTGCACTTGCCTTCCCCCATCACTTACTTCACTCTCATTGCTGCCTGGAGGGAGGAGAGGTAGAGAAGGAAGCAGTGAGAATAAGGTCAAGCAGAATGAGAGTGGAGAAGATATCTTTCATTCTCCCATCTCTCCAGCCTTCCAGAAACTGAAATTGGGGACAAGCAAGAAACCCCTGGTTCAGAGAGATTATATTCCAGAGACATGACTGTAGTTTTTAGAAGAAGTGCTAAAGCACAAAACTTACCCAGTAAACTCTCAAATACACTGTTAGGGAAGATTAGGTATCAGGAGACTGTACTAGTCTAAACTCCAACACTAGTTCATTGTGTGATATGGGTCTAGACTCACTCCTCTCTGGGCCTCAATTTATCTACTTGTAAAATGGAGTGTGGGAACAGATGCTTTCTGAGGTTTCATTTAGTTCTGACATTCCAGAAGGCTATGGACTAGCAGCTTCCAAGGAGGATGCTATGTCTCTTCCTCCACGTGAAAGTACAGCATTCCAGAAAAAGCTTTCCAATGGGTCAATCATGGACGTCTGCCATCTACTGACCTTCCTGGGCTCTTCCTCCTCCTCCTCCTCCTCTTCCTCCTCCTCCTCCTCCTCCTCCTTCTTCTTCTTCTTCTTCTTCTTCTTCTTCTTCTTCTTCTTCTTCTTCTTCTTCTTCTTCTTTCTTCTTCTTCTTCTTCTTCTTCTTCTTCTTCTTCTTCTTCTTTTTCTTTCTTTCTTTCTCTCTTCTTCTTCTTCTTCTTCTTCTTCTTCTTCTTCTTCTTCTTCTTGATAGTCAGTGGATCACAAGAAGAATCTAACAGCTTTTCCCAGTAGTCCCCAAACATGAGTCCTGTGGAGAGTCAATTGAAGTAATTATCTTCTTCTGACTCTAGAATATCAGAGGTAACAGTATATTGTTCAGCTATGTCAAAACTGGGTTTATGTGTAACACAGTGGCCTCTGTGTAAGAATCCATCATTATGTAATATTTGAGAGGCAGTATAGCATAGTGGTTGGCCCCCACACACAGTTGGCTGGTTTAGAGTTCTGGCTCTCCCCCCTTACCAGATGCATTGGTCAGGGTACAGCCAGAAGGCAGGTCCCACAAGTCACTTTGACCAATGGAGAGAATTCAATACAAAAGATTGTTAACGAGGTATAAAATTGTCAACTAGATCACTGAGAAGGTAAGAAGTGGTTTCAAAGGTAGCAACTTCAGGATGCATCTACAGCCCCTGAGGCTAAAGGGATGAAGAGTATTAGGTGACTAAATTATTGAACCATAGCATAGGGGCCCCTGGAAATAAACCACAGACCTCAAAGAAGAGGGCTGGCTGATGTCCTTAAGGCATCCACAGTAGAACTTTTCCTGCAAATGGCAGGAAAACTACAAGGTAGAATCAGCTGCTGCAATAGAAAGGAATTGCTTCTTCCAGAGGGAACCAATTTTTATGGGGAAATAGTAGCGGTCAGGGAATGATGCAAGAAGAAAACAGGAAGGAACAAGTCCCTTCAGCCTGGCAGAGACTTGTGGGTATCCAGTTGGCAAAAGAGATAAGTGCTTTGCAGAGCCCAGGTCCCAGCACCACGAAGCAGAGTAGGGTAATTTGGAGTTGAGACTCCATACTTTAGTAACTGGCACAACTGCTGCTTGATCTTAGGCAAAGCACCTAACTTCCTCTGTATCAGTTTACTCACCTGTAAAATAGGAATAATAATGAATCCTCTGCATTAGGTTTCCGTAGAGATTAAATTATTTAATACATGAAAAGTGCTTAGAACGGCTCCTGGAACGTGCTTGGTTAAAATTTACTGAGCATTATTATACAAAGGGAAGAGAAGAAAACAAGTATGTCTGCACTTCCTGAGGCTCTGGGGTGGCATTTCCCACATATTTTGTGGCTTAATTTCCAGAGTGACTTTGAGAAGTGAGTGTTGATTCCCCTGATGTTTATGCATGAGGGGAATGAAGTCTGAAGATTCGAGGAGTTTACTGAAGTCACTCATGTGGAAGGATTTGGTCGAGCTGGATTTCAAGTCTAGCTGTGCTCCACTCCAGTGACCATACTGTTTACATAGCAACATGCTGCTTCCCCTGGAATGAGAGACACAAGGCAATTCTAGTTCTTATTTCACCACTCACTTATGAAAAGCTAACCTAGGCTTCACTCCCACTACACCCAGATAAGCCACCTGTGAAATTAGAATAAAACACTTGCTTGGAACACCTGCTCAAACTTTATAAAAAATAGCAAAATTGATCTATTAAGACAACAACTCCAGCAAGATAAGAGTCACAGAAACCTGAAGTCCTGTACAGTAAATTCTGCTATATCACGACATATGTCTTCCTATACATGACAGGACTGGGCAAAAGTATGTAATTAAAAACCACAGAACTGGGGCAAAAAGTGGGGTTACAATGCTCAAAACCTCAGTGACACACATTCACAAAGACAGGTACCTAATAAAAATGGTAGCAGAGGGTTGCCTCAGTGGCTCAGTCAAGTAAGCAACTGAGTCTTGGTTTTGGCTCAAGTCATGATCTCGGGTCATGGGATAGAGCCCTGTCTTTGCACTCAGTGCAAAGTCTGCTTGAGATTATCTCTCTCCCTCTCTGCATTCTCTCTCTCTCTCTCATAAATAAATCTTTAAAAAATGGCAGCAGAGTTGTACTCATGTTAGATGGTGAAGACATGCATACCTACTACAATAAATATGCTACTTTTCCTTTGAAAAGACCTGGAGTTTGCTGGCTGGAAGGGAGCAGCTTGTGAGTGCTTCTGAAGTAGAGGATGGAGTGTGATCTGACATCAGAGAAAGTTCTAGCACCAGACATAGATGGGTGTGATCACATGATCACTGTATATGCGGCCATGCGCCGTAGCTAGTAGATGTATGAGGTATGTGCGCTTTGCATATCCCTATGGCGCTCAGGTTAGCTGTATGCAGTTTCCTGCACATGAAATAATGCATATACAAGCACATATTCACATTATGCTCAGATTATCCCCTTATGGATCAATCATGCTACAACAAACTCATATATTTCAAAACAAGTGTTTTGAAACTGCTTTTGGATCAAAAACCTTAGCTGGCAAAATACAAGATGGAAGATACATGAATTAATGATCATGTGGGACATCTCCTGGGCTGGAGCACAGTGCGAAACCAGTGTAGTAGGTTAGTGAAAACCCAGGTTGCCTTAGGAAGTGATATAGTGTGACAACAGCAGCAATGCTAATGAATAACGATTCAGTGTTTAATCTGTCCTAGCTGTGACACAGGGTGCTTTACTTATATCATCTTGTGGTATCCCCTGATTCTCCAGAGCAGCGCTAGGAGGAAGAATCATGCCAAAGAAGAAATCGTGGTGTACGAGTTGTAAAAACGTGCTCAAGGGAGATTTGAACTTAGACCTTTGTCCCTGAAGGTATTTCAACAGACTAAATGGTCATGTTCTAGAGAAGAGACACAGGTGTCCAGAAAAAGTTTGCTTATGCTTGTTCGTGTGGTTAAAAATAATAAAAATCATCCCATGTAAAAAAATGTCTTGGAACTTTTAGAGCATTCTTCAAAAATAATGGGAAGTTTTACTTTAAAATGGGTTATTTTAACACTTTATATTTCCTCTTACAATGCTTTCTTTTATATGACCACCTCAACACTGTGAAAATAAAGCAGATATTCCATCCCCATTTCATAGACAGGGTTCTGGATGAGCAAGATAAGGCTCATTTATTCAACACTCAGTTAGAGGGAAGCTCTTCTGTGCTAGGCAGAGCCAGCACCTTCCCGGGGGGGGGGGGGGGGGGGGGAGGGATTCTGGTTTGCAGAGATGAGTGACCACAGAATATGTTTACTGCATCAGAAAGCACATAATCCCCATTGATGCCAAGACCAGGATTTAAAGAATTAAATGGTCCAAAAATAACATCCACTGCATGATACTACTCCCTGTGTCTTCTAGAAAGATGACTTGTGTCTTTCCTGCCCTGCAAGTTTAAGTTTACTTTTTTTTTCTTCTTTTTTGTTAGAGAGAGAGGGGGTTGGAGCAAAGGGTTGGAGCAACTAGCTCTCAGTTAGGGAGGGAGAAAGAGAATCTCAAGCAAGCTGTGCACTGGGCCCTGAGTCTGAGGTGGGGCTCAATCTCACAGCTCTTGAGATCATGACCTGGGCAGAAATCAAAAGTCAGACACTTAACAGACTGAGCCATCCAAGCACCCCATAAGTTCATCTTAAATGCCATGTGCTCTCCAAATAACCAACCAGGCCAGACTCTCTTGGGCAGAGTCGCATCACTAGGACACGGGGTAGCCTGTATCTAGATGCTTTGAAACAGAACCAAAATATCTGCCCAAACAATGACATTTTGTTCTGCAGAAGTTCTCCATGCCCTCCCACCCTTGCCACCCCCACAGCTGTGCCCCTCGCCATTAGTAAGGGCAGAGCATCCTCCTCATGCCACACTGGTGTGACTGTTTTTGGACCACCCTCCATGCTCCCTCCCTAACTGAGAGCTCCCAGGAAGCAGGAACTGGACTGTGGTCATCTCAGGATTACAGGATTCCATGTAGGGTTTCCACATACAGGTGCACACACATCACCTCCATGAAGGTAAGGACTGTGTCCTCATGTTGCCTGCAGTGTCTAGGCCAGGCCCCAGCATCAAGGAAGCATGCAATAAATATTTGCTGACCGATTGCATGATTGTTCATGAAAGGTAGTTTTTGATAAATCAGTGAATTAAATAACAATACATCTGTGCAAAATTCTATGGGCAAAAACAACAACAACAAATCCCATGGCTTTTTGATGACATGAAGGAATGTTCAGAATATAATGATGAGTGGAAAAAAAAAATTGGGC
Source organism: Canis lupus baileyi (assembly GCF_048164855.1). NCBI lineage: Eukaryota > Metazoa > Chordata > Mammalia > Carnivora > Canidae > Canis > Canis lupus. Next base: position 56,264,410 of record NC_132849.1, on the reverse strand, counting down.
TATAAATATTTAAGTTCCCTGTGATCTCTAGTATGTTAAAGAAATGGCCTCTGGTTTACAAAGTCTGTCTCTGGATTCTGAGAAGTGGGGTGACTTTGATTCTTTTCATTATACCATTGGGTCAGTTTTCCCCAAATTATCTAAAACAAGGGGATCCCTGGGTGGCTCAGCGGTTTAGCGCCTGCCTTTGGCCCAGGGTGGGATCCTGGAGTCCCGGGATCGAATCCCACGTCGGGCTCCCGGTGCATGGAGCCTGCTTCTCCCTCTGCCTGTGTCTCTGCCTTTCTCTCTCTCTCTCTCTCTCTCTCTATCATGAACAAATACATAAATAAATCTTTAAAAAAATAAATAAAACAAATATGCCTTACTTTGGAAATTGGGAAGAAATCACTCTAAGAACAAATAATTTCATTTGATGCTTTAGTTGGTGTGTTCATTCATTTGGGTGCTTTCAGGGATAGGATGACTTCCGATAAGGAAAAAATTGAACAAAATTGTTTTCTTGGCCTTAAGAAATCCAACTTTTTTCTCAGTTCAGTGATTCTGGGAATTCTTACAATTAACTGGTGGTCTCCACAACAGGGGCAGGCGGAGGGTTGCCTGAGGGAGAGTATCTTTATTTCTGAGTTTCTATTACGGAAGCAAGAATAAATCCAAGAACATGAGAGCCTTCCAGCCTTGTTTTATTTTGCTTTGTTTATTCTAATTGTGTGGGTTTGTTACAGTGCCTGAGGGTGGTACAAAATTAAAATACACTAGCATTGATTGAATCAACAATGATTTCCAGTATTGTTTTTTGCAGGGTCTCTGAGTGTTCTGTGGAAAAATTGTTTAAAACATTAGTCACACACCTTCATTTTTATTTCATCACAATATATAACACTTCAAAAATAAAAAGGAGAATCACCTCTGTGAGTATAAGCCCTTTACACAATGATACAATCACTCGGTATTCAAAAATCCTGGGGTCAACATTGCGTGCCTCATGAGCCAAATCTGGCCCACAGCCTGTTTTTACATTCCCGTGAGGTAAGAATGTTTTTCGCATTTTTAAATGATTGAAAACAAATCAAAAATGAATAATGTTTCATGAACTGTGGGAATTATATGAAATTCACATTTCAATGATCACAAAAAAAATTGTGTGGGACACGCATGCCCGTTCTTCTGCGGGCTGTCCCTCTTGGCTTTTTCTTAACAACAGCAGGGTTGGGTAGTTGGAATAGTGACCAAATGGCCTGCTGGGCCCTCTACAAAAAGTTTGCTGACTCTCATAGACCTATGTTAGTACTAGAAAGGTACTTGGAATGATGTCAACCTCTATAAAGGTGAGACGAGTTCAGACTGAGAAATAGATGTAGAATTTTGAGGTGGGAAAAATTGGGAAAACATATGGACTTCTATGGAGACACGGTTAAGACCCTCACCATCTCTTATTTCAATGGCTCTAGGAGCCTCTGAACCTGCCCCTGCCTCTCACCTTGACACACACTCTACATACCCTCCGTCTAACCCACTTCTCACTGCCTCCCTCCACAACTGTGCCACATTCATCTTTCCAAAGGGAAAATGTGATCACACCACTTCCGGCTTTGGGGAGCCCTCGACATCGTGGAGAAATACCTAAGGTGCAGAGATGGTACATGAGAGCTTGTGGAGCAGGCAGATTTATGGATCCTCCTCTCTGTGCCCTCATTTCCACCAGAAAAGCTCTATTTTTGCCTTATTTACATATTATACTTTATTTGAAGAAAGGATTCTGTTGATTAAAAATAACAGCTTGAAAACCACTAACGGGTAGAGTTTAAGCTTCTTGCCGTGGTCCTGTGTGACCTGGTGCAGTAGACGGTGAGTGCTCATCATATGCTTGAGGTGCCCCTTCCATGCCCAGTCTCCCTTTTAGGTAATGGGGTCATGTGGCACATGTTTGCCAATGACCTATGAGTGGAATTGACTACTCTCATTCCTGGGCTGAGGTAGCTAAGCACCAGGGCACTCCTCCATTTCTCCTTTTCATGATATTGTAGCTAAAAGATGGGAAGTCATGCACCAGCCCGGGTTCCTGAACAACCATGCAGAAGATCAGCCTTCACTCTCACCTATTTTAGACGTATAAAATTGAATTAAAAGAAGCTTCCATAGCAGAAACCTCTGGAATTTGGGAGCCTATGTATATTATTAGAGAATAACACTCGTGTCCTGACCATCCAGCTGGCCCTTGTTCATTCATCATTAGTCAATTGGTTGATGTGCTACTTGATTGATTACCTGATCCATTCATCCCACAAGAACAAAGACAGGCATGTGTGAATAGACTAGAATATATTATGCAGGGTAGTAAGGATATAAATATGTAACAGCCAAATTCCCAACCTCAAGGGGTTTGTGGTTGGGTTTTCCATAGAGAACACGAGAACTTGAGAACACAAGGCCCCTCTACTCCCCCCACGGACCCCATAGCTCAGTCGTTCTAAACTACATGTATTTTCCTGAACTCACCAAAACATTAAACATCTCTGTGCTCTTTCCAACAATGCTTTTCTTGACTATGGATGGAGAAGTCCCAGAATCTGAATCACCGATTCCATAACCTGGTGAAAACATATGAGAGCTGTGGCTTGTTGTGCACAAATCTGTTAAATTGTTAGAGGAAAAAAAAAAAAGTGAATGTGGAGCCTAGCAGAGGCAACTTTGCCTATATTGATGTGGCTATTGTGTCACATGATCTAACGAAGCGTAAAAAATGTTCACTGTTCGTTGCGATGCCTTTGTTTTATGGTGCCAAGACCTCTGACCTTAAGAAACACATATGGTGCACTTCTGCCTATGATGATGTGAGTGTTTCTACGTCTACTTAAGATCCAGCAGCCACTGGCCATATGTAGGTATTAAAAGATGACCGTGAGGCTACAGTGATGAAGGAAGTGGATTTCACCTTTAATCACTTTAAATTTAAATTCAAGGCCAGCCCGGGTGGCTCAGTGGTTTAGTGCCACCTTCAGCCCAGGGCCTGATCCTGGAGACCCGGGATCAAGTGCCACATCAGGCTCCCTGCATGGAGCCTGCTTCTCCCTCTGCCTGTGTCTCCACCTCTCTCTCTCTCTCTCTCTCTGTTTGTCTCAAATAAATAAATAAATAAATAAATAAATAAATAAATAAATAATCAATTTAAAAAAAACAAAAAAAATAAATAAATTCAAATAGCCACATGTTTGCTCATTGCCACCTTAGTGACTATGGAGCTCTAGAGGAGATTTAGACTTGCTTGTCTATTTTTTTTTTTTTCCTTTTGTCAGCATAGCCTAAACGTAATATTTTTAAAAATACAACTGTGGAATACATTTGGAAATAACAAAAGAGAGGTTGTTGCCAGCTAAATGCTAAGGCTTAATTTTCTCCACAAGTGCTTCCTTCAGGCTTCTTTTGGCTCTTCCCTCAGTGAACTGCAGCTCTGGGCTAAAACCCAGGCCACTACACCGCCACCCACCATTGCCAGTTAAGAGGTCCCCTGAGTTGCTGAGGCCTCTGCTAGGAGTCTGTCTTCCAAATCAGCAAAGCAATAAATTCCGTGATATCATTGGAAGCATTCAAATAAAGATATTTTTAAGATATCCATGCATTCTTTCAACAACTACAAAACATATTAAAAGCCCGATATATGGCAGATACTATTACTCTAGGGACTTGGGTTACATCAGTGAACAAATCAGAAAAAGATTTCTGACTTTCAAGAGCTTATGTTTTAGTATGGAGACCCAGACAATAAATATAAATAAATATAATAACTAGGGAGTATTACGAATGCTATTTAGTAAAAAGTAGGGTAGGATAGGAAGGGATACACAGTGATGTTTGAGAGAAGACTAGAAGATGGTGAAAAAGCTACATGAATACATGGGTATGGTACATTCCAGGCTTACCTTCTAATTCCCTGCAAAGTAGACTCTTTAAAGTCTGAGGAAGGACAGGCTCAGCACCTGGCACCCATCCTGAGTGGGTCTGAACCAGAGTCATGGCATCTGTACCTGGAAGACTGGGATAGGATATAGGGTGTCTCAGCAAACCAAGCAGGAGGTGACCTTGAAAGTCTGGATATTTATAGATTGATTGCATTTTTATATTAAATAACTTCGACTTTACCCCCCATCGATCTCTTAGCAAACACCCACCATGCTTCTGGTCACTAGAAATCCAGGCTTCTAGTCAACCCCTCACTTCTAGGTATAGAAAGATCTTTCTAAATAGGACTTCCTTATGGATCATAAGGTGATTGTACTGAATGATTTCTAAATGTGCTTCCCAGTTCCAGTAATCCCAAGTCTCAGAAATATCAGGCAAATACAAAGCATATTAGTTTGCTGGGGTTACTGTGACAAAGTGACAGACCGGGCAGCTTACATGGGAGATATTTATGCTTTCACAAGTCTGGAGGCTAGAAGTCCAAGGTCAAGGTGTCGGTGATGTTGGTGCCTTTCAAGGCTGTGAGGGAGGATCTGTTCCAGGCTTCTTCCTTCCTTCTCCCTGGCTGCTGGTGGTTTGCTGGCAATGCTTGGTGGTCCTCGGCTTGGAGAGGCATCACCAGGATCATCACTGCCTCTGTCTTCAGACAGCACTCTCCCCACAGACGTGTCTGTGTCAGAATTTCCCCTTTTTGTAAGGACACAGTCATACTGGATCCAGGCCCACTCTAGCCCCACATGACCTCATCCTAACTTAATTAATTACATCTGCAACAACCCTATTTCCAAGTAAGTTCACATCCTGAGGTGCTGGGGTTCAGCCTTCACCATGTGCACAATTTAATGCACAATTTGACACTGAGAATGGTAAGACTGAGAAATTCAAAAGTCTGTCCCAGAACGGACCTGGTCCATATTCTTTGCATAGATAGGAGTAAATCACAGGTCCCCCCTGCCCCCAAACTCTTCCCTCTACACCACTGGGCATTCATGACAAGAGTGATTATTGAACAGCCTCAAATATCATGCTGACATGAAAGACACTGATTATAATGATTTTCAATGTAAAATATATGAAAAAAATCTTATTTGGATCTCTTTTCTTCTAGAAATGGATGTCTATTTTGAAAATATTGCACTGGCAGCTTCGGCAGAGGCAATGTATCGCCCGCAAAGGAGGAGCTGAGCCAACATATGCGTGCAGATATCAATACAAGTCTGGAGCTACACATAAGCAGAGGGAGTGCTGACAGGGAGCTGGGCAGCCTGCCACTGAGGAGCTCTTTTATAAAAGGCAGCGTTTCGCTTCCCTTACAAAAGACTAAAGGGTTGTACTTGATATTCATAGAAGCTGGGGCAAAAGAAATCTCTGGTCTATTCTGAGAGTAACGTGCCATTGATATGGATCCAACTGGAGAAATAACAATTCTCTAGTTTTCAGAATTGATCAATGTACTGTGTCCTTACCCTAAAATAGGGAATGCTGTGTTTTTACTTCTACTTTATAGAGCAATACACAGAAGGCCCAAGCCACCCATTCAAGGTCACACAGCTTGTATAAGGCAGAGCTGGGATTAGAAATCGTTACTCTCGAAGAATTGCAAGGTTCACTGTCTGCACTGGTTCTGGGCTGGAAAATGGGATTTGAAATCTAAAATCCAAGGGGGCAGTGGGGGAGCTTTCAGATCAATACATTTCTGATTAAGGAAAGTAAAACAAGATAACACAAAACTCCTTAAAGTCGTGAAGATTAAAAATCTCCCACTGTGGAAGAGTATGATTATAGGATTAAGAATACCAAGGGGTGCTTGAGCGGTTACTAAACGTTTTCACACTTATGATCTCATTAAATCCTCAGAAGTTTACAGGATGGTTTCTTGTTCCACGACAAGGAAACTGAGGCTCAGATTGGGAAATGACAAACTTAACATGGTCCTGCCAGGATGTGGTTACATAGAATTCAAGCCAAAACCAAGTCAACTATTAATTCACCTAATCTGCTTTTATCCCTTACCATTTGTTTGTTTTCATTTCAGACCTTTAATGGCACTGGCAGGTCGATTGGGGAAAGTATATGATGACCTATCGTTGCCCTTTGCTATGCTGATGGACCTTCTGATGCCTCTCCTCCCCACCATGCTGTTCCCCTTCTGGCTTCAGGGTTCTGGTTTGGCCTTGCAGGGAGAGATGTGGGAAGTAGGGCCGGGGTGGGGTGTGGGGGGACCCTCTTCTCTGGCTTAGTTGCCTTGCTCTGCTTTTCTCTAATCCTTTAGTTTTGGTGAAGAGATCATCTCTCGGCCCATTTTACCCCTGAGCAACCCACATCACTGGCCTGGCTGCCTTCATATCCCTTAAGGCTCATCCTTCCCACTTGATGGGAACTGGAGCATGGGTGGTGGCCAGGAGACCAGACTCACTCATTCCTCTCCACTGTCAAAGCTTTGCATGGACAGTGCCTTTCTTTAGAGCTCAGATCCACACTGCTAACAGCTGCTAGATAGGATTCAAACAAAAGGAGATGAAGGACACTTTGTGTGTCCTGGTCCTTAGGTGAGTTCCCTCTAGGGCTGGCCTTGAGTGATGCCTCTACGGGACTCCTGTACACCGGTACCTCTGTTTTTCCCTTGAGCTTGTGGAGACTTGGAGACAGAGTTCATGCTCCTCATTCAATTTTGAATGTATGGCATCTAACACTAATAGATATTTGCAGAGTTTTGGAGGTTTTTTTAGAGCATGAGTGAATGGATCTCTAACCGAAAGGGTGGATTCTGTGATGACCTGCTGAAGGAGTGCTCTAAGAAATCTTCGGAGGTGAAAAGCTGTGAGACAGTACAGTGAACAGATAAATATACTAGAAATCAGGAGATCTGGATTTTCAGCTGAAGTCTGGAGGACTTATGGGATAAATCCATCTTAGAATTTACTGGCGGGGGGAAAAACGATCTTCCAAATACCTGTTTTTATTTTTTTCCCTTTTCAAGATAGTAAAAACTTATTAAGTCCATTGTATTTCTTTTGTAGCTTGGCCCTATTATAGAGTGTGGTATTACAATTAATGCAATAAATTAGTCTATTTCAGGGCACGAGAGTGAGGGGAGAATTTAGCTTTCTTGTCCCCGACAAAGGGTCCTTGATTGGATATGCACTGTAAGGAAAATTTTTATAATATTATTTATTTTTAATTTTAGGCTAAACTTTTTTTGCAAGGTAACTTCCAACAACCTTAGCCTATGAATGCTAATTCAAGTTCTACATGAGAAAATAATTTTAATTCAATCTTTTAAATGTCAGTGACATCTGAATGCATTCTGGATGATTTTTGGAAGAATTCGTAGTCTATTTAGTGGCCATTTCACGGATTTGAGGTCTTTCTGGTCTTAAACTCAGAATCTCAGGGCCATACCCACCAACCCTAATGTCTCATGCATCAGTTTGAATTGTTCTGAAGCCAGGACATGCACCGCCTTCTGGGGCCTCCAGTCTGTAAATGTGCATAGGTTATACCTTAGATTGAGCCATTCTTTATAGGTCTCCAGGTTATTGATTAGCATTTGATGTAAAGCTTAGTATCATGCAGCACGTTTTTCTATCTCAACTACATGTGTGCCCTTGTAAGTCTATCTGGGTCTACTATAGTTTACTTATTTATTTAACAAATGTGTAAGTATCAACCTTATATAAGATTTTGAATTCTTTCTACCACTGATTTTTCTCCCTAAATATATTTCATTGTGTTTATTTTTATTCTATGGTTTTCCAAGTTTGCTAACTGTAGATTTAGTGTTTTTGAGCTAGGTTAGTAGTAGGAAAAACTTACCGTAGAACCTATCAATTATAGGAGAGGAAACTGAGAGCTAAGGAGGAAAAGTAACACATGAAAGGTCCTCCAGCAAGTCAGAGGTAGTGCTGGGAAAGAGCATGAGCCCTCTGCCTTGTCTGTTCCACGCCCTTCCAGTTCCATCCCGTTTTCCACCAGAGACTTAGGGAAGCTTCCTCCATTGTGTTCCAAAACCAATGTCTGCATCTGTTCAAATAGGTCACCTATTCTTTCCATTTTCATTCGCACATATATCCCCTAACCAATACTTACAGAGCCCAGGCTCTGAGTGGGGATAGAGTCAGATGTGATCTCACTTAGCCTGACAACAACACTTCTGATTCGGCGTCACTTTGTTAATGAAGAAACTGGAGTTTGGGGAGAAAAAAAAAATGATACTTATCAAATCACACAGGAAATGACACATGTGTAATTGAGATTCAGGTCTGCCTTCTGCTCAAGGCAATGCCTGTTTAAGGCCAGGCATCATGGCCTCACTTCCCACATGAAGCACAGCACCCGTTCTTATGCCTTCAGTTTTTATTTTTCTAAATGCAGAGGTAATGCAACAGAATTAAGCTGGAAATTTAATTTTCTGATGCAGAAAATCAGAATGGTTGTTACCCTGAGACAATAGTGATTGGGAGGGAGCAGGAGGGGCTTCTGGATGCTAGTAATCTTTGTTTCAGATCTTGTGACAATTCATTGAGCTGATATTAGTATTTGCATATTTTTCTGTGTTTATTTACAGTTTAATATAAAATGTAAATATTTTATAAATGTATTTGTTTGGATTCAAAGCATATGGTCCCTCTTTTACTCTTTCCACCTAAATGTACAATGGATATGTTGAAAAGTGTCCCTGTTCCTTGTCTTCTTGGGTTTACTAACCACCCCTTACTCATCCCATCACTCCCTCTTCCACCCTGGTTGGCAGAGGGCAAGTCAGTGATGTACCTCTCCAGCCCCCAACTAGTGCCCCTGACCTCTCCCACCCCTTTGACAGGCTCTTTCTACCCTATGGAACCCTCAGTCCTTGATATCATTGTCCTCCACAATTACCTACAGGGCATAGCAAGGGACAGGCCCAGGCCCAAAGGGTCAGCCCAACCCCAGCTTTCTTCCCTACCCCTACAGTCTCTGGCTTCCCAGTGGTGGAAGTACCAATGCACGTCAGCCTCCGCCCAGACGCACCCTTATGACCAAGCCAGTCCCAGCCCAGGTGGGGAGTATCAGGGCCACAGGGGCATTCAAATTCTAACATTCCATGTGAACTTGGACAAATCACTGGGCTTCCCCATTCTCTTTTCTATGCTTAAAGTTTCCATTTCAATACCTGTCATGAAACCTTCAGGAGTGCCATGAGCATCGAATTTTCACAAACAGCAATGATAACAGCAGCAGCAAAGCATCGGGCACAGGTGCACTGTGCTTAGTGACTCAACTGCGCAGGTGCGCGTCACACCCCCACATCACCAGTAAGGAGGCGAAAGATGAGTGGCCACTGCCCTCGAGGAGTTGCCAGTTTCAAGGGGGGGGGGGGGACAACAAAGAAACCAGACAGTTAAACAATAAGCTCTGCAAAATGTCTATGTTTTGCTAATATTTTGCAGCTAAAACTCATTTCATTTCATAGTGTCTTATTAAATTTATTTTTATAGCAACCCCGTTGGGTACATGTTATTAATGCTCCTCTTTCAACAGAGCAGAGTGAGTTCCAGCAAAAGGAAATCTTTTTACTCAAGTTGGTAAGAGGCAGCATCGGTATTTGAACCCAGGATTGTTGCTGCTGGCTCTTTGTTTTTGTTCTGTTGTGTGGTGTTTGTAAAGCCTTTCTTTGTTGTCAGCATCAGAGATGCTTATGTCGTTTCATCCAGGGTACTGTGTATGAGGGTTGTGCAACATTTCTAAGAATATTTCACCATTGTGTGTGACATTTCCCACCAAGCTGTCACACCTTTCTGCAAGCTTTGATGCTGGCAGGTTATTTAATTACTTGATTATTACTTAATTATGTTTCCAGTAAAGACTATTTGTTTCACTAATACCAAAGTAATGCCTCCCTTCTCTGTTTTTGTGCCTTTTTATGCTCAAATGGCTTTTGGTTTTACTATTGAATTGTAACGTGATCTCCTTGACAACATTTTAAATTCCATACATGCATATTAATAACATACTCAACGGACGGGAGCAGAGATCACATGTGCAGCTCTGTCCCACACATGACCACCGCAGCAGCCGCAGCATCACCACCACCACCACCTGGCTAACAGCAATTTTGACAAGCTTTCTGATTTTGAAGATGGGAAAATAGGGAAAATGTCTGACTCAGAATTATGAAATATAGCATAGTTTTTTCCTAAGAATCTGTTTTTTTCTGGTTAGCTTATGAGATCCTTTCAAAAACTGGGTCTCACATACATGTATTTGGTATTTAGAAAGCCAAAAGAAAATATCAGGAGTCTAATATTTATTAGGAACTTACAATATGCCAGGTAAGAGATCCCCATTATCATATGTGCTATTTAGTTGGGTCATCACAATAATCCAAGGTGAGTAGCAATTCGCCTGTCGTACTAAGTTTTAAAATTTTTTGTGGGTACATCTAGCACACCTCAAGACACATAAGGGGCTCATGACAAATGGGTGCTTATGAAGTGAATGACTATGTAGAGATCTAACAACTTGGTCATAGTCAGGCAACTAGTTGACATCGAATCAAAAACTGGTCTTGGCTTGTCTGACTCAAAGCTCATGCATCTGGCAACATGTTAGCCTGAGTCTCAGTAGGTGACCACATGGTCTGGCAATGAATGGGAGCCAAAGATGTTTACTAAGTGAATTAGAGAGTTAAAGGCAGAAAGTGGGGAAGGAAGGAAGGAAGGAAGGAAGGAAGGAAGGAAGGAAGGAAGGAAGGAAGGAAAGAAAGAAAGAAAGAAAGAAAGAAAGAAAGAAAGAAAGATAGAAAGAAAGAAAGAAAGAAAGAAGGGAGGAAGGGAGGAAGAAAATAGTTAGAGAAGGGAAAAAGAAAAATTGGGCAAAGATGAAGAACTGAAGGAAGAAGCTGTCAGTGATGGCTAAACATTAGGTAACTGGATTGGAAAGATACTGTTTTTACAAAACCGAAGTTGGCTTTTTTACAGATTTTACTAGTTTTACAGTGATCCCAGAAAGTTCTCCAAACATCAGGTTTTGAAGACAGGAAAGAGCTCTCCCATGCTGCTTGTTCCTAGGTTCTTGACCAACAGAGGGTTCGTGAGTGATACATTTGCTTAGGGCAAGCTGAGAAAATCAGTACCCCAGAAAGCATCTCACTGGTCAGCTCTGTGAAAGAGTTAGAGTAAACCACCCAGGATTTTATATGTAGCATGCATACACTTAAATGGATAACTTATTAAGAATTTTGTGGTGAGACTCTCAGGCATCATTTATTTGAACCCACTGAATACTTAGACTCAATCATTAACCCCACAGAACAGACAGGAATGCTCTATTCAGAGGAAGACTAGCTTTGAGCATTTTAATCAAGATCCTGTATAATGGGATATGGGTGAGGGGGAGACTGTTTTTATAGGCATTTTCTTCCTCCCTAATCTCCTTATCATTCTTCTTATCCTTCCTATTCTGGTTGAAGTTCCCTTCCAGGTCAGAAAACTCTTGGTCTGCAAAGCAGGAGCATTAGAACCGGAGGCAGGAGATCGGGGTTCTACTCTGGCGCTTACTCAGGCAAAGATTTTTGGTGATTAAACTGAAGCCAGGGTCCTCATAGCCTTCTGCTCCACTCAATGTCTAGAATTCACCCTTGGCCTGTAAAGACTTGAACAAACACACATAGTTCTTTTTCTTTTCTTTTCTTTTCTTTTCTTTTCTTTTCTTTTCTTTTCTTTTCTTTTCTTTTCTTTTCTTTTCTTTTCTTTTTTTCTTTCTTTCTTTCTTTCTTTCTTTCTTTCTTTCTTTCTTTCTTTCTTTTTTCTTTCTTTCTTTCTTTCTTTCTTTCTTTCTTTCTTTCTTTCTTTCAATTTCTTTCTCTTTCTTCTTTCTTTCTTTCCTTTTTTTTTAAGATTTTATTTATTTATTTGAAAGAGAAAGAAGAGAAGCAAGGGGAAGGACAGTGGGAGAGGGAGAGAATCTTAAGTAGTCTCCATGCTGAGCAGGAACGTGATGCAAGGCTCATTCTCAGGACCCTGAGGTCATGACTTGAGCCAAAATCAGACATCAGATACTCAACCGACCGAGCCACCTTGGCGCCCACACACACATAGTTCCTAACTGCTCCAGGCTGATCCCTGGAATAATGGTAGCTCCCCTCAAAGCGCCTTCCTAGGAAACTCAAGGTTGCTAAGAGAACTGTGTGTTCCAATCACCACCTGAAGACTGGTTCCCCGACTCCCAGCCTCTGTGGGAGGGGAGGAGCCTAACATCCACAAAGCACCAGATAGGATCCCAGATGAGTTTCACATGAACCAACATGCCCCTTCCCACTTTTTGTAATTTTTACCTTTCCTGACTCTACTGAGGACTGTTTCCTCCCTCTCTAGTCCCTCACTGTGGCTTCAAAATGCCCAAATACCTCTAAGCAAGTGAAAGCTGAGTTCAATTCAGGCTGGACATTCTCTTCCTTGCCAATTGCAATAGTATATTACTAATTAAAATCTGTCCTTATGAATTTGCCCAGTGTCTGGCCTTTTTTATTTTTGACACTACATAGCTTGCCACATGACCTTGCAAAAAATGCTTCACTCTTCTTGGTCTCCTTAAAATGGAGAAAGCAAGCATGGAAGAGTCATTGCTAGAAAGATAGTCATTCTACAGTCTCAGTGTCTTAGGGCTGTAATATGTCACCAAGAAGAGCCTTCTGTACACCTAGAAATATTGTTTTGTTTCTAAATAACAGGATTTATTTGTTTGTTTGTTTGTTTATTTATTTATGAAGATTTTATTTATATATTTGAGAGAGACAAATCAGGAGAGACAGAGCATGAGCTGGAGGAGGGGCAGAGGGAGAGGGAGAAGCAGACTCCTCTCTGAGAGGGAGCCCGACTTGGGGCTTCATCCCAGGACCCTGAGATCATGACCTGAGGCGAAGGCAAGATGCATAACTGACTGGGCCACCCAGGTGCCTGACTAATAATGGGTTTTAATTGAATGCTATAGTATTATAGAGTTCTGGTAGAAACTTTGGAAAGTGTGGAAAAATTCAGAAGAAAAGCAAAGATAATCTCATCATGCTGAGACCACTGTTATTAGTGTCTTGATTTACTGTCTTCCAGTATTTTTTATGCACATAGACATATAAACATATTGATGAGTGTGGTGTATGTAGGTTTTAGCTTTTTTTTTTTAATTATTACTTTAATCAATCTCCCACGTCATTAAGTTGTTTTTGAAAAACCTGGTTTTAAATAAGTGACTGTGTAGAAATTCATAAAATGAATCAACCATAACTAATCTGAACATTTTTTCCAATGTTGGTCTTTTCGGTTGTTTTGATGATTTTTGCGATTATGAACATGCTGCTTTGTGTAACTATGTACGTAGATTTATGCATACGTTTAAGCTTTTACAAATAACAAATTTTAAGGATCTGAATGAATCCTTTAGCTTCAAGGATGAGGACAACATGTAAATTGCACCAAAGACCGGTGGCAGCAATGTGCCACACCAGGGGGTCCTGGGGATGTTCATTGTACTTCACGCTTGCCAACATCAAATCACATGTAACCACAACAAGAGAAACTCCACAACATGTTGGCCCAATGCACTAGGAACAAACTTTATTTTACTGATACATTATTATTCATTTCTTTGATTCGTAGCAGGGTTGGTATTTTATTTTTATTTGTCACATGCAAATCTTTTCTTGGAAACTGCCTTTTGTAGAATTTTCATACTTTATGCATTGGGGTGCAGATGTTCATTTTTTCTTACAGATCTGAAGTCTTTAAGTGATAAGGATATAAAACATTGCTGTTTGCTGTAGGGTTTCTTTTTTTTTTTTGCCGTATTTTCCTTTTTTATTGTTTAAGGTACTTTGTTTAGAATGTCTAAGGAAATATATTTTTAGGACAGAAGTCAAGTTCCCTGAAGCCATGGAAATATATCACTTCTCACAAGAAATACATTTTTTTTGGTATTAGAACAGAGCTTTTAAAACAATAAACAGAGGATTCACACCAGAATTATCCCTCTTAATCTTTTCCAGGAAAGCCCCATTCTCAGTTCCTAAGAGCAAAACCTAAAATTTCCTTTGTTTTCAACCTTACATAATTTGTTAAAGCAACGTGTCCAAAGAAATATGAAAAAAAAAATCACTTTAAAGATGATTTTTCCAGTCCTTCCTCCTATGGTCATCCCTGTGAAGTCCGAACTGGTTTTCATGAAGGAGCATCCTTGTTCCAGAAGGTCCTAATGGGAGATAACTGTAGCAGTGGAGTCTTTACCCAAAACTGGCCAAAAAGAGGGATGAAAGTCTTTGCCTGAATCCATGAAGCAACCGCATTTCCAGCTGGGATCCCAGAACCTGAATCTTCTATTGTCACTGATTTTTCTTATTAGCCTCGACTCATTTGAAGCCTTTGAGAACATAGGTCTATTTTCATGTCCTCCTTTTGTTGGCATCTTGAATAACTGCCCACCCTCCTTCTCTCCTTCCAGCTGTCACACCCCTCTCTGTGCTCTTCAGCTTGTGTCCTGTTAAGCATATGCTCTCATGTCTTTACTGTTTAGTGTTAAGGGTGAGCTCTGGCCTAACCATCTCCTGCATGCCACACACCTGGCCCTGATCCTCCCTGCTCCTGACCTCACGTCCCATCTTCCTGTAAAGAATATGAAAGTCATGCACTGTACCCCACTGAGTTATGGTTACCGCTAACATTCTGGAGCCCTCCTCTCCAGTGTTTTGTCCTATGCTTACATATTAATAATAGTTATGCTGCTGTGTCTTACTTTTTCCTTTAAAGTTATGTTGTCATCTTGTCCCCAAATTATAATTCTTAGTGGCTTTATGATAATCAATTCAGCTACGCCTCAATAGATAGACATGTAGGGTACTTTTAGGTTTTCCCGACTTTTGGTACAGAGGGACCATAGCCTGATTGCACTAGTTACTGTCTTAAAGTGGATTCCTGGAAGCAGCGACATTATTTGAAAAGGTATGTGACCATATAAGCCTCTCAGCATATGAATTATAAACAATAGAAAGGAAAGCTAAGTGTGGTTTGTTGTTGTTCATACTCAGAAATTTCTGCATTGAGGAGGGGAGAGTGTTTGAGTCCCTTAGTGATATTCTTGCTTGTGTTCCTCTCGATGTGTGTCAGTATTCTCAATTTTTAAGACTAATAATCATTACCTAATTTCAGTGAACAGGAATTTAAAGAGCAAACATAAAGCAAAAGCATTAACATGGTTTCTAACCAATGCCAAGAGGCTCCGGATTGAGGAGTACTCTCGCCAGAGTTTCCATCCCTTAGCATCCAGGACTTTCTGCTCTTAGAAGTGGCAGGATTTCCCCCACTCTGAAAACCAAGGAAGAGAAAGTTCTCTCTTTAGCAGAGGGGAAAGCAGAGCCTGCAACACGGGCCCCGACAGGGGAGCTGATAGACATCTGAGTGTAAGACCAGGGAGCAACAGCCTCTGTGTGCAGGGAGAAGAGGTCGCCTGGGGCTCTATCTGGTCGCCAGTGGGCACCTGTGGGTCCTGCGGGCAAGCACTGTGGCAGCAAATCTCGATAATCCAGTAGTGGAGACAAAAGTTGGCTTCACCAGTGACCAGTAAGAACTCTAATCTCAGATCTCCTTGGGTTTCCAAATAAAACTTTGCACCAAGCACTGTCTATGACCTTCACCTAAAATGTACAAGGAATTTCTTGCGTAAAATATGCAACTATCAACAAACTGATCCCAGCCTACTCTTTTCAATTTTACCTCCTGCTTCTCCTTCTCCCTGCTGCTGTCTCCCACTAAAGCCCTCTACTCTACTCTCTTCCCTGGATTTACCAAACATACCGGTTCATGTCTCTGGGCTTTTACTTCATGCTATGTCTTCTGCCTAGAAAACCTCTCTTCCATTCGGTGGTCTGGAATCCCACCTGAATTTCTAAACTCCCAAACTGCTTTCCTACTTACTATCTCCATGGAAAAAATTGCCCTCCTCAAGGTCTTCTGATGGCACCAGGGGCTCACTTCCACCAGAGTAACTGCTTCACTGCCTGGGAGTTAGCAGGGGTGTCTTTCCCACTTGTCTGCTGACTCCTGGAAGGCGGGTTCTCTGTGTGCCCTGAAATAATCCTTAGAGTTCTAGGGCCTAGATCAATACCCCGAAGACATGGAAAGCACAAAATAAGTATTTGTGGAGGGAAGGATAGAGGATAAATGAAAGGAAGATGTTATGAAGTGAATGTGTCCTCCTCAGCCCCAAATTCATATGCCAAAGCCTTCACCTCCATTGTGAAGGTATTTGGAGGTGGAAGGTATTTGGAGGTATTCAGAAGGTTATTAGTTTTAGATGAGGTCATCGGGGTAGAACACCCCTGATGGGTTTAGCAGCCTTATAAGGAGAGGAAGAGTGACCAGAGCATGTTTATGCCCCCTTCCCCGCCTTGGGAGAAGAGGGTAAGGGCAGCCTTCTGCAAGCAGGAAGAGGGCTCTCGCCAGGAATCAAATCTGCCAGCATCTTGATCTCAGACTTCCTCTCCTCCAGAACTGTGAGAAGTAAATGTCTGTATTTAAGCCACCCACTCTGTGGTATCTTGTTATAGTGGCCTGAATAGACTAACACAGAAGGGAAGAAGTCAGGCAGAGAGAGAGGAGGGAAAAATAAACCTAATAAAATGTTTACCGTGTTAAATTTAAGCTACTACATTCAAAGTATAAGCGTGTTTGAATTTGGTGTCTAAGACCTGGAGTTATACAAATGTGTGAAAAATCTCTTAGCTGAAGATCAGTTTAACTCTCTGGAACATGGCCAGGAGTCTGAAGGAAGTAGAAAAGACCTATGAATAGCACATATAAATATATGGGATCTGTACACAAGAGCCCATGCATTAGAAGAGGTTCCCCGCCTCTCACGACCTCACTCAGCGGCGGCTCTTTCTGTGTTATTTATTTATTTATTTATTTATTTATTTATTTACTTACTTATTTATTCATTCATTCATTCATTCATTCATTTATTTACTGCCCGGAGACCAGAGAGGTTCAGCTATGGTGTGCTTCCAAGAGCATATACTTTTCTTTTTCTAAGCATTAAATGCTGTTTGAATTGTTTACATAAAGGGTGGGGGAGGCTGTTTCTTTTAGGAAAGGCACTTGTATTCACACAAGTGTTGGTAGATGAAAGTAGATGAAAACTCAGATTTAGCACGGCTCGGGAACACACCGTGGCGGGAGGTGGGGGGTGCCCATCTCTTTCTCTAAAGCTGCGTGCAAATAATTCACTCTAGAAAACTGGGATATTTATGACTCCTCCACTGCCAAAGGAGCATGAAGTGGCCATTCCTCTTCATGAATATTCAATGGAAAATGTCAGATTTGTAGGTGACGGAAGGGGACTTTGTTCAGCAAAGCCACCTTGGGTTGAAACTAGATATCTGGGTGGATATTGCACGTGGATTCCCCGAAATCAAGACTTAGACACTCAACCGACTGAGCCACTCAGGCACCCTGAGCAGTCCCATACTGATCAACACCTTATTTTATTTCAGGTTCTGCTTGTTTGCTATTTACAAAAATTCCAGCTCAGGCGATTTTTGGAGGGCTTTGTTCACCCAGGGGATCACCTCCATACCTTTTGAGCACCTTTCTCTTCTCTCACTCATCCACTGTGCACAGATGACCATAAGAAAAATCTCTGTCTATAAGATGAAGTTTTTAGGAAATAAGTGCAGAGTTCTGGGAGTTGGAAGTTTGGCCTGCACACAGTTCTCTTTAATTTTGATTTATTCATTTAGATTTTGAATTCAGAAGGAACAAAAGACTATGGAGTGGAAGACTCCTTCCCATCCTTCCTCCCCTGTCATTCAATTTTTAGAGGCTACTACTGTTACCTACTTGTGTGTCTTTCCAGAAGTGCTTGATGTTAATACAAGGATATGCATATACATATGTGTGTCTAAATGTACGTGTGCATGTGTTTACTTGTTGGTGTGTATGACATGATATATGTTATATTTGCATGATATATTTGTCTGTATAGTGTACTTGTCACACATCCATGCATACAGTCAGGATTATTTTATAAAGATTTATTTATTTGTGAGAGAAAAAGAGAGAGAGTGCACAATTGCGGGAAACATCAGAGGGAGAGAATCTCAAATAGACTCCCTGCTGAGAGTGGAGGCCGACAAGGAGCTCTATCTCATGACCCTGAGACCATGACTTGAGTTGAAATCATGAGCTGGATGCTTAACCAACTGAGCCACCCAGGTGCACCACACGCAGCCGGGATTTCTGTCTGCTTTTCTATACAGATGGTAAATGTCACATATTTTCCTGCAATTTAACTTTTCACTCACTAGCGTACCTCTGAGAAATGGTCATACCAACATATAATGAAATTATTCATTCTTTGCTGTGGATGCAGAGCATTTCAGTGTGTATACTACTTATTTTATGAATCCATATTGAGGTACATTTAGGCTATTTCTAATCTCCCATTATTATAAGCAATGCTTCAGTGAATAATTCTAAATATACTTCGTTCTGTACATATGCTGGTTTAGCTTAGCTGTAAAATAAATTTCTAGAGTGGAAATTGCTGAACCAAATGCTAGGTACATTTGTAATTTTCATTTCTGAGCTCTTTTTATTTTATTTACTTTGTGAATAGGTAATGCATGCATGTATACAGAATTTAAACAGAACAAGAGAAGAAATAGTGAAAATGAATCATTCTCAAACGTTTTTCTCCCAGGAACCAGTTTTTCTTCCTTTAAGAAAAAAATAATTTGCATCCCTTATATGCTTGTTTCCAGTGGGATTCAATGCATCTGTGAGTGTGTGTGTGTGTGTGTGTGTGTGTGTGTCACATACAGGTATGCATGCATGTATATGTGTATATGCGTACATATAGGTGTGTGTTTTATACATGTATCTGTGTGCATTCAGTGTTTTCATCAGTGAGCTCAGAAGGACCTTGGTAGGGTCCTGGTCATAGATTGGCATTAGATATCATTTTCCTCATTTACATTTGGGACTCCTGCCTCCTTATTGTTTCATCCTTTAGTCTCAGCTATATTGGATGATAGCAAGGCTGATGATAATATAAAACATGAGCAGTCTTCTTTGAGTTTGGTGGAAGGTCTATTTTATAACAAGTATCAAAATTTAAAATACACTTAGCTTTGCTTTACCAATGCCACTATTTAGGAAAGTCACCTAACGTCAGCACTTGGAGATGTGCACCAAGATCTGTGTAGAGGAGCATGCACTGCAACATTGTCTTCAACAGTAAGTAGCAAACAAGCAAAACCTGAAATAAAATAAGGTGTTGATCAATATGGGACTGCTCAGGGTGCCTGAGTGGCTCAGTCGGTTGAGTGTCTAAGTTTTGATTTCGGCTCCAGTCATGATCTCAGAGTCGTGAGATTGAGCCCCAAGACTGGCTCCATGTTTAGCAGGGAGTCTGCTTGAGGTCCTCTCTCTCTCTGCTCCTCCCTCTACTCTCTCTCTCCCAAATAAACAAATAAAATATATCTTTAAAAAAATATACGAGACTGCTTCAGTGAGTATGGCACATCTTGGAATGCTATGGAATCATTTTGTTTTTGTTTTTGTTTTTTTAAATGGACTCTTAACATGATAATACCAAAAGATCTCCAAAAACAGAGGGCTGTAGAACAGTTTGTATTACAGGAACATTTGTAACTTTCAAAGATGGTAACCTTTGAGGAGAGGAAATGATGGGTATGGGAAGGCCTTTACCTGTCATTTGGACTTTCTTTACTGTAAATATATACTCTTATATATGCACACACACATACACACACATATATATATATATATAATTTCTAAAATATGTCAATACATGTCAAAGATAATATACCATAGAGGAGCCCTGAGGAGCCATTTTTGGTTTTATTTTTGCCTTAACTTCCCCATATTAAACTATGCATTTAAAATGAAAATGAAAGAATCACAAACGTGGGGAAGAAAGGAGTTACTAGATCTGAAAGGTGTAGTCTGCTTAGTAACCCAGACAGTAGCTTCCTGTGTCTTTCCCTGAGTGCGTGAGGACCACACTGGGAGCTACATCAAAATACTGATTTCAGGCCTCAGTTCCGGAGCTTCTGATTGAGTCCGGCTGAGGTGGAACTCAATGTGCACGAAGGAGACAAATAATGACAAAACTGTGAGCCCCTGCTCCATGGGACAGCTGCTAGCCACGTCTACCGGGGTGGCTACATCATCAAGTAATTTTCAGAGCTGGCATCATGGTGCCAAGTGACCAGTGTTATCAGATGGATTCACCTCGTTTGTACCAACTCAGTGTATCTGAGGGATTGAGCACAAACATGGACTTTGAAGGCACAATAAAATGAGTTTGAACTGTGACACTAAAAGGTGCTCACTGAATAATGCTCAGAAATTCTCTAACCTCTCTGAGCTGTTATAGTTACCTGCTATAACTGGACTAGTATGAGAATTGGGCCCACTACATGTAAGACACTTGACAAGGGGAGGTAGGGATACTTGCTAAGTGGTAGCTATTGTTATTTATAGAGTCAGACACAATGCCACTTGTTCATCTTTCTATTATTATAAATACCAGCATGTGACAGGGGCAGGCAGTAACATTAGCTGTGTGTATTTCAAATATACTAAGCAGAAGAACATTGGAAAAATGGTAATTTAGGCACACAACGGAGACTCTTGGGCAGTTCTCCTCTTTCAGAATGGCTTTTAGAAAGCTACCCATCTGGTCGTTTAGAGAAACTTTAATTACATTCATCTCAAACACGGTGTGATTTCATCCTGAGTTCCAGAAGCAAACACAGCCTCCAGGAGGGAGGAATTAGTAATCAATCACGGCATCTGGAAATTAGAGAGGCAGAAGTCATATCGATGGTTATTTAGCTCACCTCTGGCCTCGATATTGGGTTCCAGGAAGCACTCAGGCACACTTTAGACACCCTGCTTTTAAATACTCCAAGGAATATGTCATGACACACAATCTAGAGTGTGAAAGCTGGAAGACACCTCAGGGAGCACCTACTTATTACTTCATTCATGAATTTATGTGCCCAGAGAACATAACTCCAACTGCCAATGATTTAGTATCCACCATGCGCAGGGGACTGTGCTAGTCACTTCATGTGGATAATCTTGGAGCCTTCAGCCACCCATCAAGAGGAGGATCTTTGTCCCAGTTTCCATTTGAAGAACTGCAATTCAGGCAATCTAAGTAACCTGCCCAAGGTGACCTCATGCACCAGCGGGGAGCTGTGCTGGGAGCCAGGTGTGTCGGGGTGCAAAACCCATAACCTCTTGCTAGACCCTATTAAATGCTCTACATGCCGAAGAGTTGTGCATGGTGTTGGTGCCCACCGAATGGCACTGTGATGTGGCAAGTGTCCCTGTGGCCTGGGAAGGTTGAGTGACAGCTCAGGAGAGGCTCTCCTTCTGGCTTTCCACCCAAGGGCTGTGTGACTCGGGTCAGGCCCTCAGGGGAGTCGCCCTGCTTTCAGGGTTTCAAAGAAAATAGGACTCACCCCCAGCTCTCTGTGGTGGAAGCCAAGACAGCATTGGGAGTCTGCAGGAGGGGCTTGTGCTCTTCACGGCCCCTTTATGCTCTGATCTCATTCCTCTCAAGCAGAGCTGAGGATTATTTGACGTCTTGTATTGCAGCTCCTTCTACAGCATGTTGCATTAGATGAGAAATTCATCCTTTTATTTCTTTTAAACGCTTTCCCTCAGAAAAGCATGTGCACCAGATATTTTTGAACGTGATAGTAGAGTTGATGGGATATTTTCTGTGCCCTGCCCCCATTACTAGAATGATTTAGCCTCACGCCCCCTGTCCTCAGCTCCTGGTTCCTGGCCTGCATCTGCATTGACACCTGCCAATGAAGTCCCCTAAACAGGAGGGCTCAGGGAAACCCCGCTTTCCTCACGTAGGCACTGTGCTAAGGGCAGGGCAGGGAAGGCAGAGGCTGGGAGGGCCACGACCTACCCTCGGGGGGGGGGGGCTTTGGGCTCTGAGCCCACGCATCCGTGCTTCCCCAGGAAAACAGATCTGCTGGAGGAGGGCACCTGCAGAGGGTCCTCATCAGCTTTCCCAAGTTCACTCAGGTGGCTGCTAGAGGTGGGATGGAGGGCGTCTTGTCACCATGCAGAAGTGACCTTGTAGCCACACTACCCGGCCCCCCCCCTCCCTGCGAACAAGTGCACCCAACCTTGTAGCTCTGGTTACACAGGGGGGAGGCTGCAAATACCGCATGGACCATCCAGGGAACCGTGAAGCCAAATGCAAAGCTGGATTCAGGCTCATGTTCTAGGTAGGAGGGAGAGGTCTAAGCAGGGGACTGTCAACTCTCACGCAGGGGGCTCACGTTGCACTCGGAAATGGGGGTCGTGGTTTGCACGCCTCTGTTCTCTGTGTGGCTTCACCCCTACCCCTCGCCCCACCGTCTCCCGCCACCACCCCACCAGCAGCACCTCCGTTTGGGTCCTGGGCCCTCCGGGAGAGGAGAGTAGACTGTCTGGCCTTGGTCTCCACTGGCCAAACAGCAGGCTCCTGTCTCTGGGTTTAATGAGGAAAGCCCAAGTCAGGAAGGCTGGGGCTGAGGTTTTATGGAGGCTCTGGGCCAAATGGCTTAGCCAGGAATTCAACCAGCATTGCCCTCTATCCCCTGGGAGCTGCAAAATGCAAACAGCCCTGGTAAAACGGAGAGCAATTTCCCAAGCAGGAGACGGGAGCTTTTAACGAGCTCCAGTGAGCCTGGCCCGGTCCTCCGTGGTCCTCCCGGCTGGCTAATTAGATTGCAGGCTGCAAAGGGCCCTTTGACGGCCCAGAGACGGCCAGAGGGTGGAGGCTCCGAGAGGCAGCAGCCGGGATGGAGGGGACACTAACGAGGAAGCCATCTGATGGGCTCTCTGGCTTTTGGGAAGGTTTTTCTTCCTCTCTCTTCTCCCTTCCTCCAGGTCATGCCTCCAATCCTAGTAATGGCACAGTCTGGGATTTTTCAGAGAAGGGAGGAATGGTCGAAGCATGAGACTTTCCCTGGAGGAAGATGGGAAGGCACTCTTAATTATGGTTTTCATGTATTCATTCATGCATTTTTTTTTCCCCCACTGACCTAGTTAGAGTCTGTGCAAGAGTCTGGGATACAGAGATGACTTTGTTTAGCGTTTAAGGAAGAGAAGAAATTGAAATGCATACAGAATTGTCAAAGACTTGGGAAAGTGACCACAAGGAAGCTGCAGCTTAAGTGACGTCAGGAATGAGGGGGTCGGGGGGGGAGCTAAATTGGAAGAGGGGACATTTGACTGGGTTTTATAAAATAGATCATTTTTTTTTTTTTTTTTTTTTTACTTTAAAACACAGACAAAAGTAGCAAGGTTAGGACACATCTGGGTGGCTCAGTGGTTGAGCATCTGCTTTTGGCTCAGGTTGTGACCCCAGGGTCCCGGGATTGAGTCCCACATCAGGCTCCCCGCAGGGAGCCTGCTTCTCTCTCTGCCTATGTCTCTGCTTCTTTCTGTGTGTCTCTTATGGATAAATAAATACAATCTTTAAAAAGAAAAGTAGCAAGGTATGTGAGAATTAGTCAACCAGAAAAGATAGGACATTTCGGGATGTTGGAATGATATGGGCAAAGGTTGGATGTTCGAGAAAAGACCGTATACCAGTAAATTTCAAATGATGGAGATGCGGATGCTGACCTAAAGGTCCCCCAAAGCCAATGCAAGAGGCTGAGTTCCTGTCCTCAGTGCTGTGGTGGTTTTATGGGGGTTCCAGAGGAAGGGTGTCTCTATCCTCAGCTCTGGTGGCCACCTAAGCCTGGGCCTACTTCGTATGATTTTTAAAGAGGGGATCTACGATAGACTAAATTTTTATGTCTTCAAATCCATTCTTTGAAACCTAAGCCTCCATGTGGCTGTATTTGGAGGAAGTGCTTAGGGTTGAATGAGGTCATCAGGGTGGGACCCTGATCTGATGAGATTTGTTATAAGAAGTGACACCAGAGAACTGGCTCGCCCTCTCTTTCCTTGTGTGCACACCAAGGAGAGTCCCTTCAAGGACATGGCACTGAGACAGCTGTGTGCCGGCCAGAAAGAGTTTCCTCAGCAGAGGCTGGATCAGCTGGAACCTTTATTTTGGACTTCCACCCTCAAGAACTACCAGAAAATACATTTTTGTGTGTTTGGATTTTGTGGGGGGTTTTTTTGTGGTTTTTGTGTGTGTGTTTTTACATTTCTGTTGTTGAAGCACCCCAGGCTGTGGTATTTTGTTAAGGCAGCCAGAGCAGATGAAGGCATGGTCCCAGGAGCTGCTGAGATTGCCCTTGGTTGTAGCTGGACTCTTGCTCTCAGGGGCTACACATCACCTTCTTTGTCCCAATGTCTGCTCTGTCAGTCTCCCCTGCACCGCCTCCTTATTCCCCTTATCACCAGAATGGTTCTTTTCTTCTTCTTCCTTTTAAGAAAACAAAACAAAACAAAACAAAAAACAAAAAAAACCTATTATTTATTTATTTATTTATTTCAGACACAGAGAGAGGCAGAGACATAGACAGAGGGAGAAGCAGGCTCCCTGCAGGAGCCCAATGCAGGACTTAATCCCCGGAATCTGGGAACACGACCTAAGCCAAAGGCAGACACTCAACCACCGAACTACTCAGGCCTCCCAGAATGGTTCTTTCTTAACTTTCAATACTCTGCTCAGGCATCCATACCTGGGTATCTCCTCCCAGGGCCCTGTAAGGGAGGGTCACCCCCCCATGTCCCTAATCTCCTGTGCATGGCTTGCTCACTGCATTCACCAAGGGGAACTGAAGGAATCTGCCTCTGCACCTCTCTCCCCAACTAGCCTTCAGAGAGCAGGGACCTTATCTAATTTATTACCCTCCACAACATTTGCTAAAGGCTGGCACATAAAAGTGGCTTAAAAAACAAGCCATTTCCATGCTAAAGATATTTCAGTCCTTAGAATCTCTGCTCTGGTGGATCCAGTCTTTTTAGACACTTGTTGAGCTCAGGGATTCAGTTCTACAGGGATAGAGATGACTGCACCCAACATTTTCACAGCAAGATTAGGGAGCCTGTCCATAGATATAAAGGAGGAAAATGCAATCTCAATGCTCCAGCTATAGATTAAAGTCATAGACAACTTTTGATCAACAAGAAGATGAACAAGTCCTTATGTGCCCAGACACTGCCAAATCTACAGTGTAGCAGGGCTGACCTCACCGTGCTTTCCAGGTGCTCATGCTGTGGCAAAGAGGACTAAAGGAGGTAAATCAGAACTACTCTGGCAAACATGTAGAGTCTGCGATGCACAAACCTCTCGATCTCACAGGAGCACAAGTGCATACACAGGCATGAACCCACACACATATACTGCACATTCACAATACAAATATATGCACCCACACATACACACATGTGCACACATGTATACCACACATGCAAACATATGTGCACATCTGTCAACAAATCAAAAGAATGACATTGACCAGAAGAAGATGAAATAATCTAAAATTACAATATTAAAATCGACTGAGGTGGAGAAAGTACTGTGCCCAGCACACAGCACATTCTCAGTAAGTATCATTTTATATTTTGGGTCTAATTTTAATTCAGTATAAGACCAGCAAAATAAGGCTGTTTTAAGATAAATGATAATTAGAGAAAAATTTATATTTAAAAAAGAACTTGTGTGTTTACTCTGTACTTGTTGCTGTGCTGGGTAGTGAGAAAATGGAAGTAAGGAGACATAGTTACTGTCTTCAAATATCTCTGAATCTGGTGAGAGAGACAAAGCCTAAAATAAATAATTCAAACACTTGTTAGAATTGCTGTCCTTGATGCTTATGAAGAAAACAATGGAAATAACAAGGAGGGGGTCATCAATTTTTACTTGATGGATCAGGGCAGTTTTGGAAGAGATAAGTGATACAAGCTTGAAAGATGACTTAGTGCTCAGTGGAGAGAATACACACACATACACACAGACACACACATAAACTGATTTGTGACATAATATGCATGGACTGTATTTTTAATGAATAAAAGTAACTCTAAATAAATGAATTTCTCTGGAGATGCAGAGAAATGGAGCCAGAGAGAATATCTGATATGTAATACTGGATCAAATGTAA
Source organism: Canis lupus baileyi (assembly GCF_048164855.1). Classification (NCBI taxonomy): domain Eukaryota; kingdom Metazoa; phylum Chordata; class Mammalia; order Carnivora; family Canidae; genus Canis; species Canis lupus. Next base: position 56,238,318 of record NC_132849.1, on the reverse strand, counting down.
TTGATTCATTAAACAGACAATATTCATTGACATTTTCTGATTTCATACTCCTTATCCAATTAAACTTTCTCCTAGACACGGGTATTTGTGGATGAGAAGAGCTTCACTGTTACCCCACAGAACAATAATTTTCCATTTGCCTGCTAGCTTAATGATTCCACTTAGGATACGTTGTAGTTTAATGGAAAGAAAAATGGACTTGGTATCGGGAATACTTGGATCTCTATCCTCTATCTCTATGAAATTGTGCTTTATTGGTCAAATACCTGAGACTCGGTTTCCCATCTGTGGGGTGAGAAGAAAATGAATCTAAACATAAAATTAAAAATGGTAACAAAATCAGGTTCCAGTCACCCAATAGTAGTGCCAGTCATCCCAGCAGTCAACGAGATAGTGTGAGTAACTTTGACCTTCCATGTTAATTAAGCTTATTAGGAGTTAAACAACTTTTACTGCTTCTAGAAAGCAAATCCACAAATTATCTGAAAGTTGTGAAGATTTGCTATACTTTAGGAACATTCAAAATGGTTTGTCTGGGTTCTGAGAGTAAATAAATAATAAAGTTTAGAGTACTGTATCCCATTTGGGGTCTTAAAACTTGGGACTTTCAAGTTAGGACATTTTGGATGAATCTTGAGTCTAGAATTTAATAGCTGTGCATTCTTGGGAAAGTTGTTTTGTATCTCCGGGGCTACTGGGTCATATACTATAGCAAAAATGTAATAATAGATGATCAACACATTTATGAAAATATATTAGTGATTAGATATGTAAAGCAGTTACATCAGTGTAATCACTATATTTATATCAATTTTCTTCATCTTTCAGTAAAATGAGCCCCAAATGAAAAACCTTACCTTCATATAACCAGTACTGAACTTTGACCTGGACAAGGGGAGTCCTTGTCCAGAGCTCCACATTTTAGAGTCTTTTCTCTTCCCTCAAATTACAATCTTCCCCAAGCGGTGAGAAATCATTCCCATACCTTATACTCATTCTCTAAGGGTCTAGGGTCCTGTGATTCTCTGCCCACATTGCCTAGAGCTCCCTTCCCAGACTAGCACAGGCCTCCTCCCTTGGTCCATGTGGCCATAGGCTGTGTCCCTGGTGGTCATATTCTTGACATAAGGGATAGTCAAGAGTTGACTGCTGGAGGAATGTGTCCACAGGCCATGCAGATTGGAGGATTTATGGGTGAACTGGGAAACTGAAGGTTCTCCATAGCCTTCTAGGATGAGATTTTTGTCAAGGCAAGGAGTTGGATATTCAAACAAATGTTATTTTATTGAACAAACATTTAGCTTGGTTTATAATTTTTAAATATATAAATGTAGGGTATATGGGCCCACATTTATAGATATTTTCAAAGCCTAACCAATATTAAAGGAATTGCTCATTCCAAATGTCAACTGTGTGCCTTTCAAGCAAGAGGCCCTTAGCATTTATACTTTGTTTTCCTCCCTGATGCGGGATAGAAGAGCAGAGAGTTCAAGGGGAAGCCAATGGAGGTTAAAGAAAATTCTTGGAATACCTAAACAGGCAGGTGGAAACATTCTCCAGATACTTTAAAACTGCTTAAATTTCCCCAAGAATTGCTAAACGTCAAAATGGGCCATGCCATGATGCCGTTTTATCTTCATCATTGTAACTCCTTTACTGCATATAGAAAAAGAATGCATTTAAGAACGCTTGCAAATGAAATAAATCCTCTTTTGCACTATGTGTTCTCAAGGAAGGATTTTTTTTTTTTAAATTTATTTATTTATTTAGGAGAGACACAGAAAGAGAAAGGCAGAAACATAGGCAGAGGGAGAAGTAGGCTCCCTGTGGGGAGCCTGATGCAGGACTCCATCCCAGGACCCTGGGGTCACAACCTGAGCCAAAGGCAGACGCTCAACCACTGAACCACCCAGGTGTCCCAAAGAAGGATACTTTTAAAAGAGCCAAAGAATTGTACAAAATATCCCCTAATTTGATAGCAGATTTAACTTCCAGGACCCATGTCTGACATCACTGCTCTCCTGCTTAAAATCATTTCGAGACTTTCCATGTAAAAAAGGTCAAGTCAAAATTATTCAATCTTCATATAAGACTTCATGACTTGGTTTCATTTTGATCCATTTGTTTGTACACAGAGCTTCATCAGGCCAAATTCTCCTCTCCTCCAAGTCCTGCGGTGTGCCCTAATGCTTCCTTATGTTTGCACTTACCAGTCAGTGTTTCCACCGCCACGGTCCTGATCTAGGCTCCCCGACTCCCAGTGCATCTGTAGATAGAGCGCTTGTGAATTTGGAAAATAATATTTTCTTGTTTATTATCACTCACATCAACTGAAATTTGCCATTTTCTTCCATTATGAATTTAGCAACACACCACAGCAATAGTATTATTAATAACTTGTGATTTTGTCACTAACATAGAGCACAGATTTTTTTTTATTACATTACATCTATGGTAGGTAACTTGAAATAACTGTTTATTCTAACCACTACTTTAAAAATATGATAGTTTTTAGACTCCCATGAGGGGCATTGTATTTAATAAGATCTATTAATACAATGACAAAGAGAAAATATATGACAATTTTTAAAATATTTAAAAATTTTATTTTTTATTTTTTTTTATTTTTTTATTTTTTTTTTTTTATTGGTGTTCAATTTACTAACATACAGAATAACACCCAGTGCCCGTCACCCATTCACTCCCACCCCCCGCCCTCCTCCCCTTCTACCACCCCTAGTTCGTTTCCCAGAGTTAGCAGTCTTTATGTTCTGTCTCCCTTTCTGATATTTCCCACACATTTCTTCTCCCTTCCCTTATTTTCCCTTTCACTATTATTTATATTCCCCAAATGAATGAGAACATATAATGTTTGTCCTTCTCCGACTGACTTACTTCACTCAGCATAATACCCTCCAGTTCCATCCACGTTGAAGCAAATGGTGGGTATTTGTCATTTCTAATAGCTGAGTAATATTCCATTGTATACATAAACCACATCTTCTTTATCCATTCATCTTTCGTTGGACACCGAGGCTCCTTCCACAGTTTGGCTATCGTGGCCATTGCTGCTAGAAACATCGGGGTGCAGGTGTCCCAGCGTTTCATTGCATTTGTATCTTTGGGGTAAATCCCCAACAGTGCAATTGCTGGGTCGTAGGGCAGGTATATTTTTAACTGTTTGAGGAACCTCCACACAGTTTTCCACAGTGGCTGCACCAGTTCACATTCCCACCAACAGTGTAAGAGGGTTCCCTTTTCTCCACATCCTCTCCAACATTTGTTGTTTCCTGCTATTTTTATTTTTTTTAATTAATTATTTATTTATGATAGTCACACACAGTGAGAGAGAGAGGCAGAGACACAGGCAGAGGAAGAAGCAGGCTCCATGCACCGGGAGCCCAATGTGGGACTCGATCCTGGGTCTCCAGGATCACGCCCCAGGCTAAAGGCAGGTGCTAAACCGCTGCACCACCCAGGGATCCCTAAAAATTTTATTTTTTAAAAGATTTTACTTATTTACTTGAGCGAGACAGACACACAGAGAGACAGACAGACAGAGAGAGAGAGCATGAACACAGAGGCAGAGGGAGAATCAGACTCCTGCTGAGCAGGGAGCCCAATGTGAGGCTTGATTCCAAGACCCTGGGATCATGACCTGAGCCGAAGGCAGACACTTAACTGGCTGAGCCACTCAGGCACTCCGAATATTGTATTTTAATACAACATTTTAAAACCGTATCATTGGTTTCCTTTGTAAGTCCAGATATTTGCTTTTATGGATTTTAATATCATATCATATTTTAATGCTTAAAAGTCATTACTCTGCAGAAGAATTTATGGGATTCACTAGACTATTGAAGAGGTTCATGTCATAAAAGAGTTAAGGAAAGCCTGAGCTAGATTTCCCTTTGTTCATTCTTAGCAAACTTCTACTCATCCTTTAAAGCCCATTCAACCATTAACCTTTCTCTGACGCTTCTCCAACTTTACTTGGCATACAAAGTCACTCTATTATGATCCACACCACTATGGAATTATCTCTATTATAGACTTTTATCCTGGATTGAATAATCAGTTTCCCTGTCTGTCTCCCCAGCTGGACTGGCAGCTTTTCCTTTTCACATATTTGGTGACTAATAGAGTTCCCGGTATGATGGATGTGTTCAACTTCTTATTTGGTGACTCATTGGAATGAATGAATCGGCAATGTTTGACCATTTGGGGGAAACAAAGGTTCGGATCAGTTAACTTCTTGGAATCAGAGGCAAGGAGCAGATACTTTCAACTACAGCAGCACACACAGCATATGGCACTTTGGAAAAATCTGAGCGTGAGATGCACACGCCATAGTATGCTTTCTATAATTGGGCCACCTTTATCTCCTCTTTCCTCCAGAAACTGGCCTTCAGTTCTAGAAACAACCACAGTAACCCTGGACTGGAGTGCTTGCCTTAGCTGGCCCCACATTCTGGAATGCCTTTCTTTCATCTCTGCATGGCTGGCTCCTTCTCAACATTGAGATCTCAGGACAAATATCACTACAGTGAGTGAGACCACCCCAGGTCATGTTAGCACACCGACTGTTTTCCTTGTGCGAGGCTATCTCTGAGCTGTGTGGCTTGGGCATTGCCATGGCTCCAAGCTGGGAGGGTGGGGGTACTGAAATCTGACCCACAGATTCCTCCTGCGAGCTAGAGGAATGGCACTTTTGTCTTAGTAAAAAGTGCTATTGAGTAGACAAGCTTTTCATCACAGAGGGAGTGGCACTTCTTTTTTCGACTTTGTCCACCCAGAGAGGGCAGTTCTTTCTAATTCATACAATGGTATCTTGAGAGCATGTTTGTATTATCAGATATTTCTAATTTGGTCTGCTTTTTATTTGTCAGCTCATTTTTTTACTTATTTATCATCTACTTCCACCCACTAGTATGTAGATTCCATGAGGATAATGACCTGACTGGGTCTGAGTGGTTCATTTCTGCTATCCCAGATTTTAGAATATTGCATGGCACATAGTAGTTCCTCAACAGATAATTATTGGATTAGTTAATAGGAAACCATCTCTATTCATAATTTAAAACAACATTAAATGATACATCACGTGCTGTGAATTTCTAACAAACGTCCATCATTTCTTATACCCTCCATGTACGTCCTTAAATGGATCTAATTTCTGTGCCCGCAAATGTCTGGCATATCTTGAACAACAGTCCTTTATTGTTTAGGTTTGCTCTGACTATAATGTTCTTTCTGCCTCCTAGCTATGTTTGAAAAAAATCCCATCTTCCTAAATAAATCTTGCATTTTCTAAATAAGCTTCTTAGCTTTTGCCCTTGGAAATCTCTCCTCTTTTCCCATACTCACCAGGAAGATAGTTCAGTGCTTGGAAAATTCTTAGCGAAGAAATTTGGTCTAAAGTAGGTTCTTGACCAGGGCCAATTACATTGGAGAATCTTACATTGGAGAATCTTTGAGCTAGCACTGTTTTTTATCAAAGTTATTTATTTTACTTTTCTTGTTTCTATCAGAGTATTTATTTTATGAGAGTATTTTGATCACATATCCTCCTTCCCACCCCAACTGTACAGTCAGTTTACAGAGGAAAGGGATTGTGTGTTTTATATCTTTGTATTATCCACAAGGCATGGGTTAGAAAAATAGTGGCTAAATGTTTTTTTTTTTCTTTGTCACTCTAAGTCTTTTTTTTATAATAAATTTATTTTTTATTGGTGTTCACTTTGCCAACATACAGAATAACACCCAGTGCTCATCCCCTCAAGTGCCCCCTCAGTGCCTGTCACCCATTCACCCCCACCCCCCGCCCTCCTCCCCTTCCACCACCCCTAGTTCGTTTCCCAGAGTTAGGAGTCTCTATGTTCTGTCTCCCTTTTATTTCTTTACAGAGAGAGAGCATGTGAGAGTGGGCGGAGAGGCAGAGGGGCAGAGGGAGAGAGAATCTCAAGCAGACTGTCCACTGAGCACTGAGCCAGACACAGAGTTCTATTCCACAATCCTGAGATCATGACCTGGGCTGAAATCAAGAGTCAAACCCTGAACTGACTGAGTCACCCAGGCACCCCCTGGTTGAATAGTTTTTAGAAAAAAAAAAAAAAAGCATCTATCTTAGATATCTATATTAGATGCTCTAACAGTCTACCTCCCAAGGGTATTCATGGGTGATGGAAGGGAGTTGGATCACCTGCAGGTCCATCATTAGGATGGTAATGGAGAGAGGGGCACAGTTAGGCAGCAGCTGGAAATAATGGACACGTGGCACAATAGATTCATATTAACAACATAATGTACATGGACAAAGTTAGAAACAGAATGGGATATAAAAACTATGCCACTTAGAGAAACTAAAATGCATGCGTACCAACCAACGATGCAGAGAGTATAAAGATATGCAAAGGTAAAAACTAACCAGAATAGAATTGCTGCTGACAGTGGGGGCAGGAGAAATGGGAGTGAGGAAGGTGAGAAAGGGAAATAAATCAGTAAATAGACAAATATATAAATAAATCAAAACAGAAAAGGGTCTTTATATCAGCACATGTAGATCATCAGCCAGGATTAAACAGTATAGTTAAACTATGCCTTTATAATCCCCAAGCCAAAAGGGACAGCCAAACCAAAAGAAACAAAGATAGCTTCTACTGGAGGCACCCCCAGGTGCTGTCCTTTTCCCCACAGAGCAGCCTGGGAGTGGCGCCTGGCCTCAGAGTATCCAGTCCCCTGTTGGCTTCCATCCTACAGTCTATCTCAAGACACTGCAATCTTCTCTGCACCTGTTTGTGCAAACTTGGGCAAAGCAAGGCCTGTCCTAATCTCCTTTATTTTTCCAGCAAATTGCCCCGCACTAGATATGTAGTGTTTGATAAATATTTGTTAAGTGTTTGATGAATATTTGTTGACTACATTAATTACTGATGGTGGTGTATTGGATGTAAGGTGATAGAAGTTATCAATCTTTGTCAAACTAGGCCACTTCTGCTTGCCTACCCCCCCACCAATATACATAAATAGGGCTATAGATATATTTTATGTGTTTTTAAAATGTTCACCGTTGTCTTCAAAAAAGCCATCAGAAAACTCCCTTCACTGTAACTGCTTCAAAATAACAAATCATTTTTCTGTCTCTTCCTGAAGTTTAATTCCACAGAATCAGACCAATCTACCTATTCCAAGCGCCTATCAAAATTAAATTTGTTTTTTTAATAATAAATTTATTTTTTATTGGTGTTCAATTTACCAACATATAGAATAACACCCAGTGCTCATCCCATCAAGTGCCCACCTCAGTGCCCTCCACCCAGTCACCCCCCTTCCCCTTCTACCACCCCTAGTTCGTTTCCCAGAGATTTAGGAGTCTTCCATGTTCTGTCTCCCTTTCTGATATTTCCTACCCATTTCTTCTCCCTTCCCCTCTATTCCCTTTCACTATTATTTATATTCCCCAAATGAATGAGACCATATAATGTTTGTCCTTCTCCGACTGACTTACTTCACTCAGCATAATACCCTCCATGTCCATCCACGTCAAGCAAGTGGTGGGTATTTGTCATTTCTAATGGCTGAGTAATATTCCATTGTATACATAAACCACATCTTCTTTATCCATTCATCTTTCGATGGACACCGAGGCTCCTTCCACAGGGTGCCTCTTGTGGACATTGCTGCTAGAAACATCGGGGTGCAGGTGTCCCGGCGTTTCACTGCATCTGTATCTTTGGGGTAAATCCCCAACAGTGCAATTGCTGGGTCGTAGGGCAGGTCTATTTTTAACTCTTTGAAGAACCTCCACACAGTTTTCCAGAGTGGCTGCACCAGTTCACATTCCCACCAACAGTGTAAGAGGGTTCCCTTTTCTCCTCATCCTCTCCAACATTTGTGGTTTCCTGCCTTGCTAGAACTCATACAGCAATTTGGCAGCGTGGCAGGATACAAAATCAATGCCCAGAAGTCAGTGGCATTTCTATACACTAACAATGAGACTGAAGAAAGAGAAATTAAGGAGTCAATCCCATTTACAATTGCACCCAAAAGCATAAGATACCTAGGAATAAACCTAACCAAAGAGATAAAGGATCTATACCCTAAAAACTATAGAACACTTCTGAAAGAAATTGGGGAAGACACAAAGAGATGGAAAAATATTCCATGCTCATGGATTGGCAGAATTAATATTGTGAAAATGTCAATGTTACCCAGGGCAATTTACACGTTTAATGCAATCCCTATCAAAATACCATGGACTTTCTTCAGAGAGTTAGAACAAATTATTTTAAGATTTGTGTGGAATCAGAAAAGACCCCGAATAGCCAGGGGAATTTTAAAAAAGAAAACCATAGCTGGGGGCATCACAATGCCAGATTTCAGGTTGTACTACAAAGCTGTGGTCATCAAGACAGTGTGGTACTGGCACAAAAACAGACACATAGGTCAATGGAACAGAATAGAGAACCCAGAAGTGGACCCTCAACTTTATGGTCAACTAATATTCGATAAAGGAGAAAAGACTATCCATTGGAAGAAAGACAGTCTCTTCAATAAATGGTGCTGGGAAAATTGGACATCCACATGCAGAAGAATGAAACTGAACCACTCTCTTTCACCATACACAAAGATAAACTCAAAATGGATAGATTTCAAAATTAAGCACTCAAGGCCAGTATCTGAAGGCAGACTGAACCTGATAATTAGGCTGAATCCCAGTAATAATGGCAGGATAAGAAGGCTGAGAGGTGGGCATTTCACCCAGAACACTGAGTCCTTTATTTTTTCCCACTAACTTTAGTATGTACATGCAAGACTGCTTGAGAATATTTTTATCCCAAGGCTGTTTCTGCAGATGTCAGAGAAGCCTTGCAAGTTAGCGCAGTGTCCTGGTTGTCGAAGATAAGTTATCAAACAGTTCAAAGGCAGTTAGGTCTCCTAATATGTGCTTTTGTCGTGGCAAATGTTATTTGCCTTCACTGCTGAATCTGAAACCACTTATCAGTGCAACAGCAGCCGTAGAGCCCTGAGACAATGGCCGATTAGCGATGGTTTTATGAAAGGGCGTGTTCCAGTTTGTGTTTTATCATAACTACACCCCTTAACTACTACGAGCACCTTCTCTTGTCCCGAAGACCCCTTCATCATGTCTCCCTAAAGCTGCATGACTTCAGATGAGCAAAATATCTCATCATTCCGCTGCACTCACCAAGCCTGAGGATATTATTAAAAAAAAAATCAAATAGAAATGGTGCTACATCTGAACATGGTGTTTATTTCAAATGTGCAGTTCCACTGAATGTCCTGCTATATTTAAGAAAGGATGTCTAGCAATTATAATAACTTGACTCAAGAATCAAATATTTAGGGCAGCAAAACCATGTCTATTTCGGGCTTTACAGCTGACGTGCATTCTTAGGATATACAGGATAAACACAGTATTTCATTTCAAGTTCCTAAAAAGGGAAATGACCATGAGCATAATGAAAAGGCTTTGTTTCTACACATTGTACACATTTGCAGCTAGCTGGAGTTTGGGCAGCTGAACCAGGCCATTAATAAAAGTCTGACACAGCCTGTGGCTGAGGACATTGAAAAGGTGGATGTAGCTGAGTCTTTCACAGAGGCATAAAGACATGTACATCCTCAGAGTTATTAATACATTAGTCAAGTCTGTAATTATTACCCTAATGGCTCTTATCAAAAACAGCAAGAAGTAGGCAAGAAAGGGATAATTACAGGATGAGCATCAGGAGATGGCTTTTCTTGTTTTCAAAAAGCTTTCCATCAGCATAATGACTGAGGTATAGGGGACCCTTCTGAAGTGCATTAACCAGATGATGTGATTACTAAGTCACTTATTTAATTAGCTCTGTTCTCTCTAGTTCCATCCAGAATCCTCATCCTCTGCCCTACCTACCCCACCTGGAAACTGTCCTTCTTCCCTACCATCCAACAACCATTCATCCTCCTACACCCAGTGTGACTGTGTTATTGCTTCGGTGATGCTTTCCATACTTCCCTGTTCATCCATCCATACCTCCATACATCCATTCAAACATCCACCTTTGCATCAACTTAATTTCCTATGTCTTTCCATAATGGGTTTGAATTGGCTAACAACAAAACATTAAATACAATAAGCTTTCTTTTTTTAATCTAGGAAAGGAAAAATGAAAGAGACAGGTGAGGGAAATAGAGAGAGAGAATGAGAGAGAGAGAGAGAGAATGAGTGCACTGAAGTATAGCTAGTATACAGAATGCTGCATGGTGCCGTAGGATGGCTGGAGATGGTCCTCAACTTGGCTTTTTTCTCCTTCATTGGCAAAACAAAGAAAAAAATACACACATAATCCCTTGTAGAATTAATTGTACCCTTAATGCAAAGCCAGCCACTTGTTAAGGGGAAGAACAACTGTTTTATTTTTCTAAGATCAAGATGCTTCTCACCCTCGACCTTCAGCAAGGGGCTACATGGGAGGCTGTAGGTAGCATCCCACACAACATCTGTCCCTCTGTTAACACACTGGAACATTTCCTATGGATGTTTCTTTTAATACCCCCTGGTGCAGCCAGTGGCATAATAGCAATATAAAGGCAAGTAAAGGAAAATTAATGAAAGGCCAAAATAACGGGGTCCCTTAGCAACTTTGATTATTGCAGTTTTACCAATTATTGGGATGTTTTACAGCTTTTTGTTTAGTTATCTGTCTCTCCATAAAAGTCAGTTCTTTGGGACAAAGACGAGCAGTTTGCTCACCCATGAATCTGCAGAGATTAACACAATGCCTAGAACAATTAATATTTCTAAATGAATTAATTCATATGCTTTAAATGTAGGTTGTTTTCATTTGTATTTTTGTTTTTCAGAAACCTTCAACCCCCGAGAGTAAAATGTTGATATCTTCTTTTAAGATGATCAGCAGAGAAGCACTGAAGAGGCATCCTCATCTTTGCTATATGTATTTATGGCACATGCTCATTCTAAGAATGTAGCAGTGGTTAATTTTGTGTCACTTTTCCTGAGCCACAGTGCCCAGATGTGCAGTCAAACGTCATTCTGGATACTTCTGTGAGAGGGTTTTGGAATGAGACTTACATGTAAATTGGTAAACTTTAAAGCAGACTGCCCTTTATAATGTGGCTGGGCCATACACAGTCAGTGGAAGATCTTCTAGGACAAGAGGATGACCCCTCTGGAGCTAGAGAGAACTCTCCAACAGATTGCTTTCAGACTTCATGTGCACCATCCATGTTCCCTGGTTCTACAGCAGACTGACTTCAGATTTGAACTGTAGCTTTTTCCTGTTTCTAGCCTGCTGGGCTCTCCCATCAGATATTGAACTCTCCAAATCTCCACAATCTCATAATCCAAATCCTTAAAATCTCTAGCTAGCTAGCTAGATGATAGATAGATAGATAGATAGATAGATAGATAGATAGATAGATGATAGATAGATAGAGATAGAGAGACAGAGATATAGTGTCTTCTATTGGTTTTGATCCTCTGAAGAACCGTGACCAAATACAAATGCCATCTACTCACTGGCCATGAAATGTAGATAGCTACACTTCAAGTGTCCTTTCTTGACCTGACACATCCCAAGATTCATCCCAGACATCACAAATGTCTGCTACTGACTTCATAGCCTATGGCTGCCTGAGACCCCCCCTATGGCTGCCTGATACAGCAGATCCTGGGTGCCTGGGCAGCTCAGACAGTTAAGCATTTGACTCTTGGTTTCAACTCAGGTCATGATCTCAAAGTCTTGAGATCGAGCCCCATGCTGGGCTCTGCACTCAATGGAGGGTCTACTTGAGATTCTCTCTTTCCTTCTCCCTCTGCTCCCCATCTCCACTCTCTCTGTCTCTCTAAATAAATAAATAGATAAAATCTTTTTTTAAAGATACAGCAGATCTACTGTTAATAGGAATCTAGATGGGGAGGAAGCTAGGGCATGGAAAGCCAGAGACATGAAGATACAAATAATCAGTTCATCCAATTAGGGAGCAGCTACCTCAGGCTGGACCCAGAGAAGCTCTGCAGGTAGGAAAAGAAGGACATGGAAATGATTTTTTAAGGATAGAAACTAGAACCTGGATAGGAATCAGGGGTCATAGGAGATGTTAAAGTAGACAGACAGTAAAATCTAACATTTCAGGCATTTGTTAAGAACCCAGAACACAGTGTTCTGGAATTTGCTGGGCTCAAGTGTGTAAATCCATCACTGATTAAGGTCTTACCACCTAGCAAAATGGAGGCTTGAAATAGACATTCAAATCTGTTTCTAGAAAATAAAGCTATATTTCCTGTAGACTTAACTTTTTTGGTGCCTAAGATTTGTATCTGGTGCAAGACAATGTTCTAAGAGTAAATGGTGATATATCTCTTAATATTTAAATTACATATATTAAAATATTGATTTAGACAAAAACGGCAAAATAACATGCTTAAATACTTTGGTAATTGAGAAAACTATAAAGTTGATGCACAACAATGTAGAATAAACCATTGGTTTTGTTGTTGTACAGAACCATGGTTGTATCCCAGATTCATGGCTTGCCCAGGGAACTTCAGCCAGGTGGTGAAATATTCTTAATTTATATGCTTATCTGTAAGATGAGAGAAGCTCTTCCGTTGGACCATAGAGGACTTTTGTGAGGGATAAATATGATTATAAATATAAATCAGAGTCCAGCTTCTAACTCAGTAGGTGGTATGCTTCCTTAATTCTCTCCCACAGCATAAAATATGAATGAGTGATAAGAAAGTCTGGAAGAGAACTTGTGAAATGAAAACACTTTCATTGGGGTGATAAAAAATGATGCGTGATCAATTTTTTTTCCAAGTTTTCTGTAATGTCGCATCATTTTCTCATCAGAAAATACAAGTATTAGAAAGTTTTCCATCTCTGCTGCAGGCCCCGTGGTCTACAGTGTAAACACCGAGACGTGTCAGATGCATTTGGCTTCTCTCTGAGTTCTGCTGCCTTAACGCAGGGAGGGGAAGGGCATCGTGGAGCCTGGGCACTTCCTCCTTGATTAATCTCAGCCAGGCTGACTGATTACAACACTCCAAGCCTCGTGCTTTTCCTAGCCTTTGAGTATCTTGCTGAACTGCTGTCCAAGGGCAAATTTTTTTTTTTTCTGTCAAACAGACCTGCAAGGTTGCTAGGCATATACAAGGATAAAGAAAGCTTTGGGTTACTCAATACTTGTTTTGCAAAGTCTGTTTTAAAAAATTGCATCATATCCCATTGGATGATTGTGCAATGCAGGGTGGATACCTACCCTGAAAGCTAAGTAAGTCTGAGCTCTAGGCACCTTTGCAATTTAGACATCCATTTATACTCAAGTGGAAAATATTCAGCTGTTCTCAGTTTGAAAAAAAAAAAAAATGTAGACAGCCAATGGCAAGAGACCCCGATGTTCCTTGAATGTATGAAATACACGTAGAATGTCCCATCCTATTTCTTTCTCAGGTGCTTGGTGTATTATATTCATGTGATGAATATAAATAAGATTAGTCCTTGATTCTTGAGAAACCGAATTCCTTTTAACAGTGCCAACTCACTCAGGGCTGTCTTTTAGTACAAAGAACAACAATGATTGGATTACCAGTATGGGTTCAAATCCTGGTGCTGCCACTTACTGGTTAGATGACCTTGGGCAAGGGACTTAATCTCTGTGTGTGATTTCCTTCATCTTTAAGATGGAAGTGATGATATTTAAGTCCAAAATTAATGGAGGATAGCTACGGAGGGCTGAGGACACAGCCTGGCATGCAACGGGGATCTATACACTCTAGTTTCCATCCAGCAATGGCCCTTCCCTATTATTAAATTGCTCAACATAAGCAGCCCCATTCCACAGTCACTACTGTACATCATGGCATCCCAGGACTGACACTAGCATTGGCAGGTGGCGGGGGGGGGGGGCACAGGTAAGGGGGAGAATCAAACATGGGCAGTACCTTTCATGCTGCTCCCAGCTGGGAGACAGGCGCGCCCCTAAGTGATTCCTATGAGGCAGACAGTGATGCACACTGAGGCAGAAATTCATGGAAGCAGAGAGGAGTGGATAGTATTAAAGGAGAGGGGAAAAGGAGATTCTTCCAAATAGAGCTCCCAGAAATTCCAGGCTTATGTGGAATAATGTCCTATGAGCAGGGCACATGCTAGAGAATTTGTGTTGTGTCCCTAAAAACAAAACAAGCATCTCACAGTTTATTTGCACAGGTGCTTCTCTACTTGGCATTTCTTTAACCTCGGGGAGTCAGTTACCCTCCATCAGCTTCTGTGTCCCCAATCTCTAAAATATGGCCAGCATTTCATGCTTCCCAATTCTGAGGGAAGGGTGAGAGGTAGAAAGGAGTGGGACAGGGTACGGGAGGTCAAGGCTTAATGACAAAATTGACAGGCAGGTTTGTCATGTGAATGTGAGAGACGGTTATGGTGCAGAATTTATTACACACTTAATGCAAGAGAAGCGGCTTTTCAATTAGACAAAGGGCTCAAGGTTTTGTGCAAATTCAACACTGGCATTTCGAACAAAATGGATGCCCTTTTATTGAGATTGAGGAGAGAAACAGGCAATCTCAGCCTGGAATTTTGCACAGGAGACAGGAGCCCATCGCTGGCCTCAGGCTAATCCCTCACCCAGCACATTCTCTATCGCACTCTGCTGTCTTTGGCTCAAGAAACACACACATGTTTTCAAAGGGCACATGCCATTGCAAATGACACATTTTCCCCAAACATGTGGGATTTATTGTGGCTGGGATAGGCCTGAAGGCTTAGGGGATAATCAAACTGGAACATTTCTGTGATTTTTCTGAGTGTATTTTTCTATTCAGAGATAGGTACACTTTTTTTAAAAAAATTATTGATGTTATAGAATAAATAAACTTGAGATGAAGCCTCCATTAAAATAAGCCTGACACCATGTAGAAACTGAGAATCTTTGGCATCATTGCAGCAATGATACCACTTGTAGGACCTTAAATTCAAAGTTCATCTAGTATTTGTGTTTCCAGAAAAAATAGAACAGGGTTGTCATCGGATGCTGAACCTTCAGGTGCAGTTGTTAGAGCTCCAACAATGTTGACAATGGTAGAATAATTATCCTTTAAGGTTATTTACTCACATATTCATTCAAAAATATTGAATGATACTATTCTTTGATAATATAATTTATTCATTCATAAATGCTAGAGAGAAATTTGTCTATTCCTTTCATTATTAATTGACTTACTCAACCATTTATTATCTCAGTGTGGACTTCTTGACATTTATTTTATACTTTGATCAGAATCCCACACTACTTTATTCATTTTGTTGTCAAAAATGTTCTGTCTTTGGCCATGGGCAGCTCTCACTTGATTCCTGAGTCCCTTCCACACACACCATCATTGGGCACATGTGCTTGAAGGTGTGGACTGAGCCCTTCCTTACTTTCTGCCATTATGAAGAGCTCAAAGCTCACCCTGGTCCAACCCCACAGTATCTATTTCTCCAAGAAGCCCTGGTTATTTATTTTGAAAAATGGTAATAGAATCCAAAATCTGAGCCCTGGGTATGCTTGTTCAGCTGGAGCGTATTGCTTCTGCACCCTCTCAACTCATGGAGTAAAAAATATATATGTATGTATTCTAACCTGCTTATAAAACATATTCATAAATATTTCCACCTTTAACTGTTGGTAACTATATTCAGCTATACCTGAATTCACAATGACGTCTCCAACTCTAATCTATTGCCACATGGATCACATCCTTTCTTATCTGCAGCTGGCCACTTCACAGTGAGAAACCTGGCTCCCGCCACCCACCATCCATTTACTTAATTGTTCAATTCTGGGATATATGGATAGTAGTATCAGAAATGTCAATCTGGACTCCAGTGGGAAACAACTTTATTTAGGTACAGTTCCTTTTGCCTTTATTCCTGCTGTCTCCCTCCACTCATTTCCAAAGTTAATGAGGGTGGCATCTCCTCTTACCCCTTCACTGAGGTTATTTCATGCATTTGAAATACAGTTAGATTATTTTATGACAGTCCACCTTTTATGCTGGAACTAGGGTTGCTAAGCCAACCTATATGTTTTTTCTAATTTGCATAAATTAAGTTTCATTATTGGTGCTGTTCATTTCTATGGGTTTTAGCAATGCATGGGGTCATCTATCCACCATTATCGTGTCGTATAGAATAGTTTTGCCCACCTAAAATAACTGTTTGCTTCATCTACCCAAACCCCTGAAATCACTGATCTTTTTTTAAAAAAATTAATTATTTATTTTTGAGAGAGAGAGAGAGAGAGAATGAGAGAGGCAGAGGGAAAGAGAGAGAATTCTCAAGCAGACTCCCTGCTGAGTTGGAGCCTGACATGAGGCTTGATCCCAGGACCTTGAGATCATGACTTGAGCCCAAACCAAGAGTCAGATGCTTAACTGACTGAGCCACCCAGGTGCTCCTGAAAGCACTGACCTAAATCTCAGCAGTTTTGCCTTTCCCACAGTCATATGAATTAACTTATACATGCATAGCCTTTTTAGATGGGCTTTTTTATATACTAAGGAGAATAAGCTGTTTTAAGAATTTTAATAATTACTAATAAATTATATTAATTAATCATTGCAGATCATAGCCCTAATTTTAGTTAAGAAATATTTGAAGGCTTCTTTCTATTAAGGTATGTATTTTGATGCGACTAAAATATATTTTCTTAAATGCTTCCAAGCCAATCAAAATTTGTAACATAATATAGACAAAGAATTGTCAGAGTTTACTTATAGACACTTATATGAATCAATAGGAAAGCTCCTAAATTCAAAGATCAAAAGATATAGCCTTGAATTTTGTATAAACAAAGGTAATCTAGGGGAACGTAGGTGACTCAGTTGGCTAAGTGTCCAACTCTTGATCCCCGCTGGGGTCATGGTCCTAGGGTGGTGAAGACTGAGCCCTGCCTCTGGCTCTGTGCTTAGGGCAGAGTTGACCTGTCTCTCTCTTCTTCTCTCTCTGCCCATTCCCTCTCTCATGCTCTCTCTCTCTCTGTCTTAAAGTAAAAAAATAAAATTAAAAAAAAAAAAAGAAATGCAATGTAAAAAATCTCTAGGCTGTTTTCACCTGTCCTGTTATTGATAATTATGTTTTAATTATAAAAGTTATACTTGAGGCACCTGGGGGGCTCAGTCGATTAAACATCTGCCTTTGGCTCAGGTCATGATCTTGGGGTCCTGGGATTGAGCCCTGCATCAGGCTCCCTCTCAGCGGGGAGTCTGCTTTTCCTTCTCCCTTTGCTTCCCCACCCCCAACCTCTTGGCTCATGCAAGTGCTCACCCTCAAATAAATAAATAATCTAAAAAAATTACACTTATAAACAAAATGTTGGTCAGAATGTTATTTGGTCAAACATTTTTTGAAAGACTTTTGATAATATGTATAGAAAAATTTAAAATATACTCCAAACCTTTGACCCAGTAATCTCATTCTGAGGCTTTATTTTGACAAAGTTTCCAAAGTCATGGAACAGTTAGAAGAATGGTACTGCAGCCAAATGGCAGCAGGTGAAAAAAGTAGATGTAAAGTCTGTTTGATAAATATGCTTCTACGTGCTGAGACATTCTTAAGACATTTTTATTTTGAACTAATTTTAGTCTTACAGAAAAGTAACTGTGGTGACACTGAGAGTTCCCACGGAGTGGCAACCAGTTGTTGCCCTAATAGTTGCCACCTTAAATAATGATGGTGAAATTAAAAATGCTCTAGTCCAGGAAGTTAATGTTGCTAAATTAGATAGAGTTTAATTGAATTTCGCTTGATTTTCCATGAACGAAACTTTTCTGTTCCAGGATCTTATCCAGAATCTGTTTGCATTGAGTGTTATTTTTCCTTAGTCTCTTCTAATTAGTAAAATTTCCGCAGTCATTCCTCGTATTTTATGATAAGAGAAAATATTAATAGTTCATGCTGGATGAGGAAAACAGGACACACACACACACACACACACACACACACATACATACACGATGATCTCAAAAATGCAGAGAGAGAAATGACTAGAAAAATATTAGGAGGAAGCAATCCAAAATATTAATAGTCCTAGTTTATCTCTGAGTGAGGGATTATAGGCAATTATTTTCCTACTACTTTCATTTCCTGTGTGTCTTAAAAGTATATTTTCAAAAATGGTCACCCAATATTTAAAAACCAGAGGAGGGAAAAGCCACGGAATAGAAATTCTCCAGCTTGGAGAATTCAGCTACATTAAAGGATTTGTTCTTTCATTTAATCTGACTGAATGATATTTCATCGTGTTGTAGGTATGAACACAGTTCCTTCTTTCCTTTTTTTTCTTTTTTTTTTTTTTATGATAGTCACACACACACACAGAGAGAGAGAGAGAGAGAGGCAGAGACACAGGCAGAGGGAGAAGCAGGCTCCATGCACCGGGAGCCTGACGTAGGATTCGATCCCGGGTCTCCAGGATCGCGCCCTGGGCCAAAGGCAGGCGCCAAACCACTGCACCACCCAGGGATCCCCCCTTCTTTCTTCCAGTTTTGATCAGCTCATATTTTGCCAGCTGATTCTTTCTTCATTTTTTCCCCCAACATCTCAATTTCCACGTGTGGAGGAAGTACCTATATATGAATGATTGAGAGGCATGAGAGTCTCCTCATCCGGAGGGTCAGAAATACAAATGTTCCCTGGAGACAATAGACACAGCAGAAATCCCCCTGAACTGGTTCTTCCTGATGAAGAAGGGAGCATTATGGAAGAATGGACCTCGTCTTCCAGTCTCAAGCCCCCCTGGGAAATTTTGATGAGCACTCTACCATGGGGCTGAAGGAACATATTCACTACATCTATTCAGAAGGTGCTACGAACAGGAGGCCAATGTTCCTAATGACATATCACAAGGGCTTTGTATGACACTATACTCTTGGCTGACTCCTGATATTGGCTATTTTTGTCACTTCTAGCTTGTCACCAAAGTGAATGACAGCAAAGTCCTGAAAAAGAAGAGTCTCCATTTTTTTCATGGGCAGAAAGGAATAGCAGTTCCAGTGAGGGGGCCCCTCTGCTTCCCAGCTGGATGTACAGAGGGGGATGACTGTCTCCACTGAGGACTGGAAAAGCAGTCTCTAGTGCCTATGGCCATGGAACAAGGAACAGCAGAGGAGGCCTGACTGGTCAGGTCCCAGAGGAGCCTGTGTGGTGAACAGAAAACACCTATTCTTTTGAGCCTATAGAATTTGGATTTGAATCTTGGCTTACCCACATGTGATAACATTTTTTATTTACTGAGTACCTACTCTGTGTTTTACCTCAATGCTAAATCTTTAACTATCCTACAAAATAGGTTAAAAAATCCATTTTACTCACAGGGATGAGACTCTTACAGAATATATAACCTTGAATTACAAAATTCCATTTCCTCCTCTGTATGATGAAAATAAAAATCCCTTCCCCCTAGGGCTTTCAAGATTAAATGAACCTCACAGAAAAAGCACTGAACACATTTCCCAAAACCCAATAGGTTCTTTGATGCCCAGATCCCACAAAGATGCTGTTTCTGGGACACTTTCCCTAAAGTGCGATCTGGTTCAGATTTTTAAAATTTAAGTCCAAAAACCCAAGGACCTGCCAGAGACAGAAACTCTTCTTGGAATCTTCCTGAAATGCAAACAGTTTAAAGGTCACTGAAAACTTCATCCAGCATATATTTATATTTGTCTCGTAAACTCTTGAAGAGAATTTTCCAGGAGACGGTGGCGTCTCAGGAGACTTCTTGCTGAGGCTCCCGTAACTCATTTTCTGTTTTTCTTGGCCTCCACCTCTTGAAAGGAAAAGGGAACTCAGTGAAAAATGTTAAACAAGGCCAAAGACATAAATATATTTAAAAAGCACTAAATTAAAAGTGTTTGAAACCATTGCTTCAGGGGGATTTCTCAGTCAGTGATGCCAAGCAGAGGACTAGCTTTGGTACCCATGAATATTCCTCCTCCAGGCTTCCTAGAGCTCCAGGCATCCTGAATGAAGGGGGTTCAGTTTTCTTACTGCCAGTGGTTGGGGTGTAAGATGAGGGTGAATGATGGGAGCTCTTTGGAAAATGCCCCAGCAGGTAAACGTGGAGTACTTCCTGACTTTTGTACTGCATCATTCTTTTGTAGAAATATATACATATGCATCCAGGTTGAACCTCAGAGAGGGATAGAGTCGTCTCTTACCTGCCGTGTGCTTGTGTGTGGGTGTACATGTGTGTTTGCGTTTTACTGAAATAGATTGTATACATTCAGTTTGTAACAGGTGATATCCTTAAAGTATACAGTGTGATGATTTGATATACATACATATTGGAAATTATTACCATAATACTTATCCATTCTTAACAAAAATGTGTATATTTAAGGTGCACTACATGATGTTTTGATATACATGTACGTAGTGAAAGCTAATTACCACCTTTACCTCCTCACGTAGTTACCCTTTTTAGTATATATCTGGTGAGAGCACCTGAAATCTGCTCTCTTAGCAAATTTCCAGTAAAAAATGCAATCATCATGCTGTATTATTAATTAGTCATCATGCCGTATTTTGCCTTTAAATGTTTGGTGGAATTTAGAGATTAGGGATTAAGTCATTAATCACTAATAATAGCAATTGTGTGATTAATATGTTTCTCACAGCAAAAGGCACTTCACATACCAAGACTCATGATGGTGACTGACAGAATGAATGAACAAATGTACAATTAAGCTCAAAATTGTTCCTTCAATTGTTTGATGTCATTCCCTCATGATCTATTGACTGGCTACTATATTTTGTGGTATTCAGATAATACCCACATTAAGTTTGAATTCCTGCAATACGCCTCATGGCTTCTGGACCATTTCTATTTAATGTAATCATTTTACTGTTGGATTTTAGTCTACCATCTTGCCATTTGCTTTCCATTTGTCCCTCTGCTTTTGTTTCCTCTATTGTTCCCTTTCTGTTTTCTTTTGGGTTAATCGGATATTCTTTAGTGTTTCATTTTATTTTATTTATTAGCTTTTAGGTATGTCTTTTTTTTTTTTAACTATTTTTAGTCATTTGTTTTACAGTGATCAGATTCCAGCAATGTGTATCCTTTAATTTACTCTACGTGTTAGCCATTTGTATTTCTCTGTGCTCTTCATGTCATATCTGACACTTTCTACTTCCAACTTCTTGAGGCACACTTCAGACTTCCCAAACATATAACATTAAAACAGTATAATACCATGTACCATTTTCCTTTGTTTGATTATTATATTGTTCATTTTGCAGAGGTTGACTATGATGTGTATAAATTCAGTTCTTTGTTTACATTTAACTTCCTGGGGGTTTACTGAAATTACTGAATCTCTGAAGCAGTGTTGTTAGTCTGTTGGTTTTGTTTTTTGTTTTCATCAAATTTAGGAAGTTTTCAGTCATAATTTCTTTAAATATGTTTTCTTTCCCCATATCCCACTTTATCCTTTTGGGACTCCAATTACACATATGTTAGATACTTATATCATCCCATAGGTCCTTGAGGATCTTCAAATTTTATTTATTTCTCACTTCCCCATTGTACAAATTGGAAAATTTATTTTAATCAATATTTAAATTAACTGGCCCTTAGTTCTGCTCATCACCGCATTGTTAAATGTTTAGCTGATTTTTTGTTTCAATTATTACATTTTTTATTTTAGTACTTCCATTTTGTTCATTTTTATAGTTTCCACGTTTATTCTGAGGTTCCTTATCTACTCTTTCATTAATACTCTTTCTTTAATTCTATGGACATATTTTTATTTAATTCATTAAACATATTTATAAACACTGCTTGCATATGTTAGGTTCAACATTTGAGCCATCTTGGATTTTGTTTCTATAGACTGCTTTTTCACTCCCCTTCAATTGTGAATCATGTTTTTTGTTGTTGTTGTATGCCTAGTGATTTTTGATTACTAATGGATATTATGAGTAATAGGTTATAAAAACTGTAGATCCTATTATCCTTTCCTGAAATGTTGATTCTTGTTTCAGAAGGAAGTTCATTGAGTGGATAATCATCTTGAACCTGTGTACACTTGTTTTTACATTTTGTTAGTAAATATTTGTGCAAGAACAAGGTATATCTAAACCCATGTAGCTGGGCAAGACTCGACTTTCTAATTTTCTCTTACCTAAACATCCTTTTGGGACTTTGTTTTGGGCTTTTTAAGAGCTAGTCTACAGTAGGTTTAATTCTATGTCATTATTCTTATTTTTAAGACTTTCTGCAGTTGATATGGTCTCTCCACTTAGTCAAGGTGGGAACTCCATGAAAGCTCTTCCTCCTGCAATATCTGACCTCTGATATCTCTGTTTGGCTTTTCATCCTGCAGCAGCTAATCTCCACTAATTTCAAATGGTCTTGAGGTGCCTCAGTGGTTCAGCTGGTTAGGCATCTGGCTCTTGATTTTGGCTCAGGTCATGATCTCAGGGTCCTAGGATTAAGCCTTATGTTGGGCTCCTTGCTCAGCAGGAAGTCTGCTTGAAGATTCTCTTTCTCTTCTTTTTTTTTTTTTTCTCTCTTCCTCTTCCTCTGCCACTCTCTCACTCATGCTATAAACAAACAAACAAACAAACAAACAAATATGTAAATAAGTCTTTTTAAAAAAGAAATTCAAATGATCTTGCCTTATGCATGTACAATCCATCCTTCGTATGGATTTATGGAGGATCTCCATACTGAATTCCAGGGCCCATCACTAAATAGGCCCTTCCTCTCATGCTTCATTTTACACATATCAGCAGATTAAGTACCCTTAAATCTGATCTCTGCCTCCCAAATTCAATGAAATCACTGCTTATGCTCAGACTCCAGTTCTCAGTGTTATGCTGCAGAAATTGCTCTTAGTCAGAAAGATGGGTGATTATAGCATTCATCTTGTGTAGTCTTAGAGTTTTGTACAGCAGAAGGGCTTGTTGTTGTTATTTACTCCATCTTAACAAGGATAAGAAGTACCAGTATAATGCCTTGCACCTAATGTATGTTTAGATTATGTTATTATTAATGTAGATAATTGTTCTTTGGTGTATTACTTTTCTATTGCTTCTATAACAAATAGCCACAAATGATGGTTTTAAACAACACAAACTTACAATTTTAAAGTTCTACAAGTCAGAAGTTCAAGGTGACTCCCACTAGTCTACTATCAAGATGTAAGCAGAGCTGTGTGTCTTTTGGAGAGGAGATAATCTATTTCCTTTCCTTTTGCAGCTTCTAGAGGTTACTTACATTCCTTGGCTCATGATCCTTTCCTCCATTTTTAAAAAAGATTTTATTTATTTATTCATGAGAGACACACAGAGAGAGGCAGAGAGACAGGCAGAAAGAGAAGGGACTCAATCCTAGGACCCCAGGATCATGACCTGAGCCAAAAATAGACATTCAACCACTGAGCCACCCAGGTGCCCCCCTTCCTCCACTTTTTAAGTCAGCTGTGTGACATTTTCTCTCTTCTCTGACCTCTGCTTCTGTCTTTACATCTTCTGTATTTATTATGACCTTCTTGCCCCCTCTTGTAAGGACACTTGATAATTATATTGGGCTCACCCAAATAATCCCAGATGAACTCCCTATCTCAAGATCCTTAAAAACATCTACAAAATCACTTTTCCCATGTAAGTTAACATAGTCACAGGATCTGGGATTAGGACATGGATATCCTTGGTAAGTTAATCAACTGAATAGATTCTACATTCACAGTTCACTTTAGATAGCACAAAGAAGTCATACCAATATAGTTAAATGTTCACAGTTTTATGGTTACAGAATTTTATTCTTTTTTTAATAAATTTATTTTTTATTGGTGTTCAATTTACCAACATACAGAATAACACCCAGTGCTCATCCCGTCAAGTGCCCCCCTCAGTGCCCGTCACCCATTCACCCCCACCCCCCGCCCTCCTCCCCTTCCACCACCCCTAGTTCGTTTCCCAGAGTTAGGAGTCTTTATGTTCTGTCTCCCTTTCTGATATTTCCCACACATTTCTTCTCCCTTCCCTTATATTCCCTTTCACTATTATTTATATTCCCCAAAAGAATGAGAACATATAATGTTTGTCCTTCTCTGATTGAATTACTTCACTCAGCACAGAATTTTATTCTAAGAGTTAAAACAAAGCCTTCCCTGAATATTGGTATGCCCAGCTCTTTCCCTCAAATCTATTAAAAAGAAATACCCCATGTGGCTTTTCTTCTATCTGGGGAGGTATACCTAAAAGCCTAGGTTCTTTCACATTTTTACATTCTATCAATTATTTCACTATATGGGTTAAAGTTCTCAGATATTCCTTGAAACTGCATGTCTACTCTGTCTCTGGTATCACTTCCTTTTGCACATTTTACCATCTCTGATTTGAACCTTTTCCACAGATGCTTAGTGGTTTTCTTTTATATGGTCTGATGCAGTTTTCAAATTGGAAACTGATACAGCTCAGTCTATAACCACACCAGAATCAACATGAACTTACATGGCCCTGCATAAATGAAAATCAAAAAGCTCCTAATCCCAATAAGACCATCTAGAATTTGGGGGTCTGCCTCTCTCCCCAGTTTTCCATCCCATCACACTAACCTCATCACCACACTAGAATTCCTAGGATTTCTGGGGCATGTTTCTCCCCTTATAAGTATCTTCCATACATCTATAGAAGGCTGCCTCGTCTACTTGGCCTAGTAAATCTGAAGTTATCCAAAGACCTTAGATCAAATGTTACCTCCATTATGAGTGCTGGCTTGGTCCAGACAAACATGTTTCCTCCTTTATGCACCCATAGTACTCTGGACATCCCTCTATCATGGCAATTTTTTTTTTTAATTTTCATTTATTTGTGATAGTCACAGAGAGAGAGAGAGAATGAGGCAGAGACACAGGCAGAGGGAGAAGCAGGCTCCATGCACCGGGAGCCCGATGTGGGATTCGATCCCGGGTCTCCAGGATCGCGCCCTGGGCCAAAGGCAGGTGCCAAACCGCTGCGCCACCCAGGGATCCCTATCATGGCAATTTTCTTAATGCACTGTCATGAACTTCTGTGTCTGTCTTTCAACCAAGAACAAGATTCTCCAGAGCAGGGACTTTGTCATGATCCTATCTGTAGTCTCCGTGACTTTGTCAACATGTAGAAAGTGTTTAGCAAATTACTTATTGGGTAATTCGATTGGTGCATTCAGTTGAGTTGTCAATTTTATGTGTTCTCCACTTTAATAGGCAGAGGATTCTTCCTCTAGCAAAGGTTTATATTTTCTTCCAAATGATATGCCTCCTCTCTTCTTCTTCTAGTATGCCATTTTATTATTATTATTATTATTTTTAGTCTGCCATTTTAAATATAGATTTTTAAACACAGTCAGCATTTCCATAAGTTAGGGAGTAAGGGCACAGATAGAAAATATTCATTAGTTTCTGAAACTTTTCTTTGTAAGGCAATATGTGGGAAAATTAAAAATTTTTCAATTGTTTTTATTTAGTTAGAATTTGGGAGGCCATTATTAGAATTCAATCTTCTTAGCCTTTTTAAAGATATATCATACATACAAAAGAATATATATTGCATATATGCTCAATTAGAAATGATAAAATGAGCACTTATATTCTCACCATCAGAGGTTAAAAATATTGCCATAATCCTGAAGTCCTCTGTTTATCCCTTCCCAGTTACATCTCATTTCCTTCTCCTAAGAGTCGAACAATAAGCTGATCATGATGTTACTAATCTATTGGTTTATTTTTCTGATTGTTGTACTATATATACTATTTTATTTCTAAATAATGCATTGGTTGGGTTTGCCTGTATTTGACCTTCATATAAATGAAATTAAATTTATACTTTGTGTTCTCTGTCCCTGAAATTTTAACTTTATGAGATTCATCCATTTTAATGTATGTAGTTACACATTCACCTATTTTTGCTGATGTAAAATATTTGATCACATAAATATATTACTCTTGGGACGCTTGGGTGGCTCAGTGGTTGAGCATCTACCTTTGACTCAGGACCTGATCCTGGGGTCTTGGCATTGAGTTCCCTATCAGGCTCCCTGCAGGGAGTCTGCTTCTCTCTCTGCCTATGTCTCTGCCTCTCTCTCTGTGTCTCTCATGAATAAATGAAATATTAAAAAAAATATATATACTACTCTTTATATACTCTATTCTTGATAGAAATCCATTAAGGTTTTCTACTATTATGCAAAATGCATTTTCTAAGTTGATAATATTGTATTTCTAGTTTAATGTAAAATATTGTTGTTTATTTTAATGGATTTTTTTAAATGTTAAAACACTTTTACATTCTTGGGATACAACCAAGTTGTTTCTTATGACTTAACCTATTTTTTATGCACTTCTGAATTCAGTGCCAGTATATTTTAGAATTTTTGCCTCTTGGCTCATATGAGTACAATTGCCTTGTGATGTTTTTTTCTTGAACTATTTTCTGGTTTTGATATCATGGTAGACAAAATTCTAAAAATGGCCCTAAGATTCCATGCCCCAAATCCTAGAACTTGTATGAATAATCACTGCTCTGATTATGTTATGTTTCATGCTTTTTTAGGCCTTTAAGATCATGGTAATTTGTTATATAGTAATAGGAAATGAATACAAGTATCAAGGATACAGCAGTCTCATTGAATGTGTTGGTGAGTTGGAGAAGTATTTGGAATTTATTGTCTCCAGAATGTTTGCTAGAATTTATCAGTGTCTGTGCTTTTTAACTAGAGACTATAGCCCACTTGTATTTATCAAATGAATGATATGCTTGGTTTTGTTTCTATCATGTTTGTGATTTCTGCCTTGATTTAACCCATTGTTTTTCTTTCTCTTTTCTTACCTTCTTTTGAATTGATTGAGGTTTTAAAATTGTCTCTTCAAAAAAAATAAAATAAAATAAAATAAAATAAAATAAAATAAAATAGTCTCTTCATCTCATCTCTTTCCCACTACTAATTTTGAAGTTACATACTATTTTCCTCCTTTTTTTAATTTATTTTTTATTTTTTTAAATTTTTATTTTTATTTTCCTCCTTTTTGAGGCTATCCTAGAAGTTTGAACTTTTATGTTTTGATTTAAGAATTTTCAAAATTAGGAATGTCTGGGTGGCTGCTAAGCATCTGCCTTTGGCTCAGGGCGTGATCCAGGAGTCCTGGGATCGAGTTCCACATTGGTCTTCCTGCATGGAGCCTGCTTTTCCCTCTGCCTACGTCTCTGCCTCTCTCTCTGTGTGTATTTCATGAATAAAGAAATAAAATCTTTAAAAAAGTGTCCAAAATTCATTAATATCCACTATTCCTGAAACACAAAGATTTTAGATCATGAGGCAGAAATAGTAGTAGCCAACCAAACATTCCAATTCTCGTCTCTATTGTTTCCAAGCCTCTCTTGAAGGTATGTTGAGGCCAAGTGACTACTTCAGGTGAACAGATAATGAGCAGAAGAGATGTATATCACCTCAGGCGTTAAACAATTGAAGGCTAATATTTCTCATTCATTTCTTTCTTCTTCTGACATGGAACTTTACTTGGAAGCCATATGAAGAATTTTCAGGTCTTTGCAGACCACACAGCTGGTGTGAATTTTGTGTAGATTGACTGATCCCAAGCCATTATGAGTCTTAGCATGTAGTTAAGAAGTATTCATGGAACTTATTTTCTACCCAGAGTCAAGGAGGGTCCAGGTGATTATCCTTAAGCTTCTCTTTGTGGGAGGTTTTTTTCTTAATAGTTCACCTTTTGAGAGTGTTAACTTTTGGGGGTCCTATTTGTGTTCAGGCTCAGCCATCGTTCTCTTGTCCTCATGCACTTGTAGTGTGTGGCCATTGAAACTTAGGCACCAGCCCACCAGGGGTCAGGAAATGCTGCCAGGGTAAATACCAGCTCTAAAGATTGCCAACATTTCTGGTTTTGAGTTTCTCCTAATCTTTGGACTTTGAACATTTCTCTTTTTTCTTTCCAGCCAAGTCATCTATTGACTTGAGAAACTGATTGAGAAACTGATTTTTAATAGTATTTTATACTGAGTTTTATGGATTTTATACTGAAAGTGATTTTCTAGAGATATAGACTGTCCTATGGTTCAATATGAAGCAGACATCATAATTTATTTATTTTTTTTATTTTTTTTTATTTTATTTTATTTATTTATGATAGTCACAGAGAAAGAGAGAGAGAGAGAGAGAGGCAGAGACACAGGCAGAGGGAGAAGCAGGCTCCATGCACCGGGAGCCCGACGTGGGATTCGATCCCGGGTCTCCAGGATCGCGCCCTGGGCCAAAGGCAGGCGCTAAACCGCTGCGCCACCCAGGGATCCCTATCAAGAATCTCTATTCTTTTGTGCCTAATTATAAGCAACTAAAGGTGATTAATGTCTTTTAAAACATATTTTTAAAAGCAAGAGGGTACCATGAATGATCACTTATTGAATTAGAAGTAGTGAAGCTTTGATGTTGGGTGTGTGTGTGTGTGTGTGTGTGTGCGTGTATATATACATATATATATATACACACACACAAACATATATACACAACGATGTACATTTATCCAAAAAAATTAACTCTCAATCTGAAAACACTGAAGGCCATTTTCTATGTTCATGACATTGGTTTGAAAAGTAACAAAGTACTTGGAATTTTCCACTGCTTTTTGGCTCCACATGCCTGTACATCTATTCCCTCTGTTTAATCATCTTCCCTTTTGTTATTATCTGCTTAATTATGCAAAGAATAGCTAGTGTGTACCATTCAGTGGCTGACAGCTCACACCATCAAGGATAGCTGCTGAATAAGCAGGAAGTCATTGGGTCATCACAATAAAAATAATCACATCTAGCATGTGCTAGGCATGATAGCTGTGCTTTTCAAATATTTTCTGTAATTATTCTTGAAACAAAATCTATGAGGGACAGGTAGGTACTATTGTTTTCAATATGAAGAAGCTGGGACTTGGAGGGGTTAATCAACATGCGCAATGCTGCAAGGTTAGTAAGTTTCACTGATGGGATCTGAGGTTAAGTTAATGCCTGTGACTCTCAACTACAGGGCTGCTCCTTGTAGTCCCTCCACAGAGACTGGAGGGCATGCATTCTACTATGACCTACACAAATATCTCCACCAGAATCTGGGGCTTTCAGGAAAATGACACAGGATAAAACCATGATAACACACCATTAGGAAATATTTTTTATAGAAAATTAGAAAATCTATTTCTCTTTCTTGAAACTCTTGGCTTCCCAAACATCACTGTTGATAAATGTTCTTTGGCTCCTCAGGCACCTGGATGGCTCAGTCAGTTAAGCATCTGACTTTGGCTCAGATCATGATCTCAGAGTCCCGGGATCAAGTCCCATGTGGGGCTCCATGCTCAGTGGGGAGTCTTTGTGTCCCTCTTCCTCTGCCCTTTCCTCTGCTCATGCTCTGTCTCTCTGACTCTCTCTCAAATAAATAAATAAAATCTTAAAAAAAAAAAAAAAGAAAGAAGTTCCTTGGATCCTAAATGGGAACTAAAGCAGACAATTGTGATATGATTGAGGCTCACATTGTAGGCTCCGTCTTCCATGATTAAATCTAACATCTGTTTGGGGGCTGGGCAGTATGACACACAGGACACCTAGGAAAATTACCCAGATTAAAATCTAATCCCGGGCAGCCCGGGTGGCTCAGCGGTTTAGCGACGCCTTCAATCCAGGGCCTGATCCTGGAGACTCGGGATCCAGTCCCACGTCGGGCTCCCTGCATGGAGCCTGCTTCTCCCTCTGCCTGTGTCTCTGCCTCTGTGTGTGTGTGTCTCTCATTAATAAACAAAATCTTTAAAAAAAATTTAAAAAATAAAAATAAAAAATAAATAAAAATCTAATCCCTGCAGTGGGCTATGGTATCCCAGGCAAGTCATACTGCTTTTCTATATCCTCTCTGTAAAACAAAGTGCTGTTCTTTACAAATGAAACCCTGACAGCATTAAAGGAAAACTATGTACAATGCTTAGGAGAGTGCCTGGCACACATTAGGCATATTAACTGGTTATTGCTTTTAATATTAATTTATGATTCTTGTTTTCAACAAACCATTAGTGGAGAAATGGGAGTAGGAGTCATGTTTAGATCAATAAAAAGGGGAGGACGCCTAGGTAGCTCAGATGGTTAGGTGTCTGCCTTTGGATTGGGTCATGATATCTGGGCCCTGGGATCGAGCCCCATGTCTGGGTCCTGGATCAGTGAAGAGTCTGCTTCTCCTCCCTTTTCTTCTCCCCCTGCTCATGCTTTCTCTCTCTTTCTCCCTCTCTCTCTCTCTCTGTATCTCTGTATCTCTGTCTCAAGTGAATAAATAAAATCTTTATTAAAAAATCAATAAAATGTAAAAGGATTATTAATTCATTCAGCCTTCATGCTAACCAATGTCCATCAATCACCAATTGAACAATCACCAATGTCCATTTCATTTCATATGAATATGAAATTACTCGACATAGCCCTATCTTTTAAGCAAAGAAAGCATGAGATAAAGGAGCCAGGTTTGGATATTTGCTCTGAAAATGGGGGGAAAGATCCACATGCAATGTCACTTTACTCTGAAGGGAAGGCTGAGTGGCCTTGTAGACTGATTAGATATGAATTTTCAAGGAGCAGGGAGTCGGGCTGACTTGGCATTTCTGAACCAGGCCAACCTGGAAAACAGAGCCATTAACCTTGCAAGTGAGGAGATATAAGAGAAACAGTGATTTTCTCTTTTTTCTTTTTCCTGGAAGAAACTGATGAATTCAGCTTTAAACATGTAGTTAGTGAAAAATCTAAGCATGTCTCCACATAAAATTGCCACTGCAAAAATTAATTGGAATTGAATAAATAAGTAAAAGTACTTTATATCTTCCTAGGAAGAGGTTAACATATATTTATTAATCTTCTAATCTGAATGTCCAACAGTTAAAGAATGACTAATAAAACTATGGCACATTTTTTATACACTAGAATTACGACATGCAAAATAAGGGTAACAAAGTTGTAATAATGTATGAAATTGTGAGGTATAGGTAGAAAGAGCATTGTGCAAGATGGTATATAGAACACAATCGTATGTTTTGTGAAAGTACAATATGGAGGGAAAAAAATTAGGAAAACTTAAGGCCATAATTGTTGCTTATGGGTTGTTGCTCATGGATGATTTTTTCCTACGCTTTCATAATTTTTGTTTCAAGTTTTCTATAATAAAAATTCATTAATTTTCTTTTTCTATTGATTTATCCATTAAAGAGAGGAGAGAGAAAACATGTGACCATGTGCACGTTCATGAGTGGGGAAAAGAGCAGAAGGGGAGGGAGAGGGAAAGGATCTCAAGCAGACTCCCTGCCCAGCAAGGAGCCAGTCACAGGGCTGGATCATGATCTGAGATCATGATCTGAGCTGAAATGAAGAGGCAGAAGCTTAACTGACCCAGCCACATGGGCGCCCCTATTAATTTTTTAGTAAGTCAAAAGGGGTGAAGATAACCATAATGCTATATGAGAAGACTTTAAAATCATCCAGGTAATAATATCAGCAAGAACACATGTGTGATATCTATGGACACAGATGACTGTTTTCTTTTGGAAAATTGATTAATATGTGGGTTTCTGAGCACTTCGTATTTAACCAAAGTGTACTAAACGGTTTAACTAATCTCCATAATGAAATTAATAAAAGGTTAGTTTAGTCTATGTTGACACATCATTTGGCTTCTGACTCATAGTTCAGGTGAAGGAGAACAGGCTATTTCCTTGTATGGGAGACAGTGCACACAGCAAAAAAAAAAAAAAAAAGAAAAAATATTACAAATTTGTACTCCATACCTACTTACTGTGTGAACTTAGTAAATGACTAAGTAATGAAAGCTTAGTAAATGACTCAGCTTTGCTGTCCCATTTTCCTTATTGCTACAATGTGGACAATCATACTTAGAGAAATATTTTGAAGATGGAACTAAAACACAAGTTGAGAACATCTGGTACAATGCTTGGTGCTGGTCTCCATAAATCATAGCCATTCTTATGATGCTATATATATAATTAACTAGCTGCCTAGCCACCTAATCTGTGTGTCTTGTTCCTAATATACAGTACAGAGTATGTCAACTCAGCATGCGTGGTGATTGCATCAGCTTTGTTCAACACAGTATTCCCACCACACAGGAAAACACCTGAGAGAGAAGGGTCTCAATTAATACTAAATAAATGGGTGAGAGCAAAGAACACAGGGTAGAATTGAGAATGGGATAGTGATAAGTTCAGGGCCAGGTATGGACCTGTCCTTGTGGGGACACTGGGGAGGTAGGCTCTTTGTCTCTGCAGATGTGAACAAATTAGCACATGGCTTTGGTCGCCGCCACTCACAACCTTTCCAAAAGCATGAAGAGTGTTGGTTTAAAGATGAAGCTGACATGGTACAAAGGAATGTGAACAGAGAGATAGAATAAGGTCCTTGGTGATCCTAGGGAGCCGCTGGATCAGGCTTCTCCAGAGGCTAAAGAAGCAGTGGCTACCTGGCGTCTATTCTCAAGGATCATTATCATCATCATTATAATCTAAGCATACCACACAAGCCAGACCACACAAGCACATCTATGACCTCTGAAATCCAAATCCCGTGGAAAATTATACTCTGCCCAAAGTAAGAGAGGTCTGGGACTGATTATCTGCTGGAAAGTGACCTAAACTATCAAATCAGTCAGTCATTAATCCATATAACAAGCATTTACTGAGTGCTAATTATGTCCTGGGCACTATTGTAGAGGCTGGGCATACAATGATGAACCAGGTGCAGTCCTGGTCTGCAAGTTCAGTTTAGGAAGCGAGACAGTCATGTGAACACACAATTACAACATAGTGAATCAGATGCTAATAATAATTTACTGAGCACATAGCATAGGCCAGAATTTATTCTAAACACTGCATGTTTTAATTCATTTAATCTACTCAACAGTTTTATGGGGCATGGAGGGGTTAATTAATTTATCCAAGCCCACACAGCTAGTTAGTGGCACAAGATTCAGTACCAGATAATTTACCTCTAGAATCTTCAATGACAAGTACTACAGTGTGTATATAATAGCACCAGTAAAAACTCAGATGGGAAAGTGAATTGTCAACTATAAAAAAACCCAAACCCACACCATACAGAAACCAATGGTTATTTTTATTATCTTTCAAATATTCCTCCAAATAGACTCATAGAATGCCAGAGTTGGAAAATGTCTTGGAGAGAATCTAGTTCCTTTATCAAACAGTGTCTGGATAAAAACACTGAGGCACAGAGAAGAGAAGAGACAGTCCTGGTCATGCAGGTGGTCAATGGTGAATCGAGAAGAGAGCCCAGTGGCTCATCTCCAAGGCCAGGGCTCTAGTGGCTGTACCAAACTGTCTTTCTAGAAGATGTTGTGCTACCTACACTGATAGTTAGGATTGATGCTATGGAAAAGAGATGTAGTCTGACTCCCTAATGAGGGGGATCTGGGCTGAATGGACAAATGTGCACATATCAGCCTTTGGTCATTTAGAACCATACTATATTTATATGACCACTGGCTCCCTAGGTTTCAGACCCTGGGTCAACAGCACAGGAGTGGGACTGAAATGTATTTGATCATGGGAACTGGGCCAACTCACCCATTCATTGCACACTAATAATGGCTTTGGGAGATATTTTTGCAAGCTCAAGGATTGTTATAATGCAGTGGTTTTCAAACTTTTTGATCTCAAAATCCTTTTACAGTCTTTAGAATTATTAAGGGCCCCAAAGAGCTCCTGTTTGTATGAGTTACATCTATTAATATTTATTATATCGGAAATTAAAACTAAGTATATACTTATATCTTAAAATATGCATCAATTCATGCAAATATAACAATAAACCAGTCACTATTGACCTAAGTAACATTTTAATAAAATAGCCCGGGTGGCTCAGAGGTTTAGCGCCGCCTTTGGCCCAGGGTGTGATCCTGGAGACCCGGGATCGAGTCCCACGTCGGGGGCCCTGCGTGGAGCCTGCTTCTCCCTCTGCCTGTGCCTGTGTCTCTGCTACTTTCTCTGTGTCTCTCATGAATAAGTCAATTAAAAAAAATAAAAACAATATTAGAATAAAAATATTTAGGGATACCTGAGTGGCTCAGTTGGTTAAGTGTCTCTCTTGATTTTGGCTCAGGTCATGATCTCAGGGTCCTGAGATCAAGCCCCACCTAGGTGTGGAGGCTGCTTAAGATTCTTTCTCTCTCTCCCTCTCCCTCTGCCCCTCCTTGCTCTGTCATGGGCATAATCTCTCATAAATAAATAAATAAATAAATAAATAAATAAATAAATAAATAAATAAAATTTAGTGAGAAAAGGGATCTTTTTTATATTTTTGTAATTCTCTTTAATGTCTGGTTTAATATAAGATGGCTGGATCCTCATGTCTACTCTGCCTTCAATCCGATGTGGTGTGTTGTTTGGACAGAAGTGTATGAAGTAACAGAGTAGGAAAAAAACACTTACATGGCTTCAGATTCTACATGACAACAGCCATTT
Organism: Canis lupus baileyi; assembly: GCF_048164855.1. Taxonomy (NCBI): domain Eukaryota; kingdom Metazoa; phylum Chordata; class Mammalia; order Carnivora; family Canidae; genus Canis; species Canis lupus. The sequence goes on along the minus strand of NC_132849.1, from coordinate 56,203,739 downwards.
AAGAAACTATCACACATCAAATTTTAGTGTAGTATCAAAGGGGAGTAATTATTATCTCCTCAACTATTAATTTCCTGAATTATCCAATTAACCAAAAACACTTTGAGATCCTCCCTTTTACAACTACATATCCAAGTGAAGCTGGGCTTCTTCATATATTTTAGGCCAAAGTCAACCTCATGATGGCAGATACAAGTTTTCTAAACTCTAGTTTCTGCTAAAAAGCTTGCATTTTAGTACTAACAACAAATAATGTCAGCTGTATTCTTGGAAGTGATAGGCTCGCTTAGTTCATTTTGGGGCAAATATCTTTGAAATACCCAAATCTGAAAAAAACAAAACAAAAACAAAACATTGTGTACCAGTTATTCCTTCAAATACAAATGGCACTCATGTGCTTGAGACAGGCTCCTCATTTCATCACCCAGAATTTTAAGATGTGTACTCAAAGATTGGGGTCAGATGACTAATTTTTGTGGCTTCATCAAGGACATTCTCAGGTGAAACTGGTCGTTTTTGTTTGTTTTGTTTTACTGCTAATGTGTGACGATGAAGAAATACAATGACTACAATTCCGGTTTGATGCTGCTTCCTAGATTCTTGCTGAGGACACAGCAGTTTTGCCCTCAGGCCTTCACCCCATCCATGCAAATATTAACACAGTGGAATGGCAGCTGTTCATAAAAATGCTTTTGAACCTGTGGGTCCCCTGGGAAGAGGTGGGTGCCAGGATCTGGCAACTTGGAGATATGGCATTGCCAACTGGTTGTTCTGGTTATTCCTCCTATAACCTTGTCCAGCCCAGAGTCTTCAAGCTTGGGAAAACATTTGAAAGATACTTTTAAATATCAAAGGCAGGTGACCCCCAAATTCTTATTTGAACACAGCAAATCCCCTGTCTTCTGATAGTTTCCACTTTGAGAATATCTCCAAGGGAGTATTTGATTTAAAGGGAATCTTCCCTGGTGACCATCCTGATGATCAACTTCAAGGAGCTGAAAAAGAAAGTACCAAAACTGTCTTAAGATTCTTGCTCAAAACAAAAACAAAAACAATAACAAAAACAAAACCCTCCCTAAAATCACATTATGAGCCTAAGATGGCAAGGGTCTAATATCCATCAGTGTTCCTTAAGGGAGTTTCGAGATCTGTCATACTTTGCCTCAAAGGAACTTCCCCCAGCTACCTTCCTTCATTCGGCTGTTTAAGCAACATTCACTCAGCACTTACTGGGGTGTGGTTGGGACTCAGACAAGGTTGAGGTCCAGTGAGAAGTGCGATGTGCCTGGGGTTGGGTTGCACTGGGCTCAGGTGGAGGAGCCACCACCACTAATCCCATGGAGGTAGAGGGCAGAGTGGCCCGGGAGGGCATCCGAGAGGAGAGGATGCCAAGCTCATCTTGAAGGACTGGGCATTTGCTAGGAGAAGAGCAAAAGCTCCAGGCAGGGAGAAAGACACACATAACGGCCTAGAGCTACCAAGGTTGAGGGGTGTTGGGGAAATTTGAGAAGTCACAAGTTCATTGTCATTTTGTCTCTACCATCAGAGAGGTTAAAAGAGGCTGAGTGAGTTACAGGATTTCCTCTGACCTCTGGGCACTTGGACAAGCCACAGGTGATGTAAGAGGCAAAACGTCCCCACCCCCATCAATGAGGCTTGAAGCTCCAGGGAGCTCAAAGTCCTACCAGGGACAGCTGGTTCTGTCCCTTTTCTGAATCTCTCCTGCCCCACGTAGAGCAGGGGCACACAGAGCAAATGGGAGGAGTGGACGGATGGAGAGGGAGGGACAGACGAGGGGCAGATCACCAAATCCAGCTGTTGAATGATGACCTGAGGATTGAAACTATAATCCAAAATCAATTCACAAATAAAAGAGGGCCCATCAGGGTGCCTTAACCTGAAGTTCACAGATCGCTTTGAAAAGGAGTCTATAAATACCCTTATGTAAAACTCACCACGCACACAGGTGCGATTTGTGGGGAAAGTTAGGCTTTACCTTTCACATTTTTAAAAAGGTCCTCACAACCCCAAATACTTGCAACACCTGGGACTGGACACAGGAGATTGAGAAATAAATAAAACCTTAATTTGCAGAACCGGTGTCGTCACGTGGCAAAACAAAAAAAATCTGGAAAGCAGATAGACTTCATTTCACATAGTACATGTAAGTTGGCTCTGTCACTCTTTAACTGTGTGACTTCCACCAATCCCTCGACCTCTCTGTCTCTCTTTCTCTACTGACACCCACTGAGATTTTTTTTTGGGGGGGGGATGTTGGGGGAGGGAGGAGGATCAGGATTAAAATAAAGTAATATAAACAAATGTCTAGTACATAGTAGGCAATCCAATATCACAGCTAATTATTTTTACTATTATTATTACTGATATGCTGGGGGCTGCCCAGGGGACAGGGAGATTTTCCTGAGTGAGTTCTTCTGGAGACACTATTTAGAGAAAAAACAGCGTCTGGCTGGAGGCCTCTGTCTCCATGTGTTCTGGCACTGTTGTTCTTGGCTGTCCCTGGCTGCTGTCTGTCTTTACCTTGAACTGGCCTAAGATTAGAATTTCTTGTAAACAGTGACTTTATTCATCTGCATCCCTTCACAATGCCCGGCTGCTTCCCACCCCCACCCCCACCCCTGTGAGCGTCACCCCCCCTGCTGCTGCTCAGAGGGCTGGAGTCCACCTCTATGGACGTGGAGCCTCTTAAGGAAGGTGGTCCTTCCAGCTCCGCAAAGGATGAGCGCAGGGTCTCCAGGATCACACCCCTGGCTGCAGGCGGCACTTGATGGGATGAGCACTGGGTGTTATTCTACATGTTGGCAAGTTGAACACCAATAAAAAATAAATTTATATTGAAAAAAAAAAAAAAAAGGATGAGCGCAGGGAAGCTCACAGATCCAAGACGCAATGCTGGGCACGGCCACCTGCTTGGCGCAGGGACCCGCGTGGCTCCACCAGGGCCTGGTGGCCAGAAGGAAGTGGGTCTGAGCCAGGAGCAGAGGAGCTCCCCAGGAAAAGTCTGAGGCAGCAGAGCAATGAACTAGCTCCACAGTAAGGGCAATTTTCATCTGACTCATTACAGGACTGAGGTAGTTTCTTCCCCTGAGTAACTTCTTCGATGGCATTGGCTCCCAGAGCAAACAGTGTCTTCTTCCCAAAGCCTTCCCTGAACCCCAGACAGAGGTAGATCTCCTCCTCCTCCTCCTCCTCCTCCTCCTCCTCCTCCTCCTCCTCCTCCTTCTTCTTCTTCTTCTTCTTCTTCTTCTTCTTCTTCTTCTTTTTAAGATTTATTTATCTATCTATTCATGAGAGAGAGAGAGAGAGAGGCAGAGACACAGGCAGAGGGAGAAGCAGGCTCCATGCAGGGAGCCCGACGTGGGACTCGATCCTGGGACTCCAGGATCACGACCCGAGCCAAAGGGAGATGCTTAACCACTAAGCCAACCAGGCCTCCCGGTTGATCTCCTTCTTGACAAGAGGCAGAGAAGAAGGAAAAGAGGGATGGAGGAAGGGGGAGGGAGGGGCAAAGGGGAAACACATCCGTGGTTCTGGGGTGAGAAAGTCATGATTCTCTTCCCATGTCCACAGCGTCCTGGATGTAAAACCTCTACCAAAACCATTAAACTTCTGGTGAGGTTGAGCTTCCCCGATCGGTGGAAGGGGAGCAGGCTACTTGTCTTGCCGGATTGTTTTGGGGATCAGATACAATCAACAAGTGCAAATGGAAACAGATGGGATTGAGGTAATAATGAAAACACTTAAGAGATAATGTGCCTCGTCCTCAAAAATTATCTCGTTTGCTAGGTTTTCACCCCAACGGGTTGATGGCGGCAAAAGATCTCCAGACGTGTCTCCACTGCTTTGCATTGAACATCTGTAGGCAGGTTCCCTGTCCTTGCTCAGGCCTCACCATCTACTGGTGAGATGACTGTGGGTTCCCATCTGGGCTCTGAACCTCCAGCCTCTGTCCCCACCCAGCCCCACCTTCCCTGGAGCTTCCCGAGTACCCCTCCTAGAACCCACAAATCACCCTCGTGCTTAAAAACACCCCCAAGTTCCCCAGAGTCCCCAGTTCCTGGTACCACCTGCACTGTCCTTCTGGATGAGGTTTCTGTGGTGCGAGATCTTCCCAACATCCTCCCCTGGCACCCCCACCTCCCCACCCCCATGCCCAGCTTGGGCCCCTGGAATCACCACTCTGCTTCCTGCCTCCCTGTCTTATTTGGCTTGGGCTGTGGCCTCTGTTGGGACCCCTTCTCCCTGCCCTCGTTGCTCATCCGTCCACCAGGAGAGCTCCCACCCTCATCCCAAAGGCTTCTTTCTCTTGGAAATCTTCCGGTTTCCTCCTCGACAGAATCCACTGCTCTGTGCCTGAGAGCCTGTCACCGTCCTAGCAGGAGACCCCCTCACTTTGCAATTATGTCCAGATGTCTCTGCCTCCCGGTAGCCAGCTCAATCCTCACGGATGAGGCCTGGGGCTTTCTCTTGGATGAGTTCCAGGTTACATGCTACGTGAGTAGATGAATGAATGAATGTACCTCTAAGACACCTCCCTTTCTAAAGAGAGTTGGGGTGTCTGCTCCCTTGGGAGGGCCTGGCTCTATTTCACTGGCCTGGCTCCCCAGCCTCCATTAGTGCAATCTTGCTTCTTCCAGCCCCAAAGGGAAGAGCTCTGTCCACCCTTCCTTCCCCACCCTCCCGCCTCCTGCCCCTCCCCACTAGACTGCACACGTCTGAGAGCAGGGCCACGGCCTACTCCCTCATGCCCCCCTCCCCAGCGTCCAGCCCTGCACCCCCCACCCCCACCGCCATCCTCCCTCACTTCTCCTTCAGTGTCTTCAGGCAACAACAGAGCAGGCTAATAGGAGCCCCAGGTGGGAAGGGGGGCACTTGGCCAGCACGGATGGTGTGGACTTGCGCCTCCTCACCGCCTGCCATAAAGCCACTCCATAAATATTCAGACACCTCGGGCTTTTCTTGCCCACCTCCCTGCTCACAGCAGGTGACCTGTCAGCGACACTCTCAATTTTTTCTGCCTTTCTATTCTTTTTTCTTTTTTTCATTTTTTTCTTCCCCTTCTAAATGCAGCCGTTGCGATAAATTAAACTTTCATGGTCCCATTTCCTTCTCTCCCATTGCAGAACCTTGACATATTTCCTCAAGGAAATACTTTCAAAATCATAATTGAAACGCAGTAATTTATAATAGAAGTGGGAGGAAGAGAGTAATAGATTTAGCTCCCATTTCTGGTGGCAGACACGTTAATTACATTTTCTATTTCCTCTCATTAGCATGGAGCATGTCTCCAATAGGCCGGGCCAGCCTGCCTCCCGCTCCCCGGGCTGAAGCTCCCCCCAACCCCCAACAGTGGGCCCAGGCCAAACTTGACAGGGGTCAAGTTAGACCAGCCCCCCTGGGCAGGGGGCTCTCCAGCTTTGAAAAGCACCAGGCTTCCATCCGCCCACCCAGGTCCAGTTTCCATGGTGGGGACCCCAAGTTCTAACCTTCATGCTCCCACCTGGGGGGCCGCACACAGCGAGTCAGTGCAGCGCCCTGCATACACTTGGCCTCCTTATGCTCCGAGCTTTCCATAGGCAGTTGCCTTTTCCAGGGACACCTTTCCCCTTGAGCACATCAAGAAGGCCACCACCCATCTACCTTCTCCTGTCCCCTGGGCACTTGCTCTGCTGACAAGGCCAGCACTCCATCTCACCTGACATCACTGGCCTCACCTAGTTGCCCTCGGCCTCTGAAGGCAGGGACGGCGGCTCTCTCCTCTATGGCTCTGGAGTCCCTGGGCTTAGCCCTGCCGTTACACTTGTGACACCACATTATAAATGTGTTTTCACTTCCTGTGCCCTGGCTCCTGCCTGCCCCGCTCAACAATACCCAGACAAGCACAGTAAATGACCAGCGACTTAGGGGCAGGGTGTTAACTTGTTTCTGAATTATCAGCACGTAGCCCAGGGCCTGATTCAGAGTAAATGGTCATCGGGATTTTTGAAAAATGTACATTGAATTAAAAAAAAATTATATTTTTTTTAAGCAAAGATGAACAAAAGATGGGATGAAGAAGCCGTTTTGAAGGCTTAAGTAAGACTAACATATTTCAAACATAAAAGGAGAAAGAATTGATATTTCCAGAAATTTCTGAACTGATTAGGGTGGGAATTATAAATTGGGCTCCAAGAAAGAGAGATCTGTGTATGGCCAGACATCTTGCGTGGAGATGTTTTTATGGAGCGGGAGATGGAGAAGGGTCCTTTCCTGCTCACCTGCATCTTCCCCGTGATGCACCCCAGAGCAGGTGCCACGTCCTCCCGGAAGCAGAGCCTTGCAGAGCCATGGTGGAGCCTGAGACTCAAGGGAAGATGGGGGTAAAATGTGCACCTCCACACATACTCATCAAAATATTCTTCCATATTTTGATCCAAGTGGAAAAATCTAATAAAAGCTGATTATATATCCACACACCTAACATGACTACATAGGAAGCCCTGCATCGTGCAGTCTGTTCATGGTTACCCCTCAGGAGCTCACCCAGCAGCAGCCAAGACGGTGATGCGGCTTTGGGACGTCGAACTTTCTGGAAATGACTGTCATGATTGCATAAGAGGTGCTTGGGTGGCTCGGTTGGTTAAGGATCTGCCTTCAGCTCAGGTCATGACCCTATGTTTTTGGGAATCAAGCCCCATGCTGGGCTCCCTGCTCATCAGGGAGTCTGCTTCTCCCTCTCCATCTGCTGCTCCCTCGGCTCATGCTCAATGTCTCTGTCTCTGTCTCTCTCTCTTTCTTAAATAAATGAATAAAATCTTAAAAAAAAGGATGGTCATAAAATACGTAAACAGCAACAGCCTGCCTTTTTTTTTTTACATTTTAATATTTTGTTCACCAAAGATTTTTAAATTAATTTCGATTTTTTTAAATATTGTCTTTACGGGAGCCCAGGTGGCTCAGTCAGTTAAGTGTCCAACTCTGGATTTTGGCTCAGGTCATGATCTCAGGGTCATGAGCTCTAGTCCCGCATCAGGCTCCATGCTTAGCAGGGAGTCTCCTTGAGATTCTCTCTCCCTCTGCCTCCGCCCCTCCTCTTGCTTGTTGTACTCTCTTTCTCTCAAATAAATAAATAAATAAACACAATTTTTTTAATAAGCTTAAAAAAATAAATACTGCCTTCCAATATTTACCTTGGTGCATACTTAAATTTTGCACCCAAATGAGTGCATTCCCAGCCTCACCTAGCCACCCCCCCTTCCCCAGCTCTTCAGCAGCCCCTAATGACCTCAGCCCAGTTTCCCTCTCCTCCTCTGAGGTTACTTTTCCTCAGTGAGCATCTGATCCAGTGAGGGAAGGTAAGCTTGCTGACCGTTAACTATTTTTTGGGAAGATAGAGTAAATGGACTCAACGGAAGACGTATGAAGCTCATATGTGAGCAGAAGAGGGCCAGACTCAGTGGGACTGTGTGTTTCAGGGAAGACAGGAAGCAGAACGAGGCATTGGAAATGGGCCTTGAAAGATAAATCTCTAATAAGTCAAGGAGAAGGAAGGACATTCCAGATGGAAGGAATGGTGTGAACAACGCTTAGAAGTAAGGCAGTTCAGGAGGGTTTCTCAGCAGGCACGTCTCCTGGGGAGGCCCACGGTGTGGATCTGCAGCTGTGCAGGACTGGGGTGCTGGGCTAAATGGACAGGCTTCAGAGCTGGCTGCCTCTGTGACAAAGAGGATTCCAGGTTTAGAGAGTAGACGCAACACATCTGTTCAAAGCAGGCTCTCCTCAGGAAAGAGGGGGCTCCTCTCTGGGCTTTGCACACTGCGGACAAAGCCAGCTCCTCTCTGCAGGCCCAAGTGCTGGCCCAGCAGGGAGCTGCCTACCGGACCTCAGGAGGAGGAGGTGAGCTCAGGGTGATGCTCACAGGAAGGCTTGTCCTTGGGAGGGCTGGTTAAGGCCCCGAGTAACAAGCAGTAACTGGAAGAGAGCTTCCAGCCCTAGTGAGGCAGGATTCCAGCCCCACGGGGGAGCTGGCTCAACTATTTGAACCCTCTGTGCTCTCCCCATCCAGTGTGAGCCCCCTCGTCCACACTTCTAATGAGTAACAGGACCCTGGCAATCTGGTAAAGTTGAGGGGGGTCTCAGCTCTGCTCCCTGATGCCTGGGGAGCATTCTTCTCTGAAGAGTCTGGCTGACAAGCTACTGCATTCCACTCTGGCTTCTTTTCTCTGTCACACTCCAGGTGGCCCTCAGAAAACACATTCCACATCTCTCTCCTCCTGTGTAAGCAGGGCTGCCTCAACTTTGGTTTTCACTGATGGCTCTATGGTTAGTCTCCTTTCCTCCCTCGGTGGGCACCCAGCACCTCAGGCTGCACAGGGCCGGGAGGGGCAAACCTGACCATCTCTGCCTGGGATGGGCACACAATTGTCTTCTTTCTCAGGTGTATTTTATTTAACTCACATCAATACTAAGCAGTAGAGAGTTTTATTCCTTTTTAATTTTTTTTTTTTTCCAATAAGGAAGCAGAGGTCTGCAGAGGAAGTAACTTGCCTAACATCTTCCAGTGAGAAGCAGGTTTTCTGGCTCCTGAGCCAACTTTCTTTCTTTCTTTCTTCTTTCTTTCTTTCTTTCTTTCTTTCTTTCTTTCTTTCTTTCTTTCTTTCTTTCTTTTTTTCTTTCTTTTTTTTTCTTTTCTTTCTTTCTTTCTTTCTTTCTTTCTTTCTTTTTCTTTCTTTCTTTCTTTCTTTCTTTCTTTCTTTCTTTCTTTCTTTCTTTCTTTCTTTCTTCTTCTTTCTTTCTTTCTTTTTTCTTTTTCTTTTCTTTTCTTTTTTTTTGGCCCTGTTTTATTCTTGAGGTGCCGAGGCCTTTCCTAGAGAGAAATGGAGACAGGTAAGAAAATGAGAAAACCATCTGAAGAAAAGGTAAACCACTCTGAGAGTAATTTTATCAGTTCAATCTATTACTTTGATCTATCACTTTATTCAAATCATGCTTAAGGAGTGTCTCCCAGAGTACTGACTATGCTGTGCCTCCAAACTCCAGCTTGCCATGGGACAACCTCATCTGTGCAGCGTATTTGAGAGAGAGCTGTCTGGGAAGCCTTCCCTGACTGCCCCAAACCAAGGCAAAGTAAATAGCCTCTTCCTCTCGGCTCTCAAAACAGGTTGTATCCACTTTGTACTATAGCTCTTGATGTTAATTCAACAGTATGCTGTCAACCAAAAACAAGAGAGAGAGAGAGAAAATTTTATGTATCAACTTGGCTGGGCCATGGGGCATCCAGATATTGGGCTAAGTGTCATTCTGGATATGAATATGTGAAAATATTTCAGGATGAGGTTAACATTTAAATCAATGGACTGAGTAAAGTAGACGGTTGTCCCCAGTGTGGGCGGGCCTCATCCTATCAGTTGAAGGGATGAATAGAACAATAAGGAGAGAAAAGAAAGGATACTCTCTTTTTTCCTTACTGCCTTAGTGCTGGGCTGGATATAGTTCTTCTGCCTTCAGACTGGACTGAGAAAGGAATGACCCCATCAGCTCTCCTGTGTCTCCAGCTTGTTGACTGTAGATCTTGGGATTTGTCAACTTCCATAATTGTGTGAGCCTACTCCTTATGATAAATCTCTCTTCATATATAAAAAGAGATTTGTCATAAGGAATTGGCTCATATGATTTTATATGTATCTTACTGGTTCAGTTTCTCTGGAGAAGTCTGACTGGCTACAGAGAAAGAAAGATAGAGAGAGGGAGGGAGGGAGGGACAGAGGGAGAGAGAGAGAGAGAGAGATCAGAGAGATCCTCTCACGTTCCAATAAAAGTAGAGGTGATCTGGGGTTAGAATCTGAGATACAGGATATTTCTGCAGTTACACAGGGCAAAGTTGATCAAAGCACAAGCAAACCTATATTAATTCTGCAGTGTCAGGGAGCTCTAAGATAGGTCCTTCTAGAACAAATAACGATAAATTTGGGCACATGAACAATAGTCTCTGCTCCACGGGGCAGGCCTGGTGAGGGCAGGTGCTGGTATAAAAAGCAGCATTCCAAAGTAAGTCCAGTGTTTTGACATGTAGTAGCTTATTAGACCTTAAAACACTTTCACGTTTTTTTTCTCCTTTAATCCTTAACTGATCCTCCAAGACAACTAAGAGGAAGGTAGGTCTGAGGTTACCTTCTGCGTTAACTTCACAAGTATTTGCTGAATACTGATGCCGGCTAACCCCTCTACCTAGAACCAAAGAGACAGAAGTAAATGAAACTGTCATGGTCCCTGCCGTCACGGAGCTTACATTCTAACAGGGAAGAGACTCCGAGCGAGGAACTGTGATTGTGCTATCTTTTATAGAAGCAAAGAAGTTGATATAGCAGAAGGAGAACTAACAGTCATGACCATGGATGGAGTCACTGAGGAAACCACATTTCTGCCAAACCTCAAAGCATATGCAGAGGCTCTCAGGATCTAAGGACTCCGCTCCCACCCCCCTCTGATGGGGATTGGGCAAACAGAGCAATAGCCAACTGGAAAAGTAAAGTTGCAGCCGAGCGAGCATTTGATATTTCAAGACAAAGCCTTGGTAAAACCTGGATCAGAAACTGTGACTTGGGCTTGAGGTTCAATTTGAACTTTGGTCTCTGAATGTGAAGTGTTAGATCTGTATGCTCAGGTGTGCCTGAGGTCTGGAAAGAAGGAAGGGGAAAGAGAAGGAGCCCCGATTCAAATGAATGTGATTGGAGAATGGAAGATGAGAGCACGCATGCCTTCAGAGGTGCCAGAACAGGGCACAGGAGGACTGCTTTTAACAAAGAGAAGGGCCCTCCAGGGATTCATGGCCTAATCCATTCAAATGCTCACCATCCAATTATTAAAGCCTCTCCCTTTGGGGAAATGGGGGCCGTAGCATATCTTAGATCATACTCTCCAATGGGAAGAATGAGAATTAGTTTCCAGAGTTCACATTACTATTGAAGACAAGTAGAGTATTCATGAGCTCCCCCTGTACCCCATATCTCCGTGACTTCCCTCCCCAACATGAGTAAATGAGAGAATATGTAGGGGCATGGTCCAGCTATGATGGACCTTGGGAGCCGGGTCAAGAAATTTGGATACAAACCACTGGAGGTTACTAAGGAATGCAGTTATGGGATCAGATTAGTGTTTTTGAAGTCATCACTCTGATTACAGGAAAAATTATTTGTCAGAAGGGCAAGAAGCAAATTTAGGATTCTGTTATAAAAAACTAGGGAAGTGATGACAGTGGCTCAGTATGGGATAGTGGTGGTGGGATGGGGAAAGGGGGCCTGTCCAAGAGGTCTTCAAGGGGTGACTAGATGGGGTGGGCTGAGCTAGACGGAGGGGTCCTGTGAGGCTCCTGGGTTTCTCACTTGCTCAGCCACATGGATTGTACTGTAATGGTGGCTGAGGAGCTGCTTTGGATAGCAAGAGACTATGAGATCAGTTGGAAATCCACCAGATTTGAATTAACTCTGAGTCACCCAAGTGAAGTTGCATTAACATTGTTGGATATATGGGTATGGATTTCAGGTGTGAAGACTGGGCTGGAACCTGAAGTTTGGAAGGTATCCACATATGCTTAGGAAATGTATCCAGGGATGAACAATTTCCCAGGACTTTCAGTGCTAAAACCAGGGCCAGGTCTGGCCAACCGACGCAAGTTATGCACCCTACTCGTAAGTAAATGTGCCGGAGGATGGGCTGCCAAAGAGGCCAAGGAAAAAGGGTTTTCTGGTTATTCTCAAAAATGAGTTACCAAGCAAAAATGGGGGCTTTGTTTACAGTCAAGAGAGGAGTAGCTCCTCTAGGGCACGATTTTAGAGGTTCCTGGTAACACCCTGCCCACGCACCCGCTCAGATGCTTGATTATTGTAATTACTCTTTTGTTTGTTCACATGAGAGTGTCATTACTTCCCTCAAAACAATTAGATTTGGGGTCTCCATTGCTGAGAGCACAGTGTTCAAATGTCTCATGTAAACACTTCGGCCTCTCCACAATCATAATCTGGCCTTTCCTTCCTTGTTTCCCCTCATAATCCCGACCATCTAGCCACATGGACTCACCCTCTGCCCTCGGGAGGATCCATTTCCTGTGCGTAGTTTGCACTCCTGACTGTCAGGCTCAGAGAGATACTTTCTTCCCCCCTCCTAGGGCTCATCACCTCCTCAGCAAATATTCAGGAAGCCCTCACATTTCAGGCTCTGCCCAAGTGCTACAGATACAGACTTAACTATAGGGCTAGGCATTCTCGAGAGGAGCCTGCTGGGTTTAACCTCCCCCTTGGGGCTCCCAACATACTTTGGTTCCATTCACCACATCTGTGTTTTAGGTACTTTGCTGGGCATCTGAAGGAAGGAGGATGGACTGGAAAGATTGCAGGACCCTGGTTCCCTCACCGCTTTGAGCTTCCACTCACTCATTTATAAGATAACCTCATGAAGTTGCAAGAAGGATCTAACAAAATAATTGATATAAAAATGCCTTCTTCCCTATTAAAAAATGTGTGTTCCTTTTTCACTTGCTGCTCAAGGTCAAAGAGCAAGGGTCAGCTTTGCATACCTGCCACAAACTCACAGTAGCTGTTGTTGGTATAGACTTGGATATAATAATGATAAATGCTCTGTTAATGATAAATAAAATCTGAGGGGGTGGAGGGACAAGGGAGGGATATGTCTCACTAAAATGAGATCCAATCAGGTAAATTGGCTTTGCCACTTAATTTATATATATGCAGGAACTCGAGAATTTTCCTTGAATTTCTAAAAGGAGGTGAAGGAGAAGGGATTGGAGAAATCCTGGCAGGTCTGACACCTCATGCCAAAGGGGGACTCGCTGTCTTATGGAAGGATGCGGGCTTCCACCTCTTCTTTATCTGCCGGACCTTAGAATTGTAAGAATACATATTCCCACAGCTCCAAAGACACTTAGGAGACTTCAGATCCTTTCTGATGTTCAGGTGAGGAAACTGAGTCATCCCAGCCAGAGAAAATGAAAGGAATGGAAAGTTGAGCTCCCAGGTCCTAGGCGCAGGCCCCTTCGCCTCCACACTGCCCCTTGGCTTTGCCCCAGCGTGTCTTCTTCCCTAGGGCACCAGCCAGAGCTGCTGATGAGTCATCGATTGGCAGCTTTCTTGTTTTTTGGTCTGGAGCCACTTTAAATGTGATAAACAAGGTTATTTAAAAAAAAAAATAATAATAGTGCCATGTCCAAATAAAAACATCTCATGTCCCATCAAGACCAATTGGAGTAGTGTTTTATCCCAGCAGGGAGAAAAGGTACTTCATGTCAGAGATAATATGTTAAATTAGTGAAAATGAGTAATTTCAACAATCACTGTCTAAAGCTGAAGAGGATGCCAATATTTATCGATGCAGCTTTCTTTCCTGGTAGTAGTGTTTTTGGATTACCAGTGTGCCTTTGCAAGTAACCAGGCACTTTGAGCTCGTTAAAAGAAAAATGGAAAAAAAAAAAAAAAAAAGAGAGAGAGAGAGAGAGAAAACAAGAGATGGACAATTTGAGATGAAAAGATGGTTTCAGTTGGGTATCAGGCAAAAAGGAATATAAAATGCACAAAAACCCTTCCTCCTTTGTTCTCTGGTTGGGTTGCTGGTGCGGGTTTGAGGTCTCTGCTGTTTTGCAGGAAAGGGTGGGAGCTCCCTCCACCCTTCCCCTTCCTGCCCCTCCACGGGTTGAACAAGCAAGAGAAGGTCAGGACGACTCATACCGAAAGCCCAGGGAGCCCAGGCCCCGACAGATCAAGGTCACCTGGCAGGGCTCTTGCTTCTCTCAGCTTAGGTAGAACCAGCTATTCAAAAAGCCAATAAAATAAATAAGACCAAGACTTGGAGCCGTGTAAACTTGGCAAAAGTGCACATCTCAGTAATCACAAAACACTTGAAACAGAGGAATTGTATGGTATGTGAATTATATCTCAATAAAGCTGTTATAAAAAAAGATCACACCCTCCCCCCCTTTACACACATACACAACTGCTACACCATATGCAGGGATTCAGCATCAATGAGTCTTAAAAGTACCTTGCATTTGTACAGCTCCTTACAGTTACTACACAGTGTTCATAAGCCTTAGTCAATGCTTCCTCACATAGGCATGAAACAGGAAAATAGGGATAAGGAAACAGAAGTCCTGTCCCTACAAGAGAATTGATTTCTCTCAAGGCCGGCACAGCCAGCGAATGCTAGAGGCAGAACATGGGGTTTGACTCCAGTGTTCTTCACACCACTATGGTCTAGATGGAGGTGAGGGTATGGGCTTTACCAACATATGGGTTTTTTTCAGGGTTACTGTGAGCTCTAATGGTGAAGAGGTAGTGCTGCAGGAGAGATAAAAGTCCTCTCCAGGAGGGAAACTCTAAATAGATGGTTTCTATTATGGTCTGGAAATATGCGACACAATTGAAAAAATTCTGGAGAGTCTATTATGTATCAAGTGTACACATAATAACTCTATCAGCCCTCAGTTAGTCCATGTGCAAAACTAGGGGGTTTTGAGAGCCCTACAGAAAACTCACATTTGCTCAATTCTGATCTCTTAGAGAAGCAAAATGCAGACTGGTGGGATAGAACAGGACCATTAGCCATTCAAGGTTTTTCTCTGAGACAAGTGGTGTCTGAGCCTTGGAGACTGGGTGGACTCAGGAGATGGGAGGAAACATTGCCGATTAGAGACTTGAGAACTCAGAAATTCAAGACACATGTTAGCAGATGTAAGTAGATGTGAGAATATTCTGGGAGGGGGAAAAGGGAACACTAAATTGAAGTCAGAAAATTTGGAATTGAAGAGAGAACCCAAGAATTGGCAAATGGTAGAAAGCTTTAAAATGAAAGAAGCAGAGCCCGAGGCCGAGGAAGTGACTGGCCAGCTCGGAGGCACACAGCGAGACAGCACCAGAGCCCGGCCCAAGGAGTCAACGCTCCTGGTCCCTGGTTCGGCGCTTCCCCTACCTCACATTTGAATGCGAGAGCACAGCCGAGAAATCTTTGCTGATTGAACCTGTCTCTTCACCTAACTGCCACCCATGCCTCCCCTAGCTGCTGCTTCCCACGTGAAACATCTGGTTTGAGGTTCACCAATGACAGCTCCAAAACCACAGGCCTAAGTCAGTGGGACTCAGAGTTGTAAAAAGAATCACCCAAAAATCCCAGGAAAAGGAAGCAGATGAGTTGGGCTTATTTTCACCCATGCCCTCTAGATAGCGGTTTCATATAATGATGCAACACCATGAGTATGGCAACTCTCACTTGCTTTTCCATTAGACAACCAGCCCCCCATATTCTCAGAGGCCTCAGTAGGGGCCTACTATTAAATCAAGAGGGCTGTCTGGAAAGACAAAGGTTGCTTCTTCTTTTATGAGTGATGTGTTTTTTCCATTCCATGAATTAATTATTTTACGAGAGTAGAAGGGATTTCATGGTGAATTCTCTGTCTTCAGTCCTTTAACTGGGGAAACTCAGAGAAATACTGGAGGATACTCCTAGCTGGACATTTGTTGACACTGTCTTGTCATCCTGAGCTGAACCGAACAGGTGTCCCCCTAGCCAGCTCCACCTGTGGGATCCTCACCTCTCCTCAAACAGAGGAATCCTCACCCCTTCTGCTACATAATTCAGAAAGATAGGGGTTGGAATTTGGACACCGGTCATGGAACAGACTTTGTAGCTGAAGATCCTGGGTTGGATCCCAGTTCTAACAATTTGTAACCTGGAAATATACAACAATTTTCCTCATCTTGAAAATTAGAGCAATAATGCCTATCTATTACTTTGTTTTGAAGAATAAATGAAAAAAACACTTAGCACAGTGCCTGGTACTTAGTAGGTATTTGATAAATGCTAGTTATGATATTCTAGCTCTGATTCATATGCCATATTGAATCCCATCATGGGGCACAGGATGTAAAATACAGTAAACACTTAATAACTATTGGACTATTGACATGTCCTACTGACATCCCAGAACCTTATTTTATAGAATTTAATTTAAACAAAAAAATATTTCAAATAAAACAATTTATTTCTAATATGCATAAGAGTAAACTGAGGCCATGTTGGGATGCCAGAAATGTCTTTTTCTGGATAATACATTTGGTGGCTTTGAACCGTGAAGATGAATATATGGATGTATGCTAGAAACACTAACAGAGGTTAACTTATTATGTTAGAAAAAAGGTGGTGTTGGCTCTATATTCATAATCTGTGGAGATTTGGGAACGTTGCCAGGTAATTCTTTACCAGCATGTGCCAAGAGGGAGTGCTGTGCATTGTCAGCGTGTCAGACACTGTGCTAGTGCTTGCCTGTGCAACCTCTGTGAGTGTTCAACACAACTTGGAAGTGGGAGCCATGGCTCCCATTTTACAGAGAGGGGGACTGAGTCTCAGAGTCAGAGCAACCTTTCCGTATTACACTGCTTGTGAGTTTGAGAGTCAGATTCTAAACCTGGGTCTGGGTGACTCCAATGCCTTTATTCCTTCCCACAACACCACACTGCCTCCCACGGGTTTCCTGAAATAGAATGTGAAAACTGTGTGACTCATAATCCTCCTAGTCCCAAAGTCATCTCAAAAATCTCAGGCCTGAAAAAGACTTTGAAGGACAACAGATCAGGTGATCCTCCTGATATTGGACTCTCCTCTGTATTTGTCTCCCAAATATCCGGTACTCTCCTCAAACATGTCCAGGGACAGAGAGTTGACTGCTTAAGGGGATGGTCAACAAGATAGTAGAGTCATGGAGGGCCCCAGATTCAACCCTTCATTTTGTCGATAATGACTCTGAGGTCCAAAGAAAGGATATGTTATCCAGGATCACACACTGAGTACTATGTCCCCAGATGATTGAGGGAAGTTTCTAGAGCATCTTCACCAGACCCCAAGGCTGCTCTGAACAGATTTGAGAGATGATACTACCAAAGCACAGAATATTCAGCCCAAACGTTTCAGTAAAATATAAGGGAGTGTTTCCAATACAGCAAGGGTTGGATCTACACTTTCCAGATTGGTCTCTCACGGTGGAATAGAATTGCTCTAACATGACATAAGGGCAACAATAAGGTCAGTCAGCATTTATGAAGAATGTTACATCTGACAAAACCTTATCCCGATCCTCACACTAATCCAATGAAGAAGGCTGTACAGAAACTATGGTCTCCATTTGTCAAACGAGGGACCGGAGATTAAATATTGTTTTTTGTCAGTATTGTAGGCACATTGCTACCAGAAGGAAACTTTCATATGGAAAGCTGCTGAGATGTGGGGTCTTTGTCATTCATTTCATAGTCTGATGTAGGTCTTCAGTGGGACAGCAGACAGGATTCTTCTCCATGCATTCAGAGATCCAGGCTCCTTTGGCATAACTCTCTACAATCTCCTTGCGGTCCCTGCCATCCCTGTGCCTGTCTAGCAGATGAAGGAAGACATAGTATATGGAGAATCCCACAAGAGGCTTCACTGGTCCAGTCCAGGAAGCAGAAAATATGGCTTCTACCAAAAGCCCATCATCTAGAATTCAGGGATAGAGTTACATGTGGTGTAAGGCTGACGGAACAGGTTACCCAACTGTGTGTCCAAGAGGAAGGACAGAGTGCTTTTTGTGGTTTTAACAGACATTTGAAAGTTTCTGTCAATAATCATCTTGATTTGTCAGTACACCTTGTGGGGATGTGAGCTAGGATTTCCACATAATTATTCCAGTGACAAGCTCAAGGTCCTCTCCAGGACTCCATCCTGAAGTTATATGGGTCTTAAGGATTACCTTCAAGGTAGTGAACTAGGTTCCTGTGCCTTTTCTTTTCTGCTAACTGTAATTATTACCATCTTTGGTGAGCTTCAAATTCTGGAGACGTATCTTACCCTACATGGAAATTTTATCTCTCTCCAGATGATGTGTGCCCCATCACCTTTCTTGTTTTCAGTGGCTTTTTCAGATTTCTCTAGCTTTGAGGGGGATTCTATCCAAGGTAATCTTTGTTCAGCATTTATTTATTCAACATTTCAATGAGTATTTGCTTTGTACCAGAGTCACAGAAATTCTCTACAGAAGATGGAAATATATAAGATAGAATTTGTGCTAGGGGAAAAAAAACCACCACACACTGCCTAGTAGAAAAACTAGAAAGATCAGTGATTAAAAAGGATGTTGGCAAGCACTGTAATAAATGTAAGTGCAAAGAGTAATGGGAATACAGACAGAGGGAAACTAACTGTGCCTGGGGAGGTTTCAAGGTGGAAGCAATTTTTAAGGCATTTGTTGAAGGTATTTTTGATCTCCAATGAGAACATATAGGAAGAAGAAAAATTGTGTACCCATCTCAAGGACCAGATACTAATGAAAACTTTATCTTGGATGATGCTTTAGGAATATGATAGTGGAAAATGGTATAAGTTTGAATTCAACATATTCAACCCAGATAGCAAAAATTTGAATGGCACATTAATAATTTCAAATTCTTTCCTTATGGCAATATGGGAGGAGGGGCTGAGCTAAAATTCAAACACTGGTTTTCCAAACCTGCTTCTGGATCATTGTACCCATCTGTTCCTGCTTTCCTCTTGACTTAAAAAAATAAGTGAAAATTTGTGTCTTGGGAAATTAACTGAGAACATTAAATGATCCACTCAAAGTTTGTTTTCTTATCCTCGTACTCCCTGTCCTTCTCTCATTTTCCCTAAGCCATGCCAGAGTGTTTATTTAGTGTCAAGTCCTGGGCCTCCATATTTAGAGATTTGAATGAAGTCAGTGCTTTCAAGGAGTTTTCACAATCTACTAAGAGAGTCAAGCAATAGACAATGACAGCCTAGCACATGCACTAGAATATGACTCAAAAATGCTGGGGGACACCTAGAAGTGATGCCTCCCTCAGAGCCCATCAGGCTGAAGGACATGAGGGTATGATGTCTGCACAATTTATTTCCAAAGGAGCCTTGCTTTATTGAATGCCCGCAGGGACTTTTAATTTTGAAGGGGTTCAAGTTATACTGCCCTACCAGAGAACATGTTTGCAGGTTACATGAATCCAAGATCTTTCAATAACCTGAGTTAATGGAATGGCAAATTTGTGGCATTCTAGTACAGCAGTAAAAGGTGACTTCTTTTGGCAGAGGTTTTTCATGGTGTCTTTTAAATAATTGATAATTACATATTGTACTAATTTCAAAAAAGACTGTTTCTAAAAAAAAAAAAAAAAAGAAAGTCTGTTTCTGACTATTGGCCAAGTAGATGTAGAAGAATGATCTGGTGGGAAGACTCAGTACTTTCTGCAAGAAGAACACTCTTCAGAAGCCACAAAAGCATCCTCCCACATTGACTGTGACTTCTGGTCCACAGCCACATCTCAGGAGCAATGATACTAAGCTTTTCTGTCTCCAGTGCACACCAGCCATGTCCTTGTGGTTAGCAGATGCATTGGTTTTGCAACGAAAGGCTAAACAAGCCTGAAAGGAAACCATGAGTCTGACCTTGGAAGATTTCATGTTCTCAAGCTCACTGAGTCATCAGTGAATTTATGAACCAGGTGAGGAATTTCCAGAGACCAGATGTAATGTAAGGTTTCCCCAAAATGTGACTTTGGAGGAAAGGAAGAAGAAAGGGGGTGAGTACCACCAGTCTTCAGATCTGGGAACGTTCTCTCAAACTCCCACCTGGCCTAAGATTTGTTGGCCGGTAAGTTAGGGGCCAAAGTCCAGGTTCAGTGTCCTTCATGGTGTTATTTTACAGGTGAGCTAAAATAGATTGGCTTAAAAGGAGGAAATGTCTCTTACAGAAATGATATCATTCCTTTTAAAAATTCCTCTCTTCATGATTTTTTATGACTTCATGTTTTGGCCTAGATTAGTGCTCTCCTAAAGAACTCTCCACAGTGATGAAAATTTCTATATTTGCACTATACAATGTGACAACTACTAGTCACATATGTCAATGGAGCTCTTGTATTGTGGCCTCTGTGACTCAGAAACTCAATGTCTAATTGTATTTAACATTAAATTAAATAAACTTGTAGCTGGTAGCTACCATACTGGACAGCGCATGTCAAAACTGTAAATGAATGTCATTTTGTTAATATCAACCATAAGATCTGGAATCAACATTCAGCAGAGAAACAGGACTTTTTTATGTTTTTTTTTAAGATTTTATTTACTTATTCATGAGAGAGAGAGAGAGAGAGAGAGAGAGAGAGAGACAGGCAGAGGGAGAAGCACATGCAGGGATCCCAATGCAGGACTTGATCCTAAAACTCCAGGAAGACATCACCCTGGTGTCCCATTTGGGGAAAAAATGTCTGTACAGGGAATCTGGCTTTTTCTATGCACCCAGCTTGGTTTCCTATCACTTCAGAATATAGTTCATCAGCCTAAGAGTCAGGAAGTCTTAGCTCTCTTAAGTTCAAGGACCCAATTTCACCCAGCTTTCATTTAGCCTTTGCAGGGAGACTGATGTACTAGACACTCATTACAAGAGCCAAGAGGAAGGATGCATACAACAAATCCCTGGAACCTACAGGAAAGGGCTGACAATGAGGAAATGTGGTGTCCACCTTTGAATTAAAGAGCTATGCACAAAATAAACTATTTGTAGGCACAAATTACAGTCTGATGCCTGGGAACTTCATGTACTTCCTGTCTGCTGCTTTCATATGTCTTATCAGAGAAGCATGTTACATTGCTACCTTTGTATTTGGGGGAACTATGACATTAGTGAATGAGAAGCTGACTTTTTCCATACGTACTATAACTAACTCTCTGGCTAGAGGCTATAATAATTCCCAACATTTGTAATTTATATCCTCATTGCCCCTACTCTACAGGTAGGAACCCCATCATTCAGAGAGTTTAAACTATTTGTCCAAATCACACACGTGTCATATGTTCCTCATAATCAATGCGGATTTTCAACAAGCCTTTCTTATTATCCTTCCCCCCACCCTCATTGCCTCATTTGGTTAGGATTCCAGTTTTCCAAATTGAATATGATGTGTTGAAATGTGCAGCCACACACATCCGGGCACACAGAAGTGCTTTGTGGTGGGCCCCCTTGATGAGGAAAGAAGCACTGTGGGCTGGCACAAGCCCCACCACCTTCACATCCCAGCTCCATGATTACCTGTTTTGGAGAGTCTTGACTGGACTACCTTCTACTCATCCTTAGTCTGTCTTGGACGCTGAAAATAATATTTAAATCCAAAAAACAATAGCAGCTAGCATGAATGTACTATGCAGTGGTATTGCTTACAAATTTTCATGCAGTATCTGTAACTATCCCATGTCATCCCCTTTTTAAGGATGAAGATGGTGAGGCCGCAATAGTATAATAACCTGATCCAGCTTCAGATTAGTGCAGCCCTTCAAACTAGCTAGGAGGAGAGAGCTTTCTTTGGTTTTTAACTACCCAGAGAGATCATGACTGTTGACCAAATTCATCAGAACCAAGTCCTCCAGCAGTCTTATGTACACAGCTGCATCACAACTACATCTGCCTCTGGGACATCTTCATAGACCCCTTCCTGGGGAGAGCACAGCTGCCTGCCACTTGAATATTCCAGCCTGATTTCAATAAGAGATATTTGCCTTTGTTTCTTTTGAGATCACTGCATTAGCCAAGGCTTCTTTTTCTATTTCTTCTTTTTGGTTGGTTTTGTTTATGAAATTATTTTTTGATACATTTTTAAAATTTATTTAAGTAATCTCTACAAGCGACGTGGACTCAAATTTATGACCCTGAGATTAAGAGTCACATGCTCTTCAGGCTGAGCCCACCAGGCACCCTAATACCGAGAATTCTTAAATGGAAAATAAGGAGAGATTATGTCAGGACCTCTAGTGCTGCCTCTGAGTCTTTGGGAAGAAATGTGGTGGCTTTGGTTTCAATGGGGCTGCACATACCAGTTCTGATAGGAAGGAACTGTGTGAGTCTCTGCGACTTTGTTTCCTCAGCTATTTACTGGAAATGATGTGTGCCGTATGGATTACAGAAAACTATGAGAGCGCTTAGAAGATTGCCTTGCCCAGACTAGGTTCATATTATAACTTTATCAACTCTGGAAATGTAAATAATGCATTCCAGATTTTTAAAGAATAGTCCAAATAACAAATATTTGCCTCATTATTAAAAACTATGTCCTTAGTTGTGGTTCAGAATTGTGGTTACTTCCCAAATCAAAAAAAAAAAAAAAAAAAAAAAAGTAAATATTAGCCACTTCATTCTTGAGAGTTGAATTCCCACCACCCCACCCCAGCCAGTTTTTCTCTAAGCTCAGAAATCACAACTGCTAATGATTAATTTCTCAATAGAAATTAATTAGGATAGGCTCTATTCTTTGGCTATCCTGAGTTGGCTTTCTAGAATGTCCCTGTGTATACATTCACAAATGCCTCCAATATAAGTACACAAATATAGCTGTCGGAGTCAGGCCTGTGACAATAAACAGCATCTTTCTGTCATCTGCTAATTATAAAACAAAAACATAGACAATCAGGTTGGTACAGGTTCCCTGATGTTCTTATCTGGTTCAATTTTTCAGTTTGCAGGATAAAATGAAGCTAAAAAGGGCATATTCTTAACCAAGAAGGTAAAATAGTGGGTTATTAATAGTGGGTAAAATAGTGGGTTAACATTTCAATGCTGAAATGTTAGCAAGAACTAGAACTAGAATCCAGTTCTTCAAGTTCTGAATATCAAAATGTCAAACCCCATCCCCCCAAAGCATGTCAAGTTCCTCATATCTTCTAATCTATGCTTATGTCTTGCTCTGATAAGAGTATCTCTGTACTAGGGTATCATCATCCTGGATCCACTGTTCTGAGGAAAACTCTAAAGTTGGCTACAGTGCCCATGGGCCAAGTCCTAGGGACAAATGCATCTGCACAGATGGTCCCATGAAGATAGTAACCCAAGCCCCCACAGAGAAGTTCTGATTCTGGCACTACTACTACCACTGGCTCTAGCAGCTGGAACTTTCCCCGATGCAACCAGCAGGAATACCATGTATTCTGAGATAACATGGCATTGACCAGCCCACTTGATTTGGGGGCTGTCCCTAAACCACATGGTGAGGCCAGAAGACTGGCTTGCATTTCTGTTCAATTCATGACGATGTCTACCTGCTGTTGGTGCATAATGCCTACAACTTTTCTTTGCCCTCATCCCCTACATATAGTGAATCACAAAACCCTTTGTCTCTACCTCCTAACTATTCCTCCTATTTCTTCTTTTCTTGCCCTGGAAACCGCTCACCTGTTCAGGCCACCACTGTATCTAGCCTGAGCTACCTTAGATTATATGTCCAACTTGCTATAAAGTCCTCATCCCTGAGTGCCTCCCCCTTCCACAGTACTCATCGTACTTGCTTGTTCAATGACCCCTGTCCTCACTATGCTATAAGCTGGGGAGTGCAGGGCTGCTATTGGACTCCCTGCACTAGTCATAGGACTTCAAATAGAATCTCTTCCAAGGCAAGGAGTGCATGTCATTCCCATTGTACCCATTGTCCTGCCCCACCTCAGAGCCTAGCATGGAGTCTGATTCACAGTTTGCTGAATGAAATGAATAGAAACATTAGCTGTTGTTGTTTCGACCACTGGAATACGGCATCATATTGCATCATACTCCCTGGAATATGCCAGGGAGTATGTGTTTGGTCCAGATCCACAAGAAGCAAATCTCTATCCAAAGCATCTGTATTTGGCACCAGTTATTTTCAACAAGTAGAGCCTCAGTGGAGGATGTACAACTAATCCTCAGAGTCAGCTGGGGATGCTGAAATACATCACTGGGGAGGGAAGGGGACACCAGGACAACACAGATACTTAGAAGAAGAAAACCAGAAATAAGACTTAAAATCTGATCTCAATCAGATTCATCGAGGTGGATAGGCTTGATATGCTATTTCTTCTCTAGAGGCATGTGATGGAAGAAATTTGCCATCAGAGCTGAGCTCTCTGGAGTCCATCAGCATGAAGACACGGTACCAAAATCTGGCTTGAGGTTTAACTGAATCCATCACTTTTACTAGAAAGTGTTCAAGTACCACAACATAGAATATTCATAAGGAGTGCTTAAATGGGTTTTAATTGATCCTAAGACAGAACATTCAATTTGTTCTCTGGAAGATGTACTCTTAACAGATGAGGATGTAGTGTGTGTGTGTGTGTGTGTGTGTGTGTTACTTTTTCTTCCTTCATTCTCCTACCAAATTCCATAAATTGTCAGCAAAGAGCCTCAAAAATCGAGAGATACATCCAAGCTCACACTACATGTGGCTGGGTGGGTGGTGTCTCTTCTGTCTGAACTTGGTTTAAATGACTTGCTATGTTCCGAGGGATAACTGTTCTAAAAAACCTGACAGTTGAAGATGAAGGTCAGCTCCCAGCAGCTATCTGTGCTGCATGAGATAACATCAGAACATGCGAGAAGTGCTGAGGGAAAATGTGAGAACCCACTTGCAACAGAGACCAAACGTGAAGCCTCCTCACAGTGGCAGAGATATCTGGCCAGACTAGGGTTGAGTACCTACTATGCGCAGATACCATAAACTAATGAAATCCTGTTAGCAATACGAATGTGATTCTTTTACAGTTAAATGATCTGAGGATCAGAGAAAACAAGTGACTAGCCTCGGGTCAAAACAAACACTACTCATGTTGAAGCCATATTTGTCCTTCGGGGAGCCTCTCCATTTCATTTCACTTCACCAAAACACTAGGTGCTCCCTGACCTTGAGTGACCTCACTCTCCTGTGATGCATTGACTTCAAGGTATTTGCTGAAAAGTCTCTGATGAGAGGAGCGCCCTGTGCATGATGGGGCGCCCGGGCCAAGCTCACACCCTTGCTGTGGACAAACTTGCCTTTCCCCAAAATAACTATCAGTCAGCGTGACAGACTTATATAACTAAAAGTGATCTCTCTTCCCCTGTGATACCTCTTCTACCATCTATGTTTGTGAAAATCCTACCTGTAGGTTGCACTGAGCTCAAGTGACTTCATTAAGGTTTATCTTCAGTTTAGGCTGGACATCATCCTATCTTTGAATGCTTCATAGTACATTGATGGCTCTTTGCAAAGCACTTATAATTTTCATGCTACTAAAAGTATTTATTTACACTCACTTCTTTGTAAGTGGCTTTTAATTTGGTTTACACAACTTGTCTGTACTTTCATCAGGCCAAGTGTTGGGACTTAAATAGGATAAAGGCTATATACATTTTGTGTAAAAATATTTTTTAAACCTTTTGAATGATTGCATATTCTGCTTTTAGCTTAATAACCACATTTCAAAGAATCCAATGCACCCGATATTTATTTTCTGGTGATTCAACAATGGTATATAGCTTTTTATCATAGAAAATTTATATTTTATATTTATTGGAAAAGTTACTTCAGACATTTGAGGTACTGCTTTTAATCTTATGCCATTTATGCAAACTTGAAAAAGAAAATATAAGTAAAGTTAATTGATTAAGGGATACTAAAATTATTTCCTACTCAGAATCACTAATCTGAAATAATCTTCAACTACTTACTGATGTCTTTTTTTTTTTTTTCTCACACAAACAATATCATCCTCTGTGCTAACAGGAACTTTTTGCTATTATTTCAAGACTTATATCCAAGCCACTTACATGAATTCTGCAACTTCTAATCCTGGTAGATATTTGGTATTACCAAAAAGTGTCAAGAAGAATTATTCAGACAATCACCAGGAATCACATTCATTCTTCAAATAGTCTTTAAATGGCTGTTGGCTGAAACATCAAAGAGTTGCCATTGTCCTGTCATGTTATCAGAATATTAACCAACTTTTGCCAGTGCGAATATAACGATATGGGTCTGGGCAACTGCAGTTCTAAGATGCTTCGAAACTTTATTGGTGTCAGGATGGATGGATATATAACCAAAAGTGCATCTCAGAATTAATAGGAAATAGATACTGCAAGATATCATTTCAAATGTTAGTGTTTAGGCTCTTTCTAGTAAGACAACAACAAAATAATCTAAATTCACATTTTGTTTTTAAACAATTGATGAGGAAGAAGAGTGGAGAATGGCTATCCAGAAGTTATGGCACAATGTGATAAAGGTCAGAAGGTACTGATGGCGAATTGCTTTGTCTTTAG
This sequence comes from Canis lupus baileyi, assembly GCF_048164855.1. NCBI lineage: Eukaryota > Metazoa > Chordata > Mammalia > Carnivora > Canidae > Canis > Canis lupus. The sequence continues at coordinate 56,177,602 of NC_132849.1, read as the reverse complement.
GTGCTATTTCTAGGGTCAGAGCTAAATCAGAAGAAAAGCTGTAAGAGAGGAATCCAAAGGGTCAGGAAAGCCTCTGGTGAGTGTCAGTCAGTGTCCAATGATTTCAAGAAACGTACCAAATGTGGCACATTAACAGGTGTTTAACTAAATCTGCATTGCAGCTAAAATATATTTTTCATTTTTTAACAAAAAAGTGTTAGTTTGCTTCTAACTAAACTGAAAATATTTTTAAAAACACAGAGAGGTTATACTTTATTGACTTGATATTTAATTCTTTGTCTTCCAGATTATATTTATAGAATCCCCTTGCACTTGATGTTGAAATTGAAAGTGATTATGAATTTGATTTCACAAATTTGGAGAAGCACATTGTTTTTTGAAAAATATTTCATCTCTCGAGATATGGTTTTTATTAAATGGAAGTTAACACGTGTAAAACACTGATTTCCTCAGACAGGAAATGTTAACACTATTCTCTTTACCCATTAACTGCATTTATATAATAAGTATTTTGTCAGAAAATGGTGCCTCAAAATAAGAAATCCTGTTTATGACTTGGTCATTTTCCAATAAGATACTATATTTCAAACTATTTGAGGGTCCTTATTTATAATTATATACACACATATATACACATATATGTATATATATAATATTCATATATGTTATATGAATTCATATATTAATTAAATATATATTATATGAATATATATATGTATATGAATTCATTTGTTTATTTGAGAGAAAGAAAGAAAGAGTGGGAGGAGGGGCAGAAGGAGAGGGAGAAGCAGACTCCTCACTCAGCAGAGTATCAGATTCGAGGTTCCATCCCAAGACCTTGGGATCATTACCTAGGCCAAAGGCAGATGCTTAATCCACTGAGTCACTCAGGTTCTCCACATGTGGCACATATATTGATTGCATGAACTTCTAATTTATTTTAAGATTTATTTATTTATTTGAGAAAGAGAGTTGAGAGAAGGAAAGAGAGAGAGAGAGAGTACGTGCATGTAAGTGGGGGAAGGGGCAAAGAGAGTATCTCAAGCAGACTCCACACCTAGCACAGAGCTCGATGAGGATTCAATCTCATGACCCTATGATCATGACCTGAGCCAAGATCAAGAGTTGGATGCTCAACCAGCTAAATGACCTAGGCACCCCATCAACTACTTTTTAAATGATTTTTCCATAATTCCACTATAACTTTTTATTTACCACATTCTCAGTATTTTTTCTTTTACCTTTCAGGGAATTTCAGAATTGTATCTAATTTTTAAATTATTAACTTAAGATGGCTAGTATTTCCTATAAATCTTCCAGAGATCTCTATCATGTTGATAAAGTATTAGGAGGTGCAGGAACAGTGGAAATCAGAGAAAGGACTAACGAGGCTGTCAGGAATTGTACATTTTATTTTTTTATTTTATTTTTTTTTCAGGAATTGTACATTTTAAATACAGCCCTGCAGAAGCGTCCCATGTCTCTGAGCTGGTGGACCACCCAAATCTCTCTCTGAAACTCCTCCAACTTGGATGATATGCCTTTCAGTACAGCAGCTCTTACATGGATCTATCAGGTGGCTCAGTCTCTCAGATCTACAAAGAAATTGGCCTCTGTTCTCATAGCTGAGCCCCAGACAAAGAAGGAAGACACAGTCTGAAATTCACGTTAGCATAATAAACATTAAAACTTACTCAATTAGAGAATATTGGAGAGGAGATTGAATCAACATGCTGAACTAAGTACACATACCACTTGTCCTTTTGTCCCAGATCCCTAAGAAGGACAGGAAAAAAAAATAAAAATAAATAAAATCATAGCTGTACTAGAAATCAAAGAGTGCCATGAGCTAAACAAAAATCCTTGAAATACAAGTCTCTGTGGTCAGACAGGGATTCTCAAACAAGATAAATGGAGAAATAAGAATAAACTAACATTTTAGGAAAGTAAATAAAAGATGCCAAACTCGAAATGAGGAAGTCACAGCCCCAAAATGAGAATTCACATAGGAAAAGAAAGAGGATAGTAAAAATTAATAGTTTCAAATAAACAGGAGTCAAAAAAAAAATCAGCCTTTTAAGAAAAAGATTCATTTGGGGCACCTAGCTGACCCAGCTGAAGAGCAGGCTACTCTTGGAGTTGTGAATTTGAGCTCCTCATTGGGTGTAGAGATTACTCAAATACATAAAAAATTTTAAAAAGATTCCTTTGTGGTCTTGGACATAAAAGTGTAATCTTGAAACAAAAATTGGTAGGTCTTCATAGCAGACAGCAGACTCCTTATGAGAAAATTAGCACCAGAGTGCAGCCCAAAGGGACTAAAAAGACATGAAATAGTTTTAAAAAGTTTAGAAACATAAAGGATGCACCCAGGAAATCCATCATCCTTCTAACAGGCATTCTAAGCACATCAAACATCATAGAAAGAACAAGCAAGAGATAAAGAATTTTCCCAGAGACTCCAGAATTAAAGAAACAAGGGAAAATGCCATATAAGATGAAAGGGCATGGACACACTTGCAAGTAATCCCACGTGGTGTGACTTCAGTAGAGATGCAAGAGCTAGAGAGAAAATCCAGGTTACTAACAAATGATGGTGGGTTTCACAGAAAGATTATCCCCGCCATCCAGGTTGAGGAAAAGTGATGGACACTGATGTTTCCCATTCTGAGAATATCAGTGATGCATTTAGAATTTTATTCCCAATAAGTCCACCCAGCATTCCCACATAAATGCAAAATAAAGGTGCTCTCTACAGCTAAGGCTTCAGACCATGTAGCACACACAGGTGGTTTCTGGAAGTTTCATTCAAATTTGGACTCTAGAAAAATAAAAATGTAATCCAAGAAGGGATACTCTGCAGTGATGGGACAAACCAAAGTTCAAGAAAAATGAGGCCATCCCGTACAAACATAAGGCTGCAGGAGCTGGGGAGGGGCTCGTGCCAGCTGTGAGTAGGAGCCCCCATGCCCTGCTGATAGAGAGGAAGACCGATGGAGCCATCCTAGAAAACAGCCTGGCAGGACCATCAAATCCTACATGGCATCCCTTACACCCCTCCCTCTCGGAGGCAGAAATTCTCACACACAGGTCTGTATTGGGACAGGTTCTGCACAAGACTCATCACAGGATTGTGGCGGTGTCAGGGGCTTGAGGAAAATCTGTGTGTGTACATGTGGGAGGTGGTTAGGTAAAATCTGCAGGGGTCCACTATGGATACACAGAACTGGGGGCTGGGGGATACACAGAAACATGGGTGGATACGTGAACTGAACATCATACTTAGTAAAAGAACAGAGGACACAATGATCAGTATTTGAAAAAAATGCCACCTCCGTACATGGAGATACGAGAGCACAAAACAACAATAGACGTTTTAGAAAACACAAGTAAACAAAAGGATGCCAATCAAACTGTGAGAATAATAGTAGCTGGTGGAAGGAGCATGAGTTTGGGAATGGGGATAAAAGGGAGAAATTGCATAAAATAAGATAAGATAAAATAAGATAAAATGCCTTGTGCTGACCTGTAACAGTGGGGGCTGTGAATTGGATTAACTCAAACCTCTTCTGTCGACAAAAAATAAATACTAAGGAGAACACATGCTTAAATGCATAGATCAAATAAAAAGCCATGTTGGGAGTTTGGACACAAAGATCTATCAATGTGTACCGCACCACCTGTCAAAAATCTATTAGATACAGAGAGAGTTAGTGTGTTGGGGAAATGTAGTAACCTCAAATGAGTGCACTAATAACGCAGAAAAAAGAGGGAAAGAATGAACCATTAAAAAGCTATGTTACCAAAAAGCTAGAAAAATAATGACACTTAATCCAAATCGTGTATAAGAATGGAGAAACTAAGTATTTAAATAGAAAGTCATCCTCAACTGCTGAAAGATACAGGAGTGAGGATTCATAATGGCAAATTTGGTTCTCTGAGGAGATCAAGAGGAGAAAAGTTTATAAGGAGTATAGTTAAATAAATGAAAGATGAGGCACAAATAAACAGCATCCGGCATGAAAAGAGTCACATTGCCACAGACAGAAGATAAACAATGCAAATAAAATAAACGATAAATACATTATTTTCAAATGATTTTGACAACACAGTGTTTCAGAAAACAATTAACCAACCACAACTTACACAAAAAGGAAAACAGAGTTTTAGAAATTTGCTAAAGAAATTAAAGAAAGCAAAAGAAAGATGTTTTTAAATAGTAAAGGCCTCAGAATATGTAGTAATCACAATTTCACACAGTTTTATATGGATTTTGAGTCCAGAAAAACACAAATCAAATCCAAGATATATATATATAATTGTCATAAATGTCATAGTTGTAATTTATATTTATGGAGTTCATTCTGACATCAGGATTAGTTCCATGAAACATCATTTCCAATATTATCCAAATTGATCTATAGAATAGAAAAATAAAGAATCACTCACTGTGTTAGTGTGGCTGTAATCCTATCAGAATAATCAGAGAAATATTGCATAACAAAGGAAAATCTCACTCTTTAAATAAAAGCAAAAACATGGAGTGAGTCATCATAACAAGTAATTTGATTAAAGTCATAGATATGTATAAAATGAAATGTTTTTTTTTCAGCCATTAAAAATAAGTTAGATCTATATGTTTTGAGAGTTAGCTCTTCATAAAAAGATAAGTGAAAAAAGCAAGAGGAGGAGAGATGTTTATAACATAATTCCAATTTGGTGAGAGCCACAATGAAAGTAACAACAAAATAAATCCCAATAAAAGCATAAATAAATATGTGGACACACTTGTATTTAAACAGACACACTCACAGGCTTGTTTGTCTATGATTATATGAGCATGGAGGATAAACACCTAGTTTCTAACACTGCTTGGTGCAAAGATGAGGATAAATGGGGAAGAAAGGAGAAAAAGCAATATTTTGAAGCAGTATATATATAATCTTTAATATAAAATAATAGATGTGCTGTATGGGAGTGCTGAGAGAAAAAAACATGTATCCACCAAAGTATTATGATAGTTATCAGAGGAAGGTAGGATTTTAGCTGTTTTACTTTTTTCTCTATATAATTTATTTGTTTTTGGTTATTAGGGACATAAAATTATCATGGATTAGATTTTTAACTTGCCAGGGGAAAATAAAAAACATACACCAGATGCATTAGTTAACCAGGGCTGCTGTAATAAGGTCCCAAGACCCAGGAGGCAGGGGAGGGGTCTGTAGGTTGGTGGGTGGAGGTGGAGGGCAGGACTTGGGGATGGCTCTTAAGCAACAGAAATTAACTCTTAAAGTTCTGGAGGCTGGAAGTTGAGATCCAGGTGTCAGCAGGTTTGTTTCCCCACTAAGGTCTCTCTCCCTGGCTTGGTGATGGCCACCTCTTCCCTGTCTCCATGAGGTTCTTCCTTCTTTGTGAGTCTGTGTCTTAATCTCCTTATTCTATGAGGACATGAGTCAGTGGATTAGGCCCCACTCATGCAACCTCATTTTACATTAACTGTCTCTTTAAAGACCTTATCACTGGATATAGGCCATTTTGAGATACTGGAGCTTGGGACTACAACGTTTGTATTTGTGGGTCAACATAATTCATAGGGGTAGATAAGTAGGTAATAATATTGATTTGAAACAAAACAGAATGCAGAAGGAAAAAAGAAACTCTTTAAAACCCACTGGGCATTTACATATAGGCTCTTTTCTCAGTTCATTTCCAGATAATTAACCAAAAAAAAAGGTGAGGAGAGACATCACCAGTGCCATGAGCATTGAGGGTCTAAAGGGATGTGTGTGAGAGCCAAAGACAGGGAACCAAGGAAGAGGCTGAGGTTGAGAAGAATGCATGATTGAGGGTGTCTGGAAGGTTCTGATCAGATCTTGGCCAGGAGAAGGATCATGGACATTGAATTCATTAGGACACTAAAAACTCAGGTTGTGACCCAAATCCAGCCTTCTGTTTTTGAAGAATTATGTCCCCTGTCTGCACTGCCTGACATCATAGCACTCACTCTGAGCAGGCCATCTTTCCTGTGAAAGGGAATATTTCTAGAAGAACCATTTGATGTTACTTTTCCCACTTTGGGTCTAGGAGTTGAACATCCATAACACACATCTTGACAAGATTCTCCCTCTGTGTTTCTACTGGGTATTCACAGACTAACTGAAATTGCCAAAGAGCAGATGTTAACTGAATCCAATGTCTCACCATCTAATCTAGCTTGCCTAGGAAAAAAATAACAATAAAAACGTGAACACATGGATCCATTCATGAAACACTTACTGATTATTTTCTGTGAGGCAGACACCATGCTGGGTTTGGGAATACATAGATAAGATAATGGACTGGATTCCCAAAGCCCACAGTTCTGTCCTTATCTCTTACCATCACAGCAATTTGTGTTTTTCTCCTTGAGTAGTAGAACCAGCTTGTCAATTTCTAGAAAAATCCTGACTAGATTTTTATCAAGACTGTGCAGAGGATACAGCCTACCTTGGTTTAATATACTTTGTAATATTGAGTCTTCCAGTAGATGGACATGGTATATTGTTCCATTCATTTAAATCTTCCTTACCAAAAAAATAAATAAATAAATAAAAAATAAAAATAAAAAAATAAATCTTCCTCACCTTCTCTTGGCAACGTTTTGTCATTTTCAGGGTATAAGAATTACATATCTTTTACCAGATTTGTCCCCAAAATTCCATATTTTTGATGGTATTATAAACCCATCACACATTTTGAGTGATTCAAAAATGAAACTTGGCTTTAGTACAGATGATTTACTGAGGTATAAAGTCCTAAAGGCATAGATAACACAGACAAAATTATTCCAGATAAAGATACACCTTTTTCTATCATGACTATGAGGTGTTCTTTTAGTTTTGCTTTTCAAGTAATTTTCTTGCAGTTAGACCATCTGCACATTTATAAATTCTCTGCAGGACCTACTGAGCAAGTGACACAGAACAGGCACTCCATGGACTTGTTGAATGAACATTACAGAAAACAGAAAAACCTTCCTTCCTTCCCATTCCAAAATATTTGGCATATTAAAATGCTATAGGGAGACAAGCTCCAATTTCCCTCAGTGTCTCATTTGCAGAAAAAGGGATGGTAACAACCCAGTATGGTTTTTGTAAGGTTTAAGTGGCAAATGTATGAATCAGTTGTATATAGGACTTCATTTTTTATAAAGATTCTATTTATTTGTTTGTTTGTTTATTTATTTATTTATTCAGAAAAAAAGGCAAGGGGAGAAGCAGAGGAGAGGGAGAGAGAGAATCTCAAACAGATTCCAAGGGGCTCCATCTCATGATCCCAAGACCATGACCTGAGCTGTAAAGGGTCAGTGACTCAACTGACTGAGCTACCCAGGTGCCCCTTGTATGTAGCATCATCGTTTCAGATGATGAGTTACGGAGAATTTTGTTTCTTTGCTTAGACGCTATGGAATCTTCTTTTAATGACATTGCAGTGCATGTGGGGGTGGTGGTGGTGGTGGTGGTGGTGGTGGTAGTAAACGTCCAATGCCCTGTATAGGTTCGCTGTCTACACAGAGGAAGTTGGGCAATATTAAGTCAATATCAAGAACTAACAGGAATAGGGAGCTTATATTCTTGCTTTTGTCCTATGAAGTCTAACATGTCAGTGAATCTATTGATAGGCCGTTCTTGACATAAAGTTTAGATTTGCCTCTAAAGCTTGGCCCTTTCTCCATCAAATCAGCAGAGTAGTCTTAAGAAAACAAACAAAAAACAAAAAACCAGTTCATTCATTAAAACCACAGAGGTTTAGAGCAGAAAAGGAACCTAGAAAACATCTGATCACACACTTCCACTGTGAATTTCACCCACGGTTTCCTTGTCTGGATTACCAAGCATCTCCCGTTGATCTGGTGATAAGGGATTTATAGGACAGATCATTTCATCTTGGATTACTGAGTCATCATCCCAGTAAGCTGAACTCTCCCTGTTTGAATCGCCTGCCTAGTGAAGCTCACCCAGAGTGAGTCAACAGTTGTTCTCCCTTGACAGCTTCCTCACACATGCAAGCAGAAGTCAGGTCTCTGCTGAGTTTTCTTTCTTCAGCTAAATACTTCTTTATCTCTCAAGGTTTTTATCTCATTAAATGTGGTTTTGTGGCCTCACAATACTTCATATACGAGTTGCTCTTCTCTGGACAAACTTCTATTTGTCAATCTTGCTTTTATACTTCTTTGCTCAGGGCCGGGTAGGATGTACTTGGTATAGGTCATGGAGCATACTAAGGCAGGAAGCAGCTGAGTTCACCTCCAGTGACTGTGTCACATGGTCTCACTCTGTATGCTGTAATCACTCCTGGCATGAGGTCAAGAAGGCCAAGATCAGCTCCAGGGCTTTTCCGTGGGGTAAAGAACAACGGTGTTATTGCAGCTGACACTCTCTCTCCTTCCCTCTGTCTCCCCTCCTTCCCCCTACCCCTCCCTGCTTCTTTTTTTTCCCTGCTTCTCCTTCTTCTCTCCTTCCCTCCCATTCTCCCGTCTTCCCTTTCCTGTTCTTCTTCCTTTTCTTAAAAAAATTTTATTTATGTACTGAAGAGAGAGAGAGAGAGCACACAAGCAGGGGAGGGACAGAGGGAGAAGGAGAAGCAGACTGCCTGCTGAGCAGGACTCCATCCCAGGACTCTGGGACCATGACCTGAGCCAAAGGCAGCCTCTTAACAGACTGAGCCACCCAGACAACCCCTCTTCCTCTTCTTCATCTTTGTCTTCATCTTATCTCTTTCTCTTTTAGACCTCTTTGTCTTCAGTTATATTTTGTATATAATTGGCTTTGCTGGAAGTTGGCCCTCTGAATAATAGAAGTCATTAAATATGAATTCTAAATAATATATTATACATATACTTGGAAAGAGCTTTCCTAAAAGTAGACTTACCATTAAAATTCCTTGGTTCTAACCATGCTCATTGATGATACGTTTGATCCCCTGCATCATACTGTGTCTAGTGGAGGTTAGACTATTAATGTAACGCTGTATGTAATCATGAGAAGAAGTATTTTACAACTGAGTCAAGCTGTGTACCTCCAGTCCGCAAGTAAGCTTTTATAAAGAAACTCTACTCGAACATTCATCAGTGTGTGCCTGGGATGTGCCTGTCACTCTATATCTTCAGGTCCAAGGAGAAAGCTGGTTTTATTTCCAGCTCCTAATGAAGTTTTAATTTAGAGAGGGTGTGTTCTTCCTCAAGGTGAGTACCTGCAATATTTGCCTTCCAGGGAAATGTTCAGCTAATTAAGAGAAGATGAAGAGAATTTACTATTTCCTGTGCTTCTTAACTCCATGTGTGTTTCCAACCCCATATGTCATGAGGCCATGCGGAGACTCTGGCATCACCTATGATGACATAGTAGGAGGGCTCTGAGGAGAACAAATATCCCTGCCAGGAATTAAATGGCAGCACAAGGAAAGCAGCTTTGGTTTTGCAAAGCCATCTTCCTTCATTACACGGGACCTCTTTTAGGAAAGACTTCCAAAAGCTTAGAATACATAAACAACACCTAAACAAAGGCCCACTGATCCCTGAGCTTGATTCACCCTCAAGATAACTGTTCACAGCCAAGTCCTTGCTTTGACAGAGAGGAGGGTCAGTATGACTATGGACCAACCAAATTGGTCTCTGACTGCACTTTCTGACAGGAAAAAAAAAAAAAAAATCCACCTTGGAACTTACTCTGAAGATTTCCTAGTCTCCCTGAAATGAGGAAAGAATCCACCCCACAGGCTCAAGCTACATGCTTGGCTCAGCTTCCCACAAAACCAACGGCTGCTTGCCTTAGAGGCTTTCCTTTCATTGGAATAGCTTAAGGATATGTCATCATTGACTCATATCTCATAAACATGATTTACAAAAAAAGACTTGGTGTCAGCTGGGTTTTATTAAACTGTAAATTTAAAAAGACCTGCATCCAGAATATCCACAGCTCAACACCCGCAAATTCACTGGCTCCCCTCTTCATGCCTCTTTTGGTGGCTGATAACCCTAAGAGAAGGTGCACCTCCTCAACTCTCATCAACTGCGGTCTGCACTGGTGGAGAAAGCTTCACATTCACAGAATTCCTCAGCACAGATACTCGTGTGAGCGTGTGTGTGCATGCACACCACCAGCACGAGCAAAAAATGAGGATTTATATAGGGATTCCAAAGAAAATAAACTGCTACATTTATACATGACAAATGAGAGAGAAAGTCATGTGTCAAGCTAGAAATACACATTTTAAAAGCCAGACTTGTTACTTAAAAAAAGAAAAATGCTTCAGTTGAACTTGCCAGGGAGAAGCAGTGAAACACAAAAGAAAATAGGATGCCTGGTCAGTACAATAATCAAATTAAAAGGCATTGTCCTGACTCCGGCAAGCATTCATCTGCTTGCAAATATTATATAAAAGTCTGTTCTCATTGGTTTCTTGGGTTCATGGAAATCTTCATGTCATTTTATTGGATTGTCTTGCATTTTAAATGATTATTATATAGGGCTCCCGGGAAGATGGAGAGGCATTGAAAACTCTAGAGACCTCTTCTCTTTACTTTATATAATAATGCTTATGAAATCATTCAGAAGAAAACAAAAGGTGCGGGTTCCTCAGCAGAACCTGAAATAAGTGACCAAAATTATGCTCTTCAGATTCTGAAAGGTATTTACAACGGCCTTCCACCAAAAGGCTGGATTTGAACAAAGATGATAACAAATGACTTAGAATTCATGAAGAGACTCGTTTAAGTTACTGTGTTGACGGTGTAGTTTGTTAGAGTAGCGCTACATGTCACAAACAAGTGAAAAAAATGCATGAGTAGCAACGTGATGGAAATCTATTTTTTTGCTCACATACATCCCAAAATTTATGTCCTCATTAGTAGCATAGACTTTCTGGGACCTGATATGTTTCCATGCTGTGGCACTGCTATCTTCAATACGTGCTTTCCAAAACAATGAGCAGATCCATCTGTATGAAGCTGGAAAAAAAAAAAAAAGGAAAGAGCACAGGAAAGCATATGCAGTAGTCCTCCATGGACCAGGATGGAAGTGGCCCTTAGCACCTCTGCACATAACCCGCTGGCTGGAATTCAGTCACATAGCCTTACCTAACTTCAAGGAAAGTTGGAAAAGTCTCCTTGCTGTGTGTTCAGGGAAAATAAGAAATGGGTTTGGTACATAGCCAGCCAGTCTCTGCTACCCCAAAGGAAAGAAGATAATCCTTAATTTTGATGTCTCTCCTCTTCCAATCAAAAAGCATGGCAAGCACCATAGTTCATACACATTCAGCTTGCATTGCATTTAGGTTAAATTTTCAGCAATGATCCCAGGAACTGAACTATCAGACCCTCATCAGGGAGTCCCTTATCTAGAGACTAGTGAATATCAAAAATGGGACTTTCATCCAGAGTACCATGGGCTGGGCGAGGGTTCAGGTATTATGAATAATAATGATTGGCCTTTGGCTAAAATAGCATTGGAAGTCAACTTTATCTGAGTTGCCCCACCAGGCAATGTCTTTCTATGATTTTTTTTTTTTTTTTTACTTTCAAATCTTTGTGTATCCCACCATGTAGAAATTCACTCATTTATCTTTCTACTTCTTTCATGAAGTAAGTTGAAGCAGCCTATAAGCTACACAAAATCCAGTAAGAGAATAACAAAGCCAGGAACTTGAAAAGGTAACACTCTTGATAGCAAAATTAAAGGGAGCTAGAAGTGCAGGTACTGTATTTAATATACACATGTGTGTCTCTAAAAAGGTGAAGTGGAGGGGTCTACGTGGGCTCATATAATGGTGGCCAAACTAAGGAAGGGAGCCTCCAACATTGTGCACAGTCACCTAATGGTTGTACATAATCCTTTAGTCCTGGTGCTGCCGAGGGCTGCCCGGGACCGCTGCTCTCTGACTGTGTGTATTTTATTTTTTAATCTAAAGAACAATATTGGGCAGGAGGAAGAAGTTTGGGATCTGGGTGTTGGGGTTTTTCCCCACCCATGGCATTCTCTTGCTAGCTTTGCAGCCTGTGGCCTGGGTGGGGTGCTGGGGACACGTGCCCTGATGAGATAAGCAAAAGGGCTCCAGTTCCCACCCCCACCAGAACCCGTGTAGTGTCCCAGTGTTGGGTCATACAGGGGAGGGCTGGAGGGAGGGGGAGTGAGAGAAAGCAGGCTTTGCTCTGGGAAGGTAAGGCCGTAGGTTCCCGGGGGCCCCAGGCCCAGAGTCTGCTGGAGACCGCCCTCCTCCTCCCCTGCTAACACAGAGAGGCCTGACTATTTTGCTTAACTTCTATGTTTAGGGTGAAGGAAACTGCCAAACTTCCTATAAGTGAAAACTTCTTTTCCAACTGCCCAGAAAGGGGGGTAGGGACAAGGCCAGAGCTCCACCTGCCTCCTCCCCCCTTACGGAGCATTCTGGTCTGATGTTCTGTTTCCTGACAGAGGCTCCCAAGTGTCTTCAAACTCATTAATAACAAGGTTTGAATAGAAGGGACACTCCTGAAGAGAATACTTATGTGAGGGATTAAATCAAGTACTGAATTTAAAGAGAAAGGGATGAGCTGGGAAATTATTACGGCAAGGAGAGAAAAAAGCATACTGAGGGAGAGAGACGGAAACCTCTGGCAACCTAGCTCATTTCCTTGTTGGAAAAAAAACAAAACACAAGCAGCAAGTTGGGTTTGGTTTCTTTTTTTTTAAGGAGACTGTCAGACCCCCCAGACTAAACCAGGGCAGAATGAGAAAGGAGAAGGTGAAGGAAGACAGCCAACGTGCACAAAACTCCATAAAAGGGGAGACCGGTGCTGGTGTGCTTGAGTAGATGGATATAAATAGAAGATCACAGTATTTGGAATGTTCGTGGAATGTCTTAAGATAACCATGAGCATCCTATTAAAAGTGGGGTTCTTACCTTCCAAAAGCTATCCAACTATAAGAGAAAATAAACAAGAGCCAAAGGACCGAAAGGCATAGTAAAAATGGAATGAATTATTATGTGTATTGACATGAATGTTTTATCACAGAATGGGGATTTAACTAAGAAAACAACAGAAATGGTTCAATAATTTATGGCACATTCCCTGAATAAAATATTATGTAGCTATTAAAACGAACATTGTGGAAACACCATAGCAACAAGTAAAATTGTTTATTATGCAGTAATAATGAAAAAAAGCCAGGGTCAAATGATATATCACCATAGTACATATATTACGATTACAACTGTGTGAAAAACAATTGTAAGAAAAGGGTGGAGGGAAATAGGGCAAAAAAAAATATGTTGTATATTCAGGGTGATGGGAGCACAGAGTTTTTCATTTAGTTTAACTGTTACATTATCATTGCAGTAAGAATGGATAGAGACAGAGGAGCAAAATTAAAAACTCTCCCTGACTTTTCTCAATGTTTGACTTAAAAAAAAAAAAAAGTCTCCTGCAGGTGTTGCAAGGAGTGCTTTCTGGAGTATCATGGTGGATAAGCACTCCGGGTGGCCTGAACTGGGATGAGCACCCACAGAGCTGGCCAGGGCCAGGCCTGCTTGCATGCCAGCTGGTGCCCTGACCCAGCCACCTCCAGCTGCACACAGCTGATGTGGGGTCCTCTCAGCAGAGCCAGGAGCACCAGGTGCCCTGTGCTCAGCCTTGGCTCCTGTGGTCATTCCTTGGGCGTCTGCCTCAGATCTTCTCATGCCGGTATGGGTGAGAGAGGAAACTATGACCTCTGGGCCTCAGTTTTCTCCCAGGTCGACCTCATAGGCTCAGGGTGAGGATTCAGTGGAGCACAGATAGATACAAATAGGGGTTGATACTGATACTTGTGCCAACACTTTTAAGATGCCTTAAAAAGGCCTCCACTTTCTCATATTTTCATGCCCCTTCTTCTCCCCTTCCTCCCTGTTATCTCTCTTTGTCAGTCTCTGTCTCTCTCAATCTCTGTCTCAGTCTCTCTCCATCTTTGTTTTTTTTGTGTGTGTGTGTGTGGGGGGGGGTGTGGGGAGGAACGCAGGGCAAGGGGGAGAGAGAGAGAGAATCCCAAGCAGACTCCCCGCTTAGTGCAGAGCCTGACGTGGGGCTCAGTCCCATGACCCTGAGATCATGACCTGAGCTGAAACCAAGAGTTGGACACTCAACCGACTGAGCCCTCAGGCACCTCTCACTCCATCTCTGTTCTTTTCTTTCTTTCCCCCTCCCACCTCTCCCACAGCCCTCTGTCTACCGCTGTCTTCTATCAGTCACGTGTGTCCACACACATACACGCACACGCAGAGGCATTGAAACACACTCACACATGCTTTCTGCCCTAGATATGCTCACCTCTGCCGGTGATGAATACGCCTTGCTCTCTTGCCTAAAGAGGCACCTGCTCTTCCTCTGCTTGCCTACCTCATCTTTCCAGTCTCCTTGGCTTCCACTGAACACTTTCTTTGTTTGCTCATCTAATGGACACCTGGAATGAATGTTTCTTGTCATCAATGATAGGACAGTAACATTACACTGTGGTAGGATTCTGAGTCCTGTGTCTCAGATATCCCAATATAGGAAATCCTGGCACCAAGGCGCCGACATTAGTATAAACTATGTGAAACACTCTCAGGGTTTCAAGGCACTTCACTGATATTTATTTTATTCTTCAGATCTAAAAAATTTAGTTCTTATTTATTATTAACAACATCACAACTCAAGGAGTCAAATAGAGCAGATCGTATCACTGCCACCGTTTTACGAATGAGCAATGTGAGATGTTACCAAGGTAATGTCACTAAGGTAAGTCTCTAATCAAAGTTACTAAGAAATGTTACTGAGGTAAGTATCTAATCAGTGGAAAAACTGGGGATGGAATCTATGGTTGCCTGGACCCCACTCCTGAACTCCCCAATCCTGAACTCCTGAAGGACTCTTATCTCACACTGACAACTATGGTCCCACAGAGTAGGGAGGCAGTATTTGCACCCGGAGTTGTGCAATCATTACAGGGTTGGGTCCCACCCCAGGATTTCTGTTGAGTTTCTGACTCAGCAGATTGGTGGCAGGGCCCAGAAACTTTCATTTCCAACAGATTTTCCAGGCAGTGCTGCTGCCCTGACCTGGAGACTACATCGTGAGAGCCACTCATCTCCCCAAGTGCTCTGAGATTCTCAGTGTAAACCACTGACCGATCATCTATCAGATCACCAGTTCCTTGGGCACAAATGACATTTCGGAAATCACCTTCATGCAGAATTGTAATGCTGCTGTGCTTATCCTGGGCAGGTTTTCTACGTTATGAAATACCTTCGGAAATTGTGCTTAATGGAGTGCGTGGTGGGGAAGGAGTTGCCAAAAGCACGGGGCTTTGGCCCTCATTTATATTTAGAGCTTCCTGAACCTTGGGGAAAGCAGGGCTCAACGGCCAGGCAGCCGGACGTGCCCAAACAAACAGACCTATTCAGGCAGCCAGGAACCAGCTAACATGCATGTTAAATGTTAACTCCCCTTAAAAATAAAAATAGCGCAAAAAGGCAATCTTCACTGAGGAAATAGATCACTCTAGATTAGGCAAAAGTTGTTGTTTCAGGTGGCTAACCTTATTGCTCCCAACCTGAGCTGGGAGTTAAAAAACAAAACCACAAACCAGAGGGCCAGTCCACTGTGCAGTAGTCTGAAGGCCGCACTTTAATGGTGACTTCATACCATGGATTGGGGGAGTTTGCTCTGTGGCCCGTTTTGCTGCTCAGGAGGATGATTTAAAATCAAAGAGAGCTGCCCAGTGAGCACGAGCAGTTCACTTGTCTTCCATCAGGGGTCTGGGAGGAGGTATTACTTCACAGGTTGTGTCCTGGAGGAGTCTTTCCTGGGACAGGACTACAACTGTGTCGGGGTGCACATGGATGGAGGAAAGGGAAAAGGCCCCAGCACAGAAGTTTGGACAATTGCATTTGGCAACAGTTGTGCATAATTCAATCCTTTTGGAATTTGGCTTCACTAATATAACCTCAATCACGTGAAATATTAACCCAGGGTGGACAGTGGACTTCGACGACAGAGCTTCTCTGTGCTGTTGGGCTGGTGACATGAACGCTGTCACAGTTGATGTGTTGCTGTGCTGAGAAAGTCATGGCCACCATACCAAGTGAGACCAAGGACCTCAGCTCTGAGAAACCCAACCAAGTCCTCAGTGATGTGAACAGGGAATAGTCCCCGGGGGAGAGGAGAGAGGTGCATCCCAGTGATGTAGTTTGGTGGTCTAAATGAGAAACATATGACAAAACCTGGTCATAACTGCTGCTCTCCCAGGCTTAACCAGCCAGCCATCTACACTGGTTGTCTCCAGAGGACTTTAACCCCAGAAACCTTCAGTAGAATGCCAAACCATGCATCTGTCATCATGTTCCTTGTGTTCTATGAATAAGCCACGCACGCATCTGCCCATTGAATAGACCCGACATTTATGGAGTAAGTTTTGTGTACCAGGCACAGTAAACTGGTAAAATTTCATAGTATCATTTCATCTATATCAAGACCTTTTTGGTAGACGTTATAGAATCAGCTCACAAATAAGAAAAGTAGATAATGAGTCAATAATACTCTCAAGGTGAAATAGAGAGTAAGAAGTGAGAAACTAGAACCAAAACTGGTTCTGATTCCAACTAAAACACCTTGGTTGATATTTTAGGTATTGTTCTCTCTGCCTATAATTTTTTGTCCTATTCCTTTCTGCCCAAGCAACCTTCTCTCATTTTTCACCATCCTGGTCCAATGCATCTCCTCTGTATGGCTTTCCTGAAACCTGTCCTTTGACCAGCCAGAGCCATTTATACTTCTTTCCTCTGTGTGGTCATAGCCTTTTGTTGCACATAGAGTATTTGTCACATGCTGTTATAAAATTTTTTACATTTATCTTCTTAATCACATATATATTGTTCTTTTGAGGACAGAAACCCGGACTTATTTATTTTTATGCAGGCAGTGTCTGGTGCTCAGTGAATATTTGTTGAATCAAACTAAATCATTCCTGTAATTTAACACAAATCAGATGGTTGGCTTCTAATGATATCTAATAAAGTAGTCTTTCGGTTAAGGCTTAAGTCTAATTGTGAACTAGGGAATAAGGCACACCCCAAGGTGGTATCACATAGAAGTCCCCTTTAAGGCACTGAATTTCACTGAATATGGCCCAAATGGAAAGCAGGAATCTAGAAGTTAGGGACAAGCTGAGTGATGATTGCTTACGGACACACTGGTTGAGAGTTGCCATCATCCTAACAATACCCGGCCTAGGCAATGCACATAGTGTTTCCAAGTATTCTTGTAGTGTCCTGTGTGATCCTCATCACAGCATCAGGATGCTGATTATAATACTTCTCTTTTACAAATGGGAAACTGAAGTTCAGTGATGATAAATAAAACGCCCAATGTCGCCCAGCAAATATATAGCAAGACCATGACTTTAATCCAGGTTTCTACAAACCATAACCCTTTCAGACAGTGTTGTCTTGAATAAAGTGTGAGGCAAAGACAACAGGATCCAATGCTTTTTTATGTTTTTTTTTTTTTTCCTTTAGAAAAAAAGAAGCAAAAAACATAGCAGGATCTAATCAAGAGCACTAGAAAGTCCAGACAGCTGGCTTCTCATCTGGTCTCTCTTAGGTATTAGCAGTGCAGCACTTCCCCAAACAGTGGAAGCCTGGAAATCTCCATTTTCTTTTGAAAAGTCTATTAAACAGAAATAATCATAGGGGCCCCTCTTCCTTTAGAGGAATATGTGAAACTAATGCATATGAAACCTCCCAGGGAACTGTCAAACACTCTATTGGTACGAGAAGCCAATAGAGGTGTTCTTACCTTTGAGGGAATGGTGAGATTGATTGGGGCAGGTAATCATTGAATTACAAATAAAAAAATAACTTACAGAAATCTCTTCAAGGGAAATACTTCAACTTCTTTGCAGAGTTTCTTCTGTATCAAGTATACAAAATGAATAATCAGTCTTTATATGTCTTTGCTAAATTTGAGTGAGGAGAAAGTTCTGGATATTTTGTATGAAATTAGGACTACATACATTCTAGAAGAAGGAGGAGCAATGTGTTGGCAAAATGTGTGCTATGATAGAACGTGATAGGAGTGACTCAGTGATTCTGAGCACTGTTTTTCCTCAAGTGGTCCTTGTGGAAAGGACCTGTGGTCCTTGTGTGGTCCTTTGTGGTCCTGACCAGCCATTGCTCCTTGTTCCCTTGCACGATGGCTCTCTGCCTCTATGCTTTCTGGACTAACTAGACCCAAGTAAACAGGCTAGGCATCTCAGCCCAAGGTCAGAAAGCCACACCCACCTTATTCACTGGGTTTCCTTCACAATGGCTCTTGAGTTATCACTTTGTTTTTTTTTCTTTTTTTTAATTTTTTTTTTAATTTTTATTTTATTTATTTATGATAGGCACACAGTGAGAGAGAGAGAGAGAGGCAGAGACACAGGCAGAGGGAGAAGCAGGCTCTATGCACCGGGAGCCCGACGTGGGATTCGATCCCGGGTCTCCAGGATCGCGCCCTGGGCCAAAGGCAGGCGCCAAACCGCTGCGCCACCCAGGGATCCCCGAGTTATCACTTTGGTCTCTTCAGACCGTAGGCCCCAGAGACCCATCACAATTTGTGGTTTGTTTATTGCTTAACCTGGGAAGTCGTTAGCTAGAAATTTCTTTTGAAAAGTTATCCCAAAAATTGTGTGCAGGGTATCTTGAACAAAAAAAACCCTGAGGAGAAAATGATTTTGTGATGCATTACATTTTTGAAAAGAGAGGGAGAAATTCATGATGACTCCAAATGTGTAGTGTGGAAGAGTTAGTGACCCAACCAGGATATGGAGAAGGAGGGTTAGGTTATGGGAGGTCCTGAGAGGATTTTTAGTTACATTGAGTTTGAGGACCTGTGGTATCTACAATATAAATGTCCATCAGACAGTTAGATACATGCAGGTATAGGGTTCAGGCAAAAGGCTATATAGGTGGTTAAGACACACACACACACACACACACACACACACACTTGACTCACACATACACTCACACATACACCTGAAAGCAATCCACACACTAGGAAAGCATGAAAATAAAGCCTGAAACACAATGGATATCACAAAGAGAACAAGAGTATTACATTGGCTCTCCTGGGTCTAATAATAGTCTTAAATGATTATATATTGTTTTGCTAATGTTAATCATGTTTGCTAAACAAAATGTAAACTTTTCACAAACTGATTATCATTGAGACAGAGCCAAATGTTCAAACTTCATGTCCAAGTTGGTAAAGACCACAACTCATTATTTCCTAAACTAGGTAGGAGGTTTGTAAGTATTTATTTCATTATGATCATTTAACAAGTATCATCCCTTAAATCGTACAGAAACATTACATATACTCTTTTATATATGTTAAATTTAAAAATAATAAAAATCCCATAAACGTAGTATCAGAACTGAGAAGAAGTTTATCCAAATCTAATATTAGGGACACCTGGGTGGCTCATTTGGTTAAATGTCTGCCTTTGGCTCAGGTCATGATCCTGGGGTCCTGGGGTCCTTCTCCCTCTCCTTCTCTCTGCCTGCCTTTCTGCCTACTTGTGCTCTCTCTCTCTCTCTGTATGTGTCAAATAAATAAATAAAATATTTAATTTTAAAAAACTTCATTTTATTAGGCAGGTCAAGAGGTGATGATCCATGATTCTAACCATGAATTTCATGAGGATTGGCAAACTCTAGATGTCAGATCTGTTACAATTGTGATACTGAGAATTTGAGTAAGTTGGATAAAACTGTTACACATTTGGATTGTACAACAGAAATACACATGCAGGTAATAACTTCTCAATTGCAGTCATTCATCCACTAATTTATTCAATTAATACTTTCTGAGCGACTGCTCTTTTCCAGGTACTATACTGGCTCCCCGGGGCTCAGAAATTCGTAATACAGAGCAATTCCCTCACAGAGTTGGAGTCTAGGAGTGTACTATTAGCTAAAATTCCACCTGATAGATGCTTATACAAGACATCAGAGAGCACAGGAGCAGGATATGTGCCATATAATGAATGTTTCTTTGAGATAATATTTGAGCTGAGTATTGCAGATAAGAAATTAATGGGGTAGGTATGGATAGGAACAGCATTTTAGGAAGAGGGACCTGAGTATGCAAAAAAATAAAATTTTTGAAGCATCTATGTTAGGATTGGCACTCAGCCCTAAATAAAAATATCAGCATAAGAAAATACTCTACTACAAAAATCAGTTCTTAGCCCAGAAACACAATGATCATTGTCTCTCTGAGTGTGGGGACCATCCCCAAGGAGGGCCCGCCCCCATTGTTCTGCTTCCCTCTGGTCCTCTGCCTCTTCTCAAGCTCTTCCAACAACCTATGTGATTCTCATTAAACGTCATGTTGAAGAAACTCACGTGCAATAACTCATTATCCAGGTGACTGAAATAAGTGTGTTGGGAGTTTACCTAGAAAGGGAAAAAGAAAGCAGGAATGCATCCCTTCCCCAGGGGCCTTCTCAAAGCCCTGATGAAGTGCCGCTTTTTCTGGTTTGCAAATTCAGAACCTCTGACAATCCATAGATGATTCCATGAGAACGCCTCAGTGCATGGTTTGCTGAATCTGTGTTTAGTATGTGGCAACACATGGCTCGGAATTTTAAAATATTTCAGTGCTGCTGTGATTGAGCAACCCAAAGTGGTTCCACATGGCTGGTGAAAGTCTCATCCGGCAAAGAGATCTGGACTATTTCTCCTACTCTAGATTCTTATAATCTGCAGACTGTTTTTTGTATTATGGAATGTAACTAGCAGCTTGGAGGTGTATCCTCAAAGGGAAGGAACACAGTATCTGATTTCACTCCAATCCTAGTCTAGTGACGTGGTTTTTAGGCCAAGAGAGGGACAGCTAACTCCAACCTTAACCCCCCCTCCTAACTGTTTTTCTGAAAAAGACATCAGGAATTTTATCTGCTTTTGGCAGGTCAGAGTTCTCAAGAGATCTGGAAATTATATTCAGATTCCATTTTAATTTAAGAAAAGGAATAGAAACAATTGTGAAAGTTGCTCCCTCTTATTCTGTGCAGGCTGCTATAATAAAGTATCATAAACCGGATGGCTTGTTAACAGCATAAATTTATTTCTCCCAGTTGTAGAGGCTGGAGGTCTGAGATCAGGCTGTTCAGGGTTCTGGGGAGGCAGGTTCTCTACCCTGTTTCAGCTGCTGACTTCTCTTTATGTCCTCATATGGCACGAGGAGGGTGAAAAAGCTCTCTGATGTTCCTTTTATAAGGGCACTCACCTCATTCATAAGTACTCCAACCCAACCTCATGACCTAATAACCCCCTGAAGGCCCCACCTCCAAATGCCCTGACACCGAGGGTTAGAATTTCGACATATACATTTTGAGGGGACACAGACATTTAGTCCCTCACATGTTATTATTTTAAGTTTGAATTTACAGAGCATGTTCTATTAAATAAGCCCAACATATTTTTTTTTACAAGGAGATAATAAATGAATGGAAAAGAAATGCACAAACCTAGGCATAGTAATGGGCTACAGAAGATCACTCTGCTCCTTGTGAGGGCTTCTTTCCCATCAGAATCTGCTACAGATTGTATTTACAAGAGTAAGAAGCTCCGTGATATAACACAGGTCCTTGGTTGTGAAGAGAAATAAAGAGGCAACCCTGGATTACTCATAGACCAAATCTGAGATTACCCACAGAATGAAAAAAGCTGGAGGAGAGCCCAGAGTCCTGGTGGGCCTCTACACATCCTGCCTAATGGTACCAAGAAAAGAACATGGTATTGAAAGGCTCACATGAAGTAAATCCCAGCAGAGATTTTCTTCTAACACATCTGGGCGAGGTATCCTGGTCCACCAAGAAACACGAATGGAGAGATGGCACAGAGTCAGTGCTCATCCAGAGGTCTTAGATGGGGGTAGAAATGACACGGGGTTTGTAGTCAGGCAACACTCAATGGAACACTCAGCTCTCCCACTAATTAGCCCTTTAACTCTGGCAAGTTCTTCCCTTAAGTCCTTGAAGTATCTTCTCACCGTTTGGGACTTGCAGAACTTTTATAAGCATTAAATGAGCAGATGTATGGAATTAGTACCGTGATGGGCTCATGGCTGGCACTTCAGAGTTGGAGAAGTCAACAGTTGTCTCTTCAAAAAAGTTCTGAATCAATGGAGAGACAGTCACAGGAGCTGGGGAGGTGACAATTCAGATATATTGAGAAAGGCCACATTGGAGAATATGACTTAGGTTTGGGCAACCGTGGGCTTCTGTCCTAGAACTGGACAGACTTACTCACCCAATCACTGCCAGTGAACGGTAGCTTCGTGCGAGGACACAGCTGACTCCTACGAGCCCATCCTGTGTGCAGGTAGGCAGATCTGAAAAGAAAGGAGAGAGGAGGAGGCCATTCTCAGCTCCTGCTAAAATGACCAGCAGAGAAGCTGCTTGTGCTGGGGGCTGTATGGAGACTGCAGGGCCAGTGGAGGAAGAAACAGTGGGACTTCTTCCCTACTTGGACAGTTCACAGCCTGGAGGGATAAGACTGCTGCTAGACTTGAGTGAATAATTATCCTGAAAAAAATGTTAACGCATCTATTTTATTTTATTATTTTATTTTTAAGATTTATTTATTTGTTAGAGACAGAGCACAAATGAAGGGAAGGGGCAGAAGGAGAGGGAGAGAGAGAATCTCAAACGGACTCCCCGCTGAGCACAGAGCCCAAGACTTGGGGCTCGATCCCATGACCCTGAGATCATGACTAAGCCCAAATCAAGAGTTGGTGGTTTAACCAACTCAGCCACCCAGGTGTCCGTCCCTAAAGATGCTGATGACATTTTAATGCACTTACAAATGCTTCATGAGATATAAAGGACACTGATCAAATATCAATAAATTTAGTATGGAAAGAAAGCCTCCAGCTCACCTTCCTCAGAGCCCAGGCCCAGGGCAGGGGGAAGGTGTTTCTGTAAGTGTATACCTGACCTTCTGCATAGCAGCCTTTTCCTTTTCTGCAACATGCATTTTATCCGATGTCTGCTGTTTCTGCAGAACACATTTCAGACTTTTGCATTTCAAAGGTGTGAATTAGAGATAAAAAATGGCATCAGGTCTGAAAGGGGGAATTTTGAATTTTGGCATTGGATTCAAGGTGTCCTAATCCACTTTGACAAGGACACTTTCTTCTTCCACCATGTGCATGTAAAAGAACTCATCAACTTCCTTCTCAACGTTCAAAGGGTTTATAGCTACATTCTCACATCTCCTAGGTTGCAAGCAATTTTAATACCTTGAAATAAATGTGATATAAAGTACCTTAAAGGACAGTTGACATTGGTTCCACTAGGGTGATGGAAGTAGCAGTAGGTGGCAATAGGCAGCAAGGTTGATATTTTTGTCGCCGGATCCTAATACACATAACCAAAGGACGGCCTTGCTTCCCCTGTCTCTTAAGTGTTGGTCTTTCCAATAAGGGGGGGGGGGGAGAAACAAAAAAAAAAAAAAAAAAGAAGGAAATATTGCTCCTGTTTTAGGCATTGCCCTCAAACTATGCGGTTGTAGCAGCAAAGTGAAAAAACACAGATCAGAGATAGAGTAGGTCAAAGATACGGTTAATTTTAGCTGAGTGCGTGGACATTGAAGACAGTGGAATGATGCAATCTATTTTCCCTTCCAGAATGTTAGGTCAACATGTCCACTCGGTAGGACAACTATATGGGCTGCCATGTTGCATCGCTCAATGCCATCTTTAAAATGCTTGTGAAGTAGATTCACTTTGAAACTGCTGCTCTGACAGACTCTGTAGCAAGGATGGGAATTCTTGAGTGATTGTTCATAGCTCCATCCTCTCATTTCTGGAGACTCACTGTTACGCTGTAATTGAGCATGTGAGAGTATTTTGGTTTGGAGCACAGCAAGGAAAGAAATAACTTTAAACAAAACTAAAATAGTATGATATTTTCAACATTCATATTTTAAAAGATCTTGGGGTTCATCAGCTTCACCATGAGCATAAGTGTGAGACATGCACTACACGGGCCCCTGTGACATGAGACCATCTTAGAACGGTGACAAGGTCTCAGACCTTAACTCCAGTGCACCTGGGCTTGGTTCCTTCTCCAACAATGACAGGTGTGACTTGGGCAAGTTACTTAACTTCTGTGATCTTCACTCTTCGACTGTAAAATGGGTTCAGCATGACCAAAATGAAAACATGAACCACCCACACAGGGCTGAACTCATGTTTGGAAGTGCTGGAAATAGCATTTATCAGCAACAGAATATTCAACAAATCTCCATCCGTCAGTTATCAGGTTGAAAAAAATGCACACTTCCATGTGTATTTGTGTTTGTGTATATGTGTGTGTGTGTGTGAGAGAGAGAGAGCATCCTGGTGAAGAATACATGGAAACTTTTCTAATTGAAAGACCAAATAGCAGCTGAATGGCATTGTCCCAAGTCTCTGATTCGTCATCTAGCTGTGAGCATTGTTTTTCTCAAGAAATAAAGGCAAATCTGGAATATGATTAATACTTAGTAGAAAAACACAGAAGAAGAAGGGGAGAAGGAGAAAGGAAAAGGAAGGAGATGGAGAAGGAGGATGGGGGAGAGGAGGAACAGGAAGAGGAGGAAGAAAGAGAAGAGTGCTCTAAGCCACTAAGTTTACTTCATTCCAAAAAAAAAAAAAAAGCAGTGAAAAGCCTATAAAATACATGGTGTAACCAATCCCTCTTGAAAATACATGATTGAAAAGACAGATACTTCACTCCTCAGCTTCATAGAGGCCTGTATCTAAAGTAATGAAAACAAGCACTTTTTTAGGGGGAAAAAAAAAAAGCCCTGAGTATTGTAGGTGTATGTCTCATTCCTTAAAACCTGCCAGTACTTTGTCACTGAAGAAATTAAAAATGCCAGCACTGGCAATGGGAAGTGTGCTGATATAAAAGTGAGTTGCTTGGCAACAGATTAACTTATTTAAAACTTTTACCGCTGCTTTGACAAACAGGCTGAAAAAAGAAATATGAAGGCAACAGTAAAATCCTCCGGATCAGAACTCCCAGGTGACCCTCCGAAGTAGAAGACTCACTGGCCTACATGCTGAAGCTGTGAGTTTGCAAACTGCATTTGCCAAGCACCCTGGCCAGTGGGTTTCCTATTAGATTCAGACAGTGAGAGGTGCTGGCTGCAGACTGCCCGGCAGGGGAGAGAAACAGGAGGTCTGTGCCTCTGACAGTGGTGAAGCTGCTGGATAGAGCTGGGCATATCATCAGGGGATTGCAGATTCCAGGGGCTGGAGTAGAAGCAGACTCTTTTGTAGCTTCAGCCATGGCCCACACGGTGCCCTGGGGAGAGACTCAGGATTGGCTGCTAGAAGTGTCTCTAAAAGCTCAGTAACAGAGGTAGACCTGAGGACTTCAGTTCCATGGTGTCAGTGTGTCCTGCTCTCCAGGTAAAATCATCCTTCCTTTCCCCCCTCCACATCCTGTGTTTTCTCTTCTGTTCTCCCTGCCCTTGTAATACCCCCTTCCCTGCTTTAAACTCTTTCTCTTGAAACACCTGAAGTGGTTTCTTACTGGACACTGACTAACAGAATCTTAAAGGAGTTTAAAGCCTCTCTCAGTAGACCCAAACTGTAGAGCAATAGGATATGGGCAAAAGTAGAAATAAGCATTATAAACCAAACTGGGAAGGGTATGGTGATGGGTAATTTAAATGTCTCAAAAGATAGAAATCGCTATAGGCAGAGATACAAATTATAGAAATGATGCAGGTGGGAATAGTCTATTGGCTCTGTTTCCCTGGAGAACCCTGACTCCTGCAGGTGCCATGACTAGCACGTGAGGTGATGCTGTTTGTTGGTGGCTGAGGCTAGACTGTGAAGGGCTCTGATATCAGCTGAAGGCTTTGGGACTCTATTCAAACGTTCATCAGAAGCTTGGCTTTTAAGGGAGAGGAGTGAAATGGTCCTATTTTATTTTCTTGAAAACCACCCTGGTTGTAGGACTGTGGAGCATGAATCTCCAAGGAACCTAGATTTAGGAGAGTGTGACCCTCAAGGGAACAACTCCTCGGAGCATTCAGCTAAACCTCCACATATCTGGGAGTCACGTGTTCTACCTTCCAACCATCAGACCCTCTTATTCGTCAGAGCCCAACTCAGTCCTCCCTACTGACATCTGATGATCTTATAGTCAGTTTGGGCCCCTGTGGGGGCCATGGTTTTTCCAAGTCTCTCTGCTTTTGATCAGACCACAGTGTTCAGGAACTGTAGGTGAGGGCAGATGGATTGGTGGTGTGAAACTCTTATTCTTGACCCAGAACCATTTGAATGAGTAAAGCTGTAAGTAGACAGTATGGATGCCAAAAAGCACATGGACTCAAAGATGACATCTATGTCCAGACCTTCTAGGCTTCATGGTCACAAGAGATCTTCATAGAAAGATCTAGATATCCAGTAATGGTTTGGGGCTTAGTATGTGGTCCTGTTATCCCTTTCAGGGCTTTCCAGAGGGAAGTAAATCAGACTGTTATTCTACAAAGTCTCCAAACATGGACCCAAGGGTGTGTTTTCTGCACATTTAGTGAAACTTAAGCCCTAGAGCCCTGATGTGGATGGGCCCCTCCCAAAATCCAGGGCCCTCAGAGGGGCCATTACAGTGTTGTTTAGAGTCATATGGTTTTATAAAATTTGTAAAAGTGAGATACTTTAATCACAATCAACTAAAACTGCTGTCTTTCCCTTCTATCTTCTCTGCCAAACTTACCCTTGTGTTGGGTGGTGTTACAGTGGCCATGGGCATTCTGAGGATCTCACTGGGAAGAATGTGAGTTGGGGTTAGTTTGGGTTTATTGAAATGAATGCATATGTCTCAGTCACTTCCAGAGCAGTTGAGTTCTTGTAATCATTCGGGTGTGGAAATGAATTCTAGAAATATTCCCGCCACCCACTGTGTTGACTCACTCAGTGCCTGACACAAAAGTGCAGGACCAGAGGCTGGTCCACAACATAAACTTACTCCACAGCCACAGAAGTGTGCAAGGCACAGTGGAGAAACAGGTCTCAAGATGAACATAGCCAGAAGCTAATCTGTGGAAATCCTTTCAATCATCAAACATGTAAAATTATAAGCAGATAATTTGAAACAGAAGTTCTATCCTTCCCAAGAATATATTTGATAGCACAGCATATACAATCAAAGTACCCTATATTTTTTCTTTTTAGAAGAGAATAGAATGAACCAGAATTATTAAAATAACTTTAAATTCTTGTCAATGTGACTAAAAATACCAACACCATCAAAAATAACAAACTCACAATACACCTTTGTGACCAAAGCAGCATGACCAGCTGGTTAATGAATGTTGTCTCTGAATTCAAAGTTTTTAAAAGAAACTTGAAAAACTTGAAAAGACCTGAAATCTTAGAGCTTTTAGATAAAGGAAATGTGATGGTGGTTTTGCCAAATTTGACCACAGTAACTATTTCCATGGCATTGCTGATAAAAAGTCATGATGCTGAAAGTTTGTCTGAACTATTAATAACTAAAAGAAATCAATTAACTTTGCAAGAAAAGAGGCTGAATTATTTTTCTCTGCTTTGGAGAAAAGATGACAAAGTTATCAAAGATTATACCATTTGCCATACTATTTTGTAAACAAAGGCTCATTGATTCATAGCTATGGAATGTAAACTCTTTCCTTAAAGATGTAAACTGATCTGAGAGCCTAGAGGATATTGAAGCTCAGGGAATATGTGAATTTAATACCTAGAAAATACATTTATTTTCATATATTAAAATTAATAAATTTTGTATATAGTATATACTTTTCTCTATATTAATTTAACGCATACAATAAATGAATTTAATATCTAGAGATATGTATAATCAGGAAAATACTGTTATTCTTTCGTATGAATACTAGCCAACATTTACTGAGTGATAACTGTATGCAAGGTATTGGTCTAAGCACCTTATGCATATTATTTTTCAAAACACATACATGCATTTACCACATAAGGTGATTCAATTAACTCACTCAGGGACGACAGAGTCACTAATTCCAAATTAGAACTGTTTTGTCATAGGTAATTTAGGTAGTTGTTGGACAGTTTCCGAAGTTCAGAAAAATAAGTTCTCACAGTATGTTGAATTGCTTTTATTTTGTTCTAAAAGTTCAGCATTTGATGGAAGGAGCAGGGTTGAGGAAAATAGCTTTGGACCCACAAAGATCTGAGACTCAATGCACGTTCTGTTATTTACCAGATGATCTTACAAAGCTGCATACCTCTCCTCATTCTGCCTCGACTGGATAGTGAAAATGTCAGTGAGGACACATCCGTAGGAACCAAAGTTTAATTTCTTTATTTCAGGGGGCCATTTCCTCAAACCTGAAGTTCAGAAGAGGGAAGGCTGTGTTTTACCCGGGACTTCCTTGGCCACTGCTGGTGGAAAAAAACATTATGCCTCCCATCCAAGTACTAACCAGGTCTGACCCTGCTTAGATTCTGAGATTAGACAAGATAGGGAGAGTTCAGGGTGGTTTGGCCATAGACTGTTAACCCTAGGAAACAAACTGAAGGTCTCTGTAGGGGAGGTGGGCGGGACGGGGTAACTGGGTGACTGATGGGCATTAAAGAGGGCACTTGATGGAATGAGCGGTGGGTGTTGTATGCAACTGATGAATCACCGACCTCTGTCTTTGAAAATAATGATACACTCACTATATGTGAATTAGTTGAATTTAAATTAAATTAGAAAAAAACATTCTGCCTTTCATTTGTCATGGCTTAAAGACTTTCTCAGAAAGAATGTGGGTTCAGAGAGCCCAGGAACTGGCCCAGCTCTTCTGGGGGCAGCTGGCTGCCTGTGCCAGGAGATCCACTGACCACATCCTACCTGATGCCACCTGCATGGCCCTCCCTCTCATCACCTAGAAGCAGGGGCTGTAAACACACCAGCACCTGCCTTTCCTCAGACACACCTCGCTTCCCACATCTCCTCAGGCCACACATACCACTCATCTCGCTGGGACTCTCTGCCTTCCCTGGTCCATCTGTGAGCTCCTGGCTCCCCTTCAAGATCTGGCTCACATGGCCTCTGCTCAAAGCATTCACATTCCTGGTTCCTCTTCTTATAAGGACATGGGCCCTATCGGATCAGAACTCCATCCTTGTGACTTCTCTTAGCCTTCATTACTTCCTTAAAGGTCCCTTCTCTAAATACAATCATACGAATTTGTAGGGTGACACAATTCAGTCCCTAACAGGAGGGAAACAGCTCAACTATATGTTGAAGGAAGAGGGCTGGAAGCCATCCAGCCACTGAACCACAGCAACTCTGCCAGAAATGCTTGTCCTGGGGCTTCCGGGGAGCTCCCAGGTGGTGGCACTGACATGTTGCCTGATAGAGGGTGACGCAGATGAGCCACCCAGGGGATGAAAAGCCATGTCCATAGCTCTCTGAAGCTGCCTCGGTCACCTGCTTTGGCCACAGCACAGGCTCCAGGAGAAGGCGAGGGTGAGGCTGGGGAGTCAGGGAATAAATAGCAGGGGAGGGTGGCATTGAGTAGGGAGTCTGTCCCCCTAAGGCCAGGATGGCCCAGAGGCATGGTTGTCACTTTTGAATCTTTGCTTCCTAGTTGAGATCAGGACACAGAGTCAGTGTTCAGTCATTAGTCAGTGAATTCCAGGTGGTTGTGTGCATGAGTGTGTGGTGAGCTCCCCGTAACTGCAGACCCTTCCTGCAGAGGCTGCATCCATCCCAGAAGCTGTGGAAGGTGGTGATGTTTTGGATAACACCTTCACAGTTCCTGTCCTGGACTAGTATTATGACTCCTTGTTCACCTAATAAAGTGAACCAGAGAAACAAAAAACAAACAAAAAGCAAAAAGCAACCTTCCCATCTCTTTTCATGCCCAAGTACATTTTTAGTTTACACCATAATCCTAAGAACCATACTATTATTTTACTTCTGAGTTTGCTTCATTTTTCAGAGACATTTTAAGAGGAAGACAGCTTGCAAGCTTCCTTCATTAGGCACGTCGTACATCAAAAAAAGGTTCATGGCTCTTTGCCATTTTGTCGTACATATATAAGAAGCATTAATAATATCTCATTAAAGCCTCTCCCTTCTTTCAACAGAGGCCATAGGTTGAACTTGCCCTATGATCCAAGCTCCATGCTGGTTTGTAGTTGCCCTGCCTGCTGAGGTATAGGGCCAAGTCCTGACCACAGGCTCTAGCTCTTTCTAAGAGGCGTGCAGATGTACACTGTTCACCTCAAGAATTAGACTAGACAAAGTGGGCCCAAACATAATAAGATAGCCCATTAGAAACATTTTCTGTGCTTACATCTTACTGACTTTTATCATAAATTAGAGATTTTGAAGAGAATGAGTCATAGAAAAAGGAAAAATAATAACGTGGTTCAGCAATCAGCATATGATATCTCCTCGATGACTCATAACATCAGACTCAAGTCAGGACAAACAGAGTTCCTGTCAGAAAGGAGTGCAGTTAAAAATAAAAGCAAAATAGGAAGGTGGGGGGAGCACTATAACTGTACCTAGAACTCTTTCCACCCTGGATTCCCTAATAAGAGGTTCGAGGGACAAATGAGCTGAAAAGCTTGTGTCACAAGTCAGGAGGAAGCAGCCCCAAGGAGCCAAGACAAATGGATTTCTGAAAAAACAGTCCTCCAGGAAAAGAGGATGTGAGCTCTGAAGGATGCATTACCCTCCATGTGGGTCAGGGAGGCTAAAGGGAGGAGGGGTCTTCCCAGCAGAATCACGGTAGGATGGAAGGAGCTCAGGTTTTGGAGGCAAGCAAACTTGCATCTTAATTCAGCCTCCACCAGAATTTGCTGTGCAGCCACAGAAGCCTGGGAGTTACTTACCTTCTCTGGTCCTTAATTTTCACACCTGTTCACAAGGACAACAGGAGGCATCCCTGAGCCATTGTGAGGATGAACTGATGTTGAATGTGTGAAGCCCTTAGCTTGGGGTATCAATTTATCTATGAATCATTAAATCATTCTTTGCCTTAAAACAATGGATGAAAACAAATCTTGACAGAGGTTTCTAAACCTCTCTAGTTTACAAACTCGAAGGAGTGTCTGCAGGCATGATGCACAGTCTGAGCCCCCATGAGGATGGTGTAAAGCTCTGTTCACTATTGCTATGATCCCCTTCACATTTATTACAGTGCAAGGATTCCAGGGATCTCAGCTGGCCCAGTAGTCTCTGGGCAACCAGAGACCTTCTTCCTCAATCTCTTCCCAACCAGTATAGCCCATCTCTCAATTCACATTTGGAGATCTCTGAATTGCTTTAGATCAGAATCACTTTGGCATAAGTCTTGACTCTTCCATTTGCTATTTATGTGATGTTGGCAAGATGATTAACCTTTTGAGACAGCTTCCCTGCCTATGAAATGTATAGATAGCTACTACCTTAAATCGATGCTGTGAAATTTTATTTTTTATTTTTTATTTTATTTTATTTTATTTTATTTTATTATTTTATTTTATTTTATTTTATTTTATTTTATTTTATTTTATTTTATTTAAGGAGATGCTGTGAAATGTTAAGTAAGGAACTCGAAGCACCTAGCACAGGTAAGGGGCACTAAAGTAAGTGGTAAACTATTTTTATTGCTCTTTAGTGACTAATCTGCATCTTTCTGAGTGTAAATCAGCTAACCAACAGCAGAAAGTACCTCCCCACCCTCCCAACCGCCATCCCCCCACCCCCCCCACCCCCATCCCCACCCCCATTTAAAAGAGCATGGTTGGATAGGAGTTAGCTGGATCCACCGGTCACCAGGTTATCATTGTTGCTTGACTATCCTAGCCACCCACCATCCTGCATGGTGATTCTTTGCTGCAGGACCCAAGATTTTGCTCTTTGCACTTCCTTTGAGAGCAGACACCTCTCATGATTTCCTTCCAGAAAGGAACAGTTTCCTTCCATCTCTAGGAACAGTTGCAGCATGAATCTGTCTACAACTAACAATACAACTAACACTCTTCCTCATTAATCCTAAAGTCAAGTCCCAGGGTGATGGCAATACACAAGGTGAGTGGCAAAGTTTTAGCAACTTGCAAAGTCTTTACAGCTATAATTCCTGCCCTGGAGTTCCTAACTCCCTTCTGAGAGGGTCCTGAGCTCATCTTTGCGTTTGAGGGATAAGGCTCAGCATACCACCAACATTCTCACTTTCAATCTGCTTATGCCACAGTGTTCTTCTTCTAGAAATGTTGAATAATAGGTTGGACTCGGTGTGGCAGATTATACTCTCTAAAAAATGGTCACACCAATTCTTCTGTCTCTCTAGAACCTTGTCAGGAGGCAGAGCATATGTATGCTCACCTCAAGTCTTGGTAAGCTTGATGGCTGGCCCAGTAAGGGCAAGGTGTCAAGAGGGATGAATGTGACTTCTGAAGCTTGATGTGCAAAGGTGGTATAGACTCTTCCTTTCTCTGTCTCTGTGTCTCCCAGAAAACTCACTTTGGAGCCCTGATCCATCACATAAGAAATGCAGCTGTTCTGAAGCCTCCATGCCTCTCCCCAACACCATAGATGGGAAATTCTCCAAAGAAGGAAAAACTGTGAGTCCTTAGCAATTCACCCCGTACACTTCAGAGAAGGGTAGAGTAGAAACAGATCACAACTAATTGTTTCCACTAAACAGCAACAACAAAACAAGATAAAAACTTGATGGGATTTGGTCATCTCCTGAGACGGGGAATAATCTAGAAGGAAATAGAAAAAGAAACTTTCTATGGTCTTTTTTTCTGTAATGCTTGTTTAAACAATGAATTCCACTCATTGCCCCTCCTCTGGCTGGGGAGGGAGAGAAACAACAGTAAAGGAGAGCCCAAGGGAATGGTGGCATCAAACTGTTGTGTTTGTCAGGCCATCCATATTGGGAGAGCAATCCAACACAAACACACTTTCTCTGCCTACATAAGAAGGTTACACCCTGGACTAGTCAGCATAAAATCTTTTATAATAACACAACTATATAAAATTGTAAGAAAACATTCACCAATCAAAACAGTCATGACTGCATGTGAAGCTCCTTAAGAAAACAGAAGCATCCGCCAAGGGACACCAGGAGTCACCAGTCCACAAAGTGAAGCTCAAGGGAAAAATAAAAAAAACTTCCACGAAGACAGGCAGGTAATCAAGAATTTGTATATGCTATACTGGGGCAAAGACAAGTATCTAGTAATGTTGCCAGTATTAAAGATCAGTAAAGTAAAAAATAAATAAATAAATAGTAATAAATAAATAAATAAATATCCTGCTACTTTCAAAAATCACAGAAGAGAAAAATAAGTACAAAGAAGAAAGATAGTGTATGAAATTTTAAAAATTTCTTCTAGAAAAAGGGCATACACTAAGTCATAGAATAAATATTCTTATAAAATATTTTCTCAAAAGAACTTATTAAAAAGCCCTTCAGAATTTGGATGAACAGGGTGATGTAAATAAAAATTAAAACCTAAAACATAAGACACCACTATCTGAAAGATTGAATTTGAAAAAAGAAAACCACACACTCAAGGGAACAAAAAAATCTATCAAGACCAAGTGACGGTGAGGAAGTGAACAACTCTTGTTGGTAGTAAGGTGAATGTACACAATCAATTTAGAAAAGTTTTTGGTAATATCACCTAAAGCTAAGCATTTGCATATAGCCCATGATCCAACCATTTCAACATTAGAGATGTGCCCCACAGAAATACACACACAATACATACAAAGATAGGCACAGAAACATTCCTAGAAACATATTTCATAAAAGCTCCAAGATGGAAACAATACAATTATCAATTGGTCAATTGTTCCAAATGTACACAATCCACAGTTATGCTGCCATGGCCAACTTTTAACTATTGCCACAAGAAACATCAGGATTGACTAGAACAGACATAATATTGAGTGCAAGAATATGAATACAAATCAGCACAAAAAGTATGATTTAATTTCATCAAGCTCCACAAACAAGCAAAACCTACCTAATGATTGAAGTAAGAATAGAGGTTAGTTGTTAGTTTGGGGGAGCGAGCATAATAACTGGAATAGAACAAGAGGATGGCCACTGGGGTCCTGGCAAGGTCCCATGTCCTAATTTCCGTGGTCCACACGGACTTGTCTCCTTAGTAAAATTCACCAAGCAACATCCCTGTGAATTTTATACCTTTACTGTATTTGTTATGCTTCAACGAATATGTACAATGTGTACAAATCCCTATTTTGCCTAAGCTGTTGTGTGGCTACCGTAGTCGTAGGTGACCCAAAGATTTCAAATAACGTGTGTGAGGCTCAAGGCCAGATATGGATCTTCTGACTCGAAGTTGTGTGTTCCTCTCACTACCCTCTTGTTGCTTAAAGCTTCACAGTTTTGCAGATGCCTGGGTTTTGATAGGAGGCTGTCGTGATCTGCAACCATGGGACTCGAGATGATAGTTGTACACACTTGGGATCCTCGGATGGCACAGCCATTCCCTCAAGCCACAGGCTGGCAAGAAAGTATCAGTGCTAGAAGAGTTAAAGTGTAAGACGGCTTGAGATGTGGTAGTTCAAAGCCCTTGCCAATAACTCTTTGTTATGGGCAGCATTTTCAAAGCAAAATTACAACATGTTAGAAAGTGAATGAGGCAAATTACTGATGATGTCATCAAAGTAATAACTGCTAATGAGCATTTTACTCCTGGGGATTGCTTGATGCCACGCTGACAGGAACAACTGATTTGCTTTCTGCGAATCTATTTGGATTATTTACAAGGCATCCTGAACGTTGTAAAAGCATAATGTAAGAAAAATGATAGATCAAAGTTTGAATACAATGCTGGGATGACAGAAGGGAAAATGTACTCTCTCTTGTGTAATGGGTATTTTGACAAGGGTTTGAAGGACTTTCCTAAGGGGTGACAATGAGCACATATTTAAATGATTAGATTTCCACCAAAATTAAAAAGAAGCATAAATAAAATTTAAAACATGTTTTTATTTCCCCAAAGGGCTTTGGAAGAGAATGGTCATTACCCAGGAACTTCATTTTGATGTGACATCCTCTGTTCTGGATACAGGCACACGATGGGCACTGGTCCTTCGGCAGTTTATTATTTGACAACTGGTGATAATCCAAGACTCAGACTTCTGCTGGTGCTCTCCCCCACTGCCCATCTGTCTGCATTCCAATGTCCATTACCATCATCCCCAGAGGGTGAGAAGCACACAAAGAAAGAAATTGAGATTCTCGTTAGTCATGTGGATATTTGTAAGAATTGGCATAGTAGGAAAGAGAGAGGAAAGAGTTGCATTAGTGGCTGGGAAGGAAGAGAAGAAAGTCAATAAATTAAAGAATTTCTAAATGTTGCTGGGCTCTTGTGCATGCATTAACAGTGAGCTATAAAGTTCCATTTGTGAGTCCTCTGCCCATGCATATCCTGGTCAGGTGATGGTCCTGGGGGACTGTCTGAAATCCTTGAATGACTACCCAAAAAAGCTGGATAAAATGTAATCAACATGTTGCTGCAGAACATGACCAAGGAAGATCTAGAAATGCATCATATATGTAACTTCAGGTCAGAGACACAAATAGGAAGGAAAGCAAGTCATGGTGGACCTTGAAAGTCCAGATAGAGCCCCTAAGGCCCATATTTGAAAGGACCCAGGCTTTGTTTAATGCTTTCCTGGACTTGCCATTTTGAAATTCTGAAAAAAATTGATTTTTGTACCTATGCTCCCTAAGTGAAATCATATGCAATGATGGAGCGTGTTTGAGAGCAGATTTGCACAATGTGTGTCCACCTTTCCCCATGACTTCATTTGCAAATATGTTTGGGACGCCCCATAGGCACAGAGTTCCAATGGACCCGCCCTGCACGGGAGCTCAATGAGTCCCCAAGTACCTACAAGAGATCCTGTTATGTCTACTGCTGAGTGAGCAGCAGTGAAAAGCCACACTTTCAAACCAGGACATGCATCGAATGCAGAAAAAAGGCAGTGGTGGTCTAAGAAATTATGTCTTCTCATGGCCACATTACTTCCCTGTATTAGCCAATCACATATGAGGCCTAATGATGACAAGGAAAGAAAGGGTGAGGTAAGGCAACCCCCTGCTGCCCCCCACCCCTGCCCCGTCCTTCCAGTCTGCCCTTCTCATCAGTAAGTCAAAGGGGGAAGGACACCAGGCCCGCTGAGTCAGTGGAGCATGTAACTGTTGATTTCTGGGTTGTGAGTTCAAGTCCTGTGTTGCATGGAGATTACTTAAAAAAATAAAAACAATAATAATTTTTTAAAAAGGTGGAGCAGGATAGAATGTGCATATATCAAGAAGTGGGATTTAAAAAATTGAGTTTATTTCATGCCATCTTTCCACTGTTCCATAAAAATGAAATAGACATGCATGTGGGAGCCAGCGATTGTACATAGATGCTGAATGTGTCTCACGTGTTACCTAATGCTATACTGCATAGTGCAAATTCAAGTTTTCCTTACTTAGAATGGCATCAAATGACAAATAAAGAACACCCTCACAAGTACAGAAACCACAGAAGAAAGAAAAAGAATACACGTTTATTTGTAATTGTAATGATACTCTTATTCCTGCTTTTTAAACCAGAGGTCCCATATTTTTTTTTTTTTTTTTTTTTTTTGCAGTCAGCCCAGAAAATTGTGCAACCAGCCTTGGTGAGGAACAAAGTCGGGGTGGCTAAGATGAGTCCTTCCAAAGGCAGTTGATGGCCTACGAGGAGCTTTGTCAGCATCCACAGAGGCATTGACCCAAAGTAGACATAATGATTTCTCCAAAATGCACACATTGTGGGTGCCAATGAGCCAGTGTTATTCTTACTTCTCTTTTGATGGAAATATTAATCAAAGATTTAACAAATGTTAAATAAAATTTCACAAAGGGAAAGCATAGTACTCTATTTTAACATGACAATTTCTTTTATTCCAAGGCAGACTTGGCTTCAATCACTCTTTAACCTCTGGCTTCTATGCTTTCCCTGCTACAGCTCAGGATGTGACTCTCAGCATGATCCCTGCCATCAACCCACTGCACCTCCCCACGCATAACAGGACTGTTCTGTTGCTCGCTCAATAGCTCAGTAACAGTTGTGTGCTAGAAGGTTCCCTCTCCAACCCCTGGGCCTGGGTAAGCAGTGCTAAATCATTCTTTCTGAGTGTCCAGGGACAGCTTTGTGAGGCCAGCTTTCTGCGGGTCCCAGCCTTGTGGGGGTCTCAGCCTTGTGAAGGTCTCAGTTTTCTGAGGGTCCCAGTCCATAAATGCCCCTTTTTACACTCACAGCACCTAGAAAGCCACAAGCATAAGGGCCTTCTTTTTTTTTTTTTAATGTCAATTTTCTCAAATTACTTTCTATTGAAAGCATCCCATATGTGATGTTCTTGTCGAAGTGGAAAGGAATGAGTGGAATGAATGGAAAGTAGATTTGTAAATCACTTAATAGATGTTGATTTTTATGCAATAAATCATATTCAGTTTGGCTTCTCAGCAGAGGAGAGTAGAAGGGTTCAGATGATATTGAAACTCACAGGCTGTGGAGGGAGGCTCCAAATACGATGAAAGAATGCAACAGGGAACTTCTCATCTCTCCAGAGTGCAAGGTTCTGAAAAGTGGCAATTCAAAATTAATCAACATTTTAAAGCTCCCTGATGAGACTCACCCCATCTGAAATTCATGAAAGAGGAAGAAATTTTTGCCCGTCATCCCACCACGCTTTGAGGGGGGAAGAGTACACGTGTGGATTATCGGGCTTTGGCCAATTTTCCGGGCCCTGATTTTCCCCATCTGTTAAGTAAGCATATAAACACAGATTCTAATTTCTTCACCAGGACTTTGAACTATTAAAGACAGATGTCTATAAAATCACCTGGTGAATTCTAAAATCCATATAGAGTGAAGAAAAAGGAGACTCCTTGACTATCTAATTGTTGAGCCCCTTCTATGTGCCAGGCTCTAGGGTTGGCACCTTAAATACATGATTTCTCTTAATTTTCATCATGATTGTGAGGAGTTCAGATTGTTATTTCTTGTTGGGGAAGAGAAGTAGGTTCACAAGGAAGGCAAATCAGGTAATGTTACACATCAAACAACACCAGGTCCCTTACACATAGAAGCAAACCGGAAGAGGACCCAGGCCCTGCAGAAACTGCCTCTTGCCCATTTGTGTTCAACACACCTACTCTCCTCCTCTGAGAATGTCCTGCTGTCTCTCACAGTCTCCTTGTGCCCTCCAAGATGTAGAGCGATTGGGGTTGAGACATGCTGTGGCCTAGCTTAGGTGGCTCGTTTGGGGAGAGCAAGGCTCTCACCCTACACAGGAGAGACCAGAAGAGACATATAAAGGAATTTGGGGAGCTAGACAATAGAGGTGCTGGAATTCACAGGCAAATCCATCTGCCTGCAAAACAAGGATTTCCTTATTTCCCAGAAGCAGATCTCTTCCTCCAACAGTCAGATCTGCTGGGGGCTGGTTGCCAACAGCAGGTGATGAAGAACACTTTTCGGTGAATTGCAAGGACTGGGGCATGAGGGCACTGGTGGGTTTACAGCAGAAGGCATACGCTGAGCTAATCTTCGGTAATTCCTTAAAATAAGAGTGATAATAATAAAATCCTTCTAGGCTTACACCAGGGGACGATTTTACACTGGGCAACAGCTCAGGGGGCTCCGCTGAGAATTTTTGCAAATTTCTGTCCAAGTTATCAGACTATTACAGAGAAGGCTTTCGCAGCTGTGCACAGGAAGCCCCATGACAAACGCAGCTACCCTCTTCCTGCTAAAAAACTCTTTCCATAGCTTAGAGATAGTCAAGGAGCAGGTAACTGAAACCAGATCTGGTTCCAGGTGATAGCAGTATCTGGAAAAGATGTTCCCAGGGGGTGGGAAGAGGGCAACAGAACCAGTGACCTTGCTTACCAGCGGGAGCTAATTTGGGCTCAGAGAGCAGCAAATCAATAAGTTAGTGTATTTTGACACAGTGCCGAAATGCACCACCATGCGCTGCCTTGTTCCATATGCATGTCCTTGTCGTTACCTCCTGTGGAGTCCTCAGAACACTGTACTGTCAGAGGCTCTGGGACAGCTCAGACCTAATAGTTGGTCATGACAAATTGCCTCACAGTCCAGCGAGTGTCTTCACTTCCTAAATATCTTATAATATTACCAAAAAAGGGAAGAGACAAAAATATAGTTACTGCTGCCTAGTTATTATGACAGAAATAAGTGTAGCCAGTTGAAGTAGTGTCACCTTGATCACATGCATGATGTAGCAGGGAAACCAGCTGAGTTTGGAAGACAGCCAGGACTGAGTTCAAATCCTACCTCTGCTTGTCATCCAAGGTTCTCACGATCAGTGTTCTCATCTATATGTGGTGGGAAACCATGATACTGATTCACTTGGTTGTGGAGATGGACATACATTCTTGCCTTAACCATTCCATTCATCTCACCTCTACAGGGGGACCTACTGCAAACCACTAATAGGTGGCTCACCTACCAGCTCAAATATCTTCAAGGAGCCCATGCCCTCTGTTACTCTCCATAGACTGTTGTCAATACTCCTTACAAAACAATGGGAGGCAGTATGATAGCACCTTTTATTTCTAACCTCGCCTAATAAATTCTCATAATGGACTACACATGGATTTCTACATGGGGGAAATCATTTGAAGACCTTCAAAGTTGGCTTGGAATTCTCTTATCCACTCAACTTCTGTATCATCCACAGAATTTATTCAACAAGCATCCAGTGAGTGGGTCTCAGCTCAGAGGGCCTTTTCTTCTTGAAGCTTTCCTTGGGTGCTTTTTTGCTGAGCTCTCACTCTAATTGAGATATTATTTAATTATAGCACATATTGAACAATATTAATGCCAAGTGTGTTTTTGTCTGTCTCCCCTACTGGATTTGATGCATGTATCTTGGAATCACTGCCACCTGGCATAGTATTTAACAGTTCGGAGACAACCAGTTTCCATCGAGTGGATCATTTTGAAACTATTCTGTCATGTTCTGAAAAACTAAGGGATGCCTGGGTGGCTCAGCAGTTGAGTGTCTGTCTTTGGCTCAGGGCATGATCCTTGGGTCCCAGGATCAAATCCCGCATCAGGCTCCCTGCATGGAACCCGTTTCTCCCTCTGCCTGTGTTTCTGCCTCTCTCTGTGTCTCTCATGAATAAATAAATAAATCTTAAAAAAATAAATAGATTAAAAACTAAAAAATATATAATAGCTTCCATATTCCCTACTTATATCTAAGGATAATCATTTTCAGTAATTATTCTTGGATTTATTAGGACTTTTTAATAGCAGGGTAAAGCTGGTCCTTCAGGAGATGGAAGGAATCCTAATTTCCTCCCCACATCTTCCTTAGGCAGAGTCAAGGCATGGTAGCCAAAGAGATGTGGTACTCGTATCCCTCCTGAGCTAAAGGAGTCAGTCCTCCAGCTCTTGGTAGAGCTGTTGGAAGATTACCCTCAGCCATTATTTTGTTCAAGGACTGCCTCAGCCACAGACAGCCACCTTACCCAAGGTCATGCTCTTCCAAGAATGACTTACATCCAATGACTTAATCCATGCCAATCAAAGGGAGGGGCATAAAGACCCAACCATTTCAGTCCAATTCAGGGCAATTCTGATGGACCATTTTAGTTCCTGAGTTCTGCTGGAACTAAACTAAAGTTCTGATGGAACTGGCTGAGACTGCACCTGCATGCTAGCTCAACTTTCCATTTTCTCCAATCCTACTTTTTATGCTTCCCTTCCATGGAGATTGATTACCAGCTTACTCTAATAAACTTGCTGAACATTAAACTTTATTTTGGTGTCTGTACCCTGGTGAATCCAAAGAGTTGATTAACGTAGGCAGGACTAAGTTGGGATTTGGTAGCTGTATTACTCACCACCCAGGTGATAATTAGGATGCAGTCATTTGTTGTTGGTGATGCACATATAGTCCCGGCACCAGATAGTAGCCACTTGTTGAAACATTCCCTGGAGGTGAGATGGGATGCATACCAACAGAAGGGACTGTATTAGCTGGCATAGTTCATCAGGCACCTGAAAGGGATGGAGAAAATAAAGTATATAAGGGCAGTGATACTATATTGCTATCATTAGATGCTGTTTAAGATCTGGAAAAACATAATAATGAAATTAAGATTGATTAAGAAGCCAAGTGTGAAAGCCACAGTGTCTGTGGTAGTAAATAAAAGGGCTCTAATCTCTTGCAGCAGAACAGCAGAGAAAGCTGGAGAGCCACCCATAAATGAATCATCATGGTAGCTGAGCTACAAAGAAGGTCAAACTCATAACCAAGGACTGTTTATGCCTAGGTGAAGGGTCTGATTGGGGAAAAACGGGACTTAGATACATGGAGTCAGAAACATGTGGGTTGAAGTCCCTGAAAATTTAAATATTTTAAAATATCAGAGTCCCTAAATCTCTGAGCCTCCAGAAATGGCCTTTCCCTCTCTCTTAACCCACTCAGAAGTCTCTCCCCTGCAAGACAGCAGGTGCCCCCTCAGGATCTGGCCCTATCTTCCTTCCTGGCCATTAAGCCAATAACTAATGTAAATGGCAGCTTAATCCAGCCAGGAATACGCTGAACCTTGTAAGGAAAGAAAAAGAGTATATCCCAAAGAAGTTTTAAGACCTGCTAACATGGACCAGCTGAGGCCAGGTGACTAGTGGGGAATTGGATTATGAAGGTGCTTGATCGAGGAGGCTGAAGTACAACAGTGGATAACGTTGGCTTTAGTTGTTTGGGACCACTCTCCCAACTTGCAGCATATAACACTTAGCAAAACCTGGTGACAGAAAAACTGGTTCTGGAAATCATGCAGACCAATTCTTAGAAGCATGGAAAAAAATCATACCTAGGAAGTGAGGTCTAAATACCAGAATTTTGGGACGCCTGGGTGGCTCAGCGGTTAAGCGTCTGCCTTTGGCTCAGGGCGTGATCCTGGAGACCCGGGATCGAGTCCCACATCAGGCTCCCAACATAGAGCCTGCTTCTCCCTCTGCCTGTGTCTCTGCCTCTCTCTCTCTCTCTATGTCTATCATGAATAAATAAATCTTCTAAATACCAGAATTTCTATGTCTAATGGGATTAAAAGTCTCAAGAAGAGGACATGCTGAAGGAGATCTACAATGTATGAAAAACTCACAGTACAGTTATATTCCACAATAAATTCCAGAAGAAATAAGGAATGTGCTGATGATGGGCCAACATCAGCAAGAAATTAAATGGTGGCTCCCTTTTGTAGGCAGGGTTGACAGTGGGAGAGGACATCACAGAAATAGACTCACTCATGGCAATGAGGATGATAGGATCCCCAATGAGTCCAGGTTGTAGCACTTCATTGTTAAAATACAGATAAAACACAACTATTATAACAAGTGCCAAGATTGTGGTAACAAGCAAGAAGGCCTTACCCACAGAGAGTTATAATGATAATCAAGAAAACAGGGTCCTTAGAGTCAAAACAGATGGAAAGCCAATAAGTAGAATACTCAGCTTGTCTCATCAGAAGAAATCAAGGATGAATTACCTGGAGCCTGAAAACAGTTGGCTCCACATATGCATGTGTGTGTGTATGTGTGTGTGCATGTGTATGTATGTGTATGTATATATGGGTGTGTGTATAGACACACACACACACACACACACACACACACACACACACACACCCTGCATAGCTTCTGGACCTGAGCCAGTTTTAGAACTAAGAACTCCTTTACTTTTTTACAAAAACCCAAATTAACATTGATATTAGAGACCCAAAAAGTCATCATAGCCCCCATGTTGGAATGGGTCCAAATAAATAAGCCAAATCCTGACCAATGTCCAATAAATGTCCAATCAATGTGGGTGTACAAAATCTCCCTTTTCCAGACCCTTCTGAAACTGATCCTCCCGCCAACTGCAGATAGTAAATAAAAAGCAGTATCACAGTCCAGGTGTCTAGCAAAAATTAGTTTCATTCTCAAGTCACTAAATGATGCTTAGGGAGTAGTCCTCATCAAATCCTCAATTAATTCATCAGTCTTTCGCAGAAACCAGCTGAATCTTGGATAAAGATAACGTACCACCATAAAATCTCAGATTCCCCAAATCTCTGAGCCTCCAGAAATGGCCTTTCCATATTCACCATATTCATCCCAACTGAAATTGCAGTTTTTGTTGCAGA
Source organism: Canis lupus baileyi (assembly GCF_048164855.1). NCBI lineage: Eukaryota > Metazoa > Chordata > Mammalia > Carnivora > Canidae > Canis > Canis lupus. Next base: position 56,134,339 of record NC_132849.1, on the reverse strand, counting down.
TTAAATATCTTTGATACCATGGGTGAACATGGTCTTAATGTAGGATTTGTGGCCATTGATTATGGTTATTCTTTTCTATCCTCATCAGAAAAGAAGACCAAACATAGTTCGTATTACACTGAATAGGTACAACTATAGGTTCATACTTGTCCCCCCAAGGTGATGTGTTAACTCCTTCATTCCTCCATCTTGTCAATACTGTAGTCTGTAGGGATCCTAGGCCACCTGACATCCCATAGATCATCACATTGAATCACAACATTGATAAAACATGCTTATCAAACCAGATGAGCAAAAATGACTGCCTTGTTTAAGCCTTAATAAAATGCATCTACGTTTGAGGGGAGAGATAAACTCTACAAAGACTGATGGGATACCGTATGAGTAAAATATTCTGGTTTGGGGACAAATGAGGATTCCATATGTATTGGTATTGTGTGGCTGCTATAGTGAATTACCATAAAACGAATAATTTAAAACAGCAGAAATTTATTTTCTCAGTTCAAGTCCAAGTCCAAATTTATAGGGTTGATATGGCCATACTTCTTCCAAAGGTTTTAAGGGAAATTTCATTTCTTACCTGTTCCTGCTTCTGGCCCCAGGCATTGTTTGAGTTGTGACTGCATTACTCCAATCTCTGCCTCCATGATCCGATTGCCTCCATCTCCTGTGTCTGCAAAATCCCCCATGCGTCTCTTGTAAGAACACTTGTCATTGGATATGGGGCATACCAAGACAATCCAGGGTGATCTCTTTATCTCTAGGTCCTAAACTTAATTACATCTGCAAGGATCCTTTTTCAAAAAAGATAACCTTCATAAATTATGAGGATTAAGAAATAGATGTATCTTTCGGAGAGCCATCATTCAACCTACTACCCTATCCAAATTAAAAGACAAATTATTCCATAATATTCTTCTTAGTACACAAAAAAAGAAGCATGCCATCTAGTAGGCCTCTTCACATTCTCGAGGCAGCATAATTGCCACCTAAGAATACTACTGTGGTCTATGTAATGGATAACATGAGATGCCATCAGCTTTGAGTGAGGTTCAGAACAGGAAAGTTCTCTGTAACAAGTAGATTATAGTTGTGGAAGGGAAGAGCCCTTCCACCTGGGCCACATGACAAGCAGACCCTAAGATATTAAATACACCAGTTCTGGGAAAAGATGCCTTGAAAAGCCAAAGACAAGACCAAGTAAAAGAATCACAGAGCAAGCTTTGAGATTCTGGAGCAAAAAACCCAGTGGACATAAGCAGCATACATGCAGTGGAGAAATAAACACCTTTTGAAAAATGATTTCTGGCTTGTTCTTCACCCTGGTAGGATAATAGAACACTTGTCCATGGGATTGCTTGTTACTCTAGGCACTGAACTGTCTGCAATGAGCTGGATTCTGTCAAAACACTCCATGTCATAAAATTGTACATGACCAACTACAATACACTGTAAGAAGGAAGTGGTATGTGAGAAAGCACAATAAGCTTCATGAGCACGTACCGCTGATAACCATGTCATCCACCACTGATGCATCAGTGGGTGCACACATTGACACCATGGCCATGTGGGGAGATCCCTATTCCAGCTGACGAAGCAGGAAAAATCCTTCATAGAAGAGTTCTTTCACAGAATGAGTCTGAATATGAGTCCAAGTCAGAAATAATAGTCTCATTTAGAGGCAGCCTTGAAAGACAATAGTGAAGAAAAATCCACCCTTCTCATTGGGTACTGCTTTGGGAAGAGCAGTAGTGATGTTTTCGTTGTGCCAAGAAAAGTGCCCTACAGTTAGAATGTACAGATTCCTATACCGGCAGGAGTGAATAGTCTGACCAATCTTAAAGAACTAATTTTGGAAGAAGATGGGACAAGGAGGTATGGGGTAGAGGTATATGGATGGATATTTGGAAGTGGTAATGATGTATGAAGATTTGGGTATCACATGTTGATACTTGTTAGAGAACATGTACTACAGAAAAGGCACAAAAGAACCAAGTAGACACATGACTGAGACCATCCATGTCAGCCATTGTCATAGACCAGCTGAGTGTGGGCCTTTGTCATAGACCAGCTCACTTTGGCCAACCAAAGTGGCCATGGTGACTGAGATGGGGAGCCTGCAGATGGATCCAACAGCAGGATCTCCCACTTACCAAGGCTAAACTAACTAGCCTTACCATTGAATCTCCATGTCAAAAATAGAGACCAACCCTGATTCTCTGATGCAGCATCTGTCGTTCCTTCAGCAGACCCAGCAGGTCACTGAGTGGCAGTTGACCAACTGAGCCTTTCCCATACTGCAAGGGCTAGCAATTTCTTCTAAGAGGAATTTATGGATATTTCAGGTATGGATTATGTTTTCTGGCCTACAGGGTCCTGGGCAGCACCACTTGTGGAGTGTGGCATCCACTGGCATGGGATCTTACATAAAAGTGCAAAAACCCACTGGTGACCAGGGCTGGTGGGAGCATGGACCGATGACCATAGAACTGTTCATAACAAATATACATGGCCCAGAGACTGCTGGCTTGAAAGAGCTTTGGAACAGCAAGAACTACAGCTAAAGCACCAGCTCAGAGACTGGTGAAAGATAGAGCACCAACTCCAGGAAGCAGTACATGTAGGGAAGCAGCGTCTCTATATGATGCTGTGTTCCCAGTATGAAGGAAACATGGGGTCAGAAACATGAGGTAGAAACAGAAATGGCATCTCCTTGAAAATTCTGAGAAAATAATTTCTAACCAGTATTCTATACCTTCCTTACGATCAATGATGCATGATTATAACATAATCATTTGACATTTACAGCCTCACAAAAATTATCTTCAAATACTCTTTTCTAGATAGCTACTCGAGGACACATTTTACCAATAAAGGAGAAGATACCAATTCATTAAATTAGGAATTCTATACCAGAGAGCCAAGCGGGATCTCTGGGGTGAGAAGGGCAGGAGATCCCAGGATGCTGTAAAACAGGCTCGGCAAGATGCCAGTCTGGACAGGGCCTCTGGGAGAAATGTCTTCAAGCAGATGAGGTTTTTGTATTACTCTATTAACAAGTGGATTTTATTTCTGGGGAAGATTTGGGGCTTGAATCAGTAATAATTAACAGACAAAAAAGGAGTAAGGCAATGTTAGGGAAAACAAAAAGGTGCAAGGAAGTTCATTAGAGTGTAGTGTGTCTCTTGATTGTGAATAAGTTTTTACAGTCATAAGGTAAACACTAAATTTTATCCAAATAAAATTATAATAAAGATAGGTTGGAGGGTGGTGGGCCGGGAAGCGTGCCTGAATAGGGCAGGGAAGGGATATGAAAGAGAGGTAAATTCTCACCTTCAAGGACCTAATTTTTATTAAAGTGTGATTTGGCAGAAAGTTATCAGCCCACCTGCTGGAACCTTATCAGAAAGGCCTCCACCGTATTTGCTTTAGAGAAACGTTTGAAGATTAATTTCCTCTTATGCTCACGTCAGCTTTATGAACAACTGTAGGTAAATTCCCCTCTGGTCATTTTACCAAGAAATGTTCTATTTCCCTTGAGAAAAACCTTTTTTGTTGTTGTTGTTTTTACATTTTCCTGGCAAACACAATGAATCTTACACTAATCAGTTCTCAGTCTTTCACTCGGTATGCTAATAAATGCAGAGGTTGCTCCGCACTCCATTTTTATCATGTGCACAGAATATGATGACACTCATCTTGCATGCTAACTGTGCTGCTTGTTGTATTTTGTGAACTTCCTTTTGCTTTTCTCCATAATGTCTTCATTTGCAGATTCTTACAATGGCTGTATTTCTTCAAATTGCCTTAAATTATTTTGTTTTGGAAGGAGGCAAGGTTAAAAACAAGTAAACATATAAATAAACAGAACTCGGGGCACGTTAATAAATTTTGGATGCGCTTTTCGTAATCACTCTGCTTGTTTATACTGTGCTGTCACATGTCTTCCCACTGGAGCATAAATTTACAAACATCATGCAAATGCATTATTTGTAATAAAACTGACTAATGAGCATTAAAAGCCAATTATTTCTATACATCTGCTGGCTATGGCTGGCAATAATCGTGCATCATTCAGATTTGTGGCTATGTGTTTGCCTTAGTAAGATTTTAATCACTCATTAATTTATGGATTACAATATGCATCATGGGCGCCAGCACTCCCCAAACTGCCTCAGACTTATAAATCAAATAGCGAGAAAACTTGGAATCGTGACAAGATAGGGTTCTCTTCTGAGTTGCATCTTCATGACGATGTTGACGGAAGAGTCATAGATGAGATAAGACAACCTCCCCCCCCCCCATAAAACACCCAGAGTGCAACTGATCTGCTAGTCCATTGAGGAAATATGTCTCCTTTTTTGCAATATCATACTATGTATTTCTGTGTTATTTTTTGTCAGTGGATAAGTTCTTGATAGTCTAACCCCTGGAGGTAAGATATATGGTACAAGGAGTGTGTTTTCAGTAGGTAGAAGCGGGCTTCAATCTTGTTTCCATTCCTTAGGCACGTCACTTAGCATTCCCAGATCCATTCCTCTAAACACATTTTTAGTAGAAAAAGATGCACTGTAGTTAGATATGAAGATTTTGATGAATGGCACACCAGTCTTGGAAGGGATTTTTCTCAACCTCCGCTGGAATACACTTAACTGGGGAAGGGGGTCATTGAGTGACTCCGACCTTGACCTGTGAACCAAAAAGAGGAGAGGCTGGAGGATACAGCCATTTCCATGATCTATCCCTCCCTCACAAAGAACTTATGGGCCCACCGCAAGTGATCCTCCCCTACCAGGTGAGACCAGGCGTGTTTCCTTCCCTCCTACCCCACCCCACTTCCCATGTATGCTCATCACCTCTGACCTCAGTGAGTCCAGCTATGGAGAGTGCATCACAATGAAGAACATTGTCCACAGCAAATCCATGAAGGGAAGCAGAGAATTAGAAGTACTATATTTTCATATAGTCCCATATTTTCACATGCCCCCCACTTACAAAATCAACAAAAAATGCAGATTCTTTCAAATATGCAAGAGGTAGGCTGGGAGGATAGTCGGAAAGCCATATTGAAGGGATCAGGGCAAAGAATCCCACCTTACAGCAAAGCAACCCATGCTAACGGCCTACCAGATACTAAACACGTGGCGAGGGACCGTGCTTATAGCACAGTTTAAGAAGTTCAGGGAATATCAAGACGGCACCCAGGTGGACAATAAAAAAAGATCAAAGTTGATACATACTCATGTCTGTTGGCAAACTGCAGACACACACAGATCTCACCTCATAGAGGAAAAACTACAGACAGCAACAGAAAAACATCGTGGGCCATACAAAAAGATTCTAACACATAAGAAGGTAAGACACAGCTATAAAGATTCAGAGTAAAAGCATAGTTACAAAGATAATTCAATACAAATGGCAGAAAAAAATCAGGATGTGTCTGCTTTGTGTTCTCAGCATATAAGAAAATATTAGTGCATGAAGTTAGATGGAAAATATGATCTTCTGGTGGCAGATGAAGTTGTCAAGACCCAGGAGGGGAAAATATGGTTAAACCAAAAATGCAATGTCGAAAATTAAACTATATGTTGGAGGTATTTCAAAGCTGAATCAACACTTGTAGAACCAATGATCTAATAATACAGGGGTCAGCAAATAATGGGCTAAATTTGACCCATCCCTTGGTTTGTATTGTCCTTGAGCTAAGAATGATTTCTATACTTTTAAACAGTTAAGGAAAAAATATCCAAGAAGAATAAAATTTTGTGGTGTATGAAACACTGGAATTTCTAATTTTGATGTAATGTATAAAGTTTTATTGGCACACTGGCATCCTTCCCCATCATTTACATATGATCTGTGGCTGCGTTCCTGATACGGAGGCAGAGTATTTGTGCAGAGATCCTGTAGTGCGCAAAGCCTAAAATATTTACTTTCTGTCCCTTTACAGAGAAGATTTGCCAACATCTGACAGAGAGGACTATTAATGAGAGAAACCTGCATCTTCAGAGGAAAAGAAAAAATCATTAAAATTACAGGAAAGAGGAGAATAGCTATTACAGGTAGAATGCAAAAATTGGGACACTTTTGACAATCTTTTCACACAGTGGTGATGCAAATGTTGTCATTGGAGAGTAATAGGAGAAGATTTGCCCTCCTCAAATACAAATAAATAAATAAACTGTGAGTACAGAACAAGAGTACACCATGTCCCAGGAAAGCATGAATGAAAAGAGAACTATTCCTTTGTGCGAGTTGAAACATAAAAGAAAAGAAAAAAGAAGAGAAAATTCTTTGGGCACTGAGGCAAGAGAAGGTTGGAGGGGAAGGTTACTTGTAAAGAAACACAATCAGACTAATCTCAGGATTGCTTTTTACATCATTAACTCCAAAAGAGAAGAGATTGTCTACATAATTTGTAAGCTGCCAAATAATCACTTGCAAAGGCAAAGACTTTCTCAGATGCTTAAGGACCCATTATTGCCTCTCACGTTCGTCTCCAGAAGAACTTCGCTGTCTTCAGGGTGACCAAGACATCGAATAGAAAGTAAACAATCAAAAATGCAGAAGTCAGAAAACTAAACACTAGATGATTTCACATTATATCCATTAAATGTGGAAAGTTACAGAGAAACAAGTGCTGTCGAAACAGATATAAAATCAAACTCAAGAAATAAAAGAGATTAAAGAAAAATAGAATAAAACACACAGTGGCAGTTAGAATCATACTAATCTCTGATCATGGATTAAAAAAAATCCAAAAATTGAGAAATATACGAACAAGTGAAAATGTTAAATATCCCATTTGATTATTCTTTCCCTGATACTCTAATTAATTTAATTATTTTGAACACGTGAGATATTAACATAGTCCTAAATGCCAGAACTGTATAAGAAGTATACTCCAGAGAATGTCACTTTTCTTTTATTTTCCCTATCTACTCCCATATCTCCATCCCTCCCACGCTTTTCGGAAGGTGGAGAAAGGGGCCTCATTTATAGCCAGAGTTGCCATTTTGAATTTGATGGCCAGGGGTGTCCAAGTGGTGCAATCAGTTGGGCGTCTGACTCTTGGTTTCAGCTGGAGTTATGATCTCAAGGTCATGAGATCAAGCCCCATACTGGGCTCTGGGCTCAGTCAGGAGTCTGCTTGAGATTCTCTCTCCCTCTGCCCCTCCTCCTGCTCACACTGTCCCTATCTATCAAATAAATACATCTTTAAAAAAATAAAATAAATTTGACTATTAGAGAGAACCTTGGGAGAGGAAATTTGAGTGATGATGTATAGTTGGTAAGAGAATGATTGATGTGAATATCTTGGGAGGAAGATTCCAAGCAGAGGGAACAGCAAAGGCTCTACAGCATGAGCATCCCTAGTGTGTCTGACAGTAGCAAGGAAGCTGTAACTCCTGGAGATGAGCAGGGGAAGAGGATAGTAGCAGGAGAGAGGAACAGAGAACTAACAGGAGCCAACGCATGTAGAAAACCTTTTAAGAAACTGAAATGACTCTGAGTGAAGTGGAAGACTGAGCAGTGGGTGGTGGGATGGGGCTACCCTGCTGAGAATCGTCTGTAGGATGAAAGCATGTGGGCATAGAGACCAGTTGGAAACTCTTGCAATATTGCAATAACCTGTGTGAGAGATGATGTTAGCTTGAGCAGGGTTGGTGTGGGGGTGGAGGTGATAGTTTGAATATATTTTGAAGTTATAGCACAGTGGTTTCACGACAAGGAAGAGTCTGAGAAAAGCTGAGCAAGATTTTTAACCTGAACAATTGAAATAGGAATTATTCTCTACTGAGCAACCAGCCTTTGGATCTTAACTCTTTCCCAGCTAGAATTTAGATCAATGCTTCTTAGCCCTCAGCTGTACACTAGCACCACATAGGAGGCTTTAAAAACATAGCCTAATAAAAAAGAAGAAGAAGTCTGTTGCTTGGGATCCACCACCAGATATCCTGACTTAATTGGTTAGGGGAACGGGCCTGAGTATTGCCTTGAAGCTCCATACGTGATCATGGGAACAACCACGTAGGACAGCTGCTGTGGTCTCCTATAGGGAAGTTGCAGGGAAATCTAATTAGCGCTACTGGTGGAGAGGAGAGACAGAAGCAGAAATATACTAAGAATGCAGTTGAGAGTTTTCTAGAAGGATTAGATTAGCACACTGACTGATACATACTTGGTGTTCAGCTCATGTTACTGAATGGACAACAAATACCAGGGTAGACTGTGATTTAGGAGATGGTTTTTCACGAATGCACAGCCTTCTCTCACAATGGTCAGAGGAGGATGAGGGCAGGTACTGCAGAGACTATGACCCCCTTTTTTTAAGATTTACTATTTTTGAGGTGAGGGAGGGGCAGAGGGAGAGGGACAATCTTGAGCAGACTCCCCACTGAGTGCAGAGCCTGACCCAGGGCTCGACTGTGACCTGGGTCGAAATCAAGAGTCTGATGCTTATTCAACTGAGCTACCCAGGTGCCCCGAGAGGGTGACCTTTTAATATTCACAGCACCCATTTAGTTTCTTACATGTGTTTAGTGCTCAGTAATGGATATGACTGCATTCTGCTCTCCTAGAAGCACAGACGGTCTGAAGTCCTCTTCCAAGCTCAGTGGCTGGTGTCAGAATTCAGTTCCTGTGGTTGAGGGACTGAGACACCTGGCTCTTAGAGGTCACCCACCATTCCCTGCTATGTCACTCCTTCCACCACAAGGTAGTTTGCTTCTTCAAGACTGATAGGAGAGTGAAGAGAAAGCTTGCTGCTGCTTCTAGACAGTTTTAAAGGGCTCACCTGATTAGGCCAGGCCCACCAAGGATAATTCTTCTCTAGGTCACCTCAAAGACAATGGGGACCTAATTACATCTTCAGACTCTTCACCTTTACCATAAATGTGATCTAATTACAGGTTTGACACCCTTCACACACACAGGTCTTTTCCACACTCAGGAGATAGAGGTTATACAGAGAATGGTCGTTGGGAGTCATCTTAGAATTCTGACTACCGCATGGGTGGACGTAGGGATTGCACTGTGTGTGACCATTCCAGGACAGGAGCCCATCTGGTCAGCTTTGTGACCTCAAGCAAATCGCGTCATGTACATTTGTTTCTCCTATTGGGAGATAATTCTCCACTGAGTTCTCACATTTCAGTATGTGTTGCAAGCAGAAGCACTAACAGTTTTGTTCGGAACTGTCTTTTCGACAGCCTTGGAGATAGTATCACCCTGTGGAGCAGAGAACAGGTTTGCTTACTATTGAGTAAAATAAAGATACTATCACCCTCCAGAGTCAAAGTTGTGAAATTTGCTTGGGGCCCAATAGAAAACATGCTCTTTTCTTGAACTTGGGGCTCTGCATCTGTGATGCAAACCTACTGTGGATGCAGTCCCCCCCCCCCCCCCCCCCGGGGCCATCTGTACTCCCCCATGAGAATAAGGGCAGAGGGGAAGCTGCAGAACTGGGAGCTTCCTGTCGCTTCCTGTGTGTCGTAAGTAACAAAACCCTTTGTCTCCAGCCTGGGAGTCACGTTTCTTCTGCCAGCATCCATGAAACTGGGGCAGCTACCTTGTTAGCTTGCAAAGAGGATAAAGTCTCAGACTCTTCATGGTTCTTAACATTTCCCCACAGTGCCATATGCTGTTTCTGCCTTTGTAGTGAGTGATTCTCCCCACTGAATTTCCTTAGCAGCTCAACCTCTGGCTTTTCCAAATCTCTCTGGGGCATTACTTCTTTTCCTTGGAAGATTTCTTAACACATCTACTCTCTTCCCTAGAAAAAGTCAATCACGCTTTTCCTCCACACATCACCTTTTAATTTATGCTCATTGACCACAAAGGCCAGACTAAAAGGCAAAATATCTTCCAAAACAACATTCTTTTGCAAACAGGGAGTTGTGCTATATCCAATTCCATACAAAGTCTGTTATAGGGGATTCCCCCCAATATTTTATTTTTCAAATAAAATATTTTTTATTTTATTTGGAGAAGAGACATTAGCACAAAGCAATCTCAATAAATGTTGGTATCGGCTCCCCATAGAAGTCACCTAAATGGAATTATTAACAAAGGGGGCAAAGAAATTTTAATTTAGGTGTAATTCCTCCAGACTGGGGATAGGCTCTGACCTCTGAAGTCCATTTCTGCCATGTTGTCGCAAACAAGGCTTTAAAAGGTCACCTTAAGAAAAGCAAGAGGGTCACCTGGGTGGCTTAGTTGGTTAAGCGTCTGACAAATGACTTCAGCTCAGGGCATGATCTCAGGCTTGTGAGACTGAGCACTGAGTCAGGCTCCCCACTCAGCCTGGAATCTGCTTGAGATTCTTTCCCCCAGTCCCTCTGCCCCTCCCCCCGCTCACCTACATGTTTGTGCGCGAGCTCTCTCTCAAATAAGTAAGATCTTAAGGGACAAATAAAAAATAAATAAAAAATTTTAAAAAGCAAGAAAGAGATTTATGTTGGGCAGGTCATGAATACTGAATGGTAGCTGTGGCTTGAGATAGCTTCCAGTGACAAAATCTTATAAAGATTCAAGGAGAGCTGTCCAACAGATGGACGTGAAGGTGTCACATGTTCACTGAACATGTGCTCATGATGAGGGGATGTTGACACCAAGGGGCCACGGGAAGAGTCTGAATAAACTTGCATCATGGAATGAGAGCAGAAAGACTTAACATAGTTTATAAACTATGCAAATGTAAATGTGCATACCTAATTTGAAATTTATATACTTTATGGAGTATTTGGCCCACTTAGCTGCTCGTACACAGAATGTGCATGTGTGTGTGTGGGGAGTCACACACGTGTGCAACCCTAATTTGGGCTTTCTAATTGGGAACCTAGGGCTCTCATTACATCCCTAGCTATTTTGCCTTCAGCCCTCTGCTGCGAACATTCCCAGGACCATGCACCTGACTGGTAGGGTCCGGAACTAGCGGAAGTTAGGGATCATTGCATCCTCAACATCTTGCATAGTGTCTGACACATGGTGGATATAAAAATTCATGCTGCAAACTAAAATCCTCACCTGAGGGGTCTGCCTCCTTCTCCTTGAGACCAGGTGATCTGATCCCCATCCCCATCGCCACTGGTCCTCTGGGCTCGCACATTGCAAGAGCCTGTCACCAGCAGCTGCCAGGGTCGCATGCATGTAGGAACTGCCTATACATTCCAGGGGAAGACTCAGTTCAAGTCTCCCCTCAAAGGCCTAACCAGGAAGCTTTGCCCGTGTTGAATGGCGCCTTTGTGACCACCCCCTCCCCCTTGCGGTGGGGCCAGGCTCTGTGAGAAGAGGGGAAGCACTGGCTTTATGGCATGTTTTGCTAATGTGAGAATCAAAGGCTTTCCAGGTGTTAATGGTGGCAGCGGTGCAGAAAGCCCAGAGTGACCTAACCTGGTCCTGGTCTGGGTTGGTGTGATTGCCTCTCTTGGCTCAGCTAACTCTTCGTTTCCTTTCACCTCCTGGTTGGAATGAACCTGGTGAGCTGAGGTAAAGTTTCCCAGGGCTTAGGACGTGAACCTGATCTTCCTGCACCCCAGATCCCAAGGCTGGGAGTCAGCTGGCTGAGGAAGGGGAGGGAGGGAGCTGGGGCCTGTTCACTCCGTGGGAGCCTCAGCTCTCTGCATTTTCTAGAGATGCCAGACAAGAAAACAAGCTTCAGAGAGGCCCCTTCATTAAGAACCAGAGCCCATCCTTCCTTTTCCCCATTAATTAACACTGTTGCCTCCTTCTGCACGTGCAGAAGTTAAACGTCTTACTCTGCCTTGTTCGTGAAATTCTGAATTTGGAGAGCTCAACCTGGCGGCCCACGGTGCCTGGCGGCATGGGGACAGCCCTTCCCAATTATCACCTCCAGAATAAACCTAGTCAGCTCTCTGCAAAAACAGATTACATCACCAACAATAACCTTGCAATCGCGTGCCATTTACTTCTTTCTGAGCATTTCTGCCTGCAACGGGGTCCCTCTAATTCCAAAGAGTCCATGGAGGCGAGCCACCAAGGCATTGCTGTTCACCCTGGCCCACTGGGAACAATGAAACCCCACAGAGATGAAGCAGCTTCCTCTGGATGACCAAGGTCCTGGCTCTCAGACTGGGGAGAAAGAGGACCTTAAGACAACCACCTCCTGCAGGGTCACCCCAAAACAGAGCTTTCTCCCAAGGCTGTGGGGCTGATGTGTGAAAAAGAGCAAGGTATTTAGGGTGGGTTAACACTGGGTTCAGACCGTCGTTCCATAGTTTCCTCCCGATGTGACTTAACATCTCTAGAACTCAGTTAATTTATTTATAAAAGGATAATGATGACGCTCTTCTCATGGGACTTCCGAAAGATACAAATGCTAACATGCCAGTAAAATATTTCCATGTAAGCCACATTCCCAACAAACATGAATTTCTTTCTCCTTTTCTTTAAGAGATAGATCCCCTCACGGTTGGGAAGGTGACTTGCAGACTGCCCGAATGGCAGGGCTATACACAGAGAGCTGAGAAAAAGAAGAGATTAAAATCTGAGGCCAAGCATCATGCCAGGGTTTCATGGTCGAGAGCATTCAAAAATTTGGAATTTTCAGCCCCACCTCCCCACAGTTGGGTGACCCCTGTGTGGGGCTCCCCTTTGGCTGCCGGTCCTATTGTTGGCTCTTGTAAGTCTGACTCATCTGAGAACAGGACCACAGACACAAGTCAGCTCACCAGCGATTGTTTTCGAGCTCTTGAAACAGAATGGTGCACCAGAGAACCGCAGCACATTTCTGTTCTTATATGTACCCAGAAAGCCAGAGCTCTGACTCCCAGAAACTTCCTCTGCGCTAAGGGGCCCTCCTGTCCCCACCGCCAGACTTGTCATTCCCTCAGTCTCTGAGCAGAATACCTGCCCTGGTTAATAATGCTCCCTGGGCTCATATAGTTACAAAGCGACAGTGTTGAAGGCCTGGTTTATTTTGAAGCAAACCTATCCAGCTGAGGTTCAAGAAGCTTACTCCCTCCATAGATGAAAAGAACTCGGGGAAGGCGTTCAGAATCTAAGACTGGAGACATGGGGGAGGAACAGCGCAACTTCTCTGTAGCAAAGGTGTTGTTTTTTTTAAGTATTTGCTGGTCAACTGAACTTCAAACGTATTTACACAGATCTCGCTTTCATCTCCTTTTTTTTTTTTTCACACGTGTTTCTGACTCAGTCACACTTAGTTCATCAACATGTTTTGTCTAAATAATTTAATACTGAAAACACCCTCCAGTATCATGGGTCTTTTTTTGAAGGAGAAAGAGACACAGGACCAACTACGTATTTTGCAAGGCCCAGTGCCAATGAGCAGCCTTTATTCAGAAACTGTTAAGAATTTCAAGAGGGTGACAAAAGACCATTATATCATACATGGGGGCCATTCTAAGGGAAGGATCTTATGTGATGACACAGGACACAGGCCCATGAAACCCCCCTCAAGAGACATTTCAAATGTCATTGTTAAAGACCTTCAGGACTGGGCATCTTCCCCAGATTCTTTAAAATATGCATTTAAAACTGATGAAACAGAGATCTCTAAATGCAGCAGAGTCAGCAGCTGGGGGAAGGCTCTCACACGTTCATCCATTCACACCTCACACCATCCAGTGAGGCCCTACTGGGTACCACACCCACTGCACGATGCCAGGAATGCACAGATCTGCCAAGATACGTATTTGCTTCTCATTTCTATCTCCCCAGCAAGGCAGAGAGTCTTCTATGTCATAGACATTTTGTAGAAGGTCATTTAACTAAATCTGTGGCCTGGTTGAGGAACTTCCAGGGATAGACAGACAGTAGATGGTACATAGTCCAGGGTGGCAGCTGCTCTGGTCTAGGCATCTGTGGAAGAAAAGTTATCCTTGTTTGATTATATGATGATGGCTATACGGTTGCGTCAGCTGTTCCCGTGACTTTCATTGCCCTCCAGCTGTTCATTTCACAGGCCCAGGACTTCCCAGACTCTGACTTCAACACCTACACGGTGATATAAAGATGGCATAAGCAATGACGCCCCAAGAGTCCAGTGGAAGGAGGAGGCTCACAGCCACTGATGTGCACAGTGCTCAACTCACAGCAGGCAGAACCATCGCCATCCTGAGGAGACAGAGGTCACCATAAGCCAATTCTTTGCTAGATATATCCCAATCCTTTATCCCAACAAGTAAGATCCCATATATTGTAGCCTAAGCCAGGGGTGGTGGAAGAGGGGTTGACTGATTTACAATTAACAATATAGTGCATGGAAAAGGAGCGAACGAGACTGGCTTCCAAACCAGCTCCTGGTGTGGACTGGTGACAATCCCCATGTGAGTTGGGCACGTTTCTGAGCATCTTCTATGTGCAAGCAGCGATGCTAGCATGGTACTTTGGTTCTGTGAGGTCAATACCTCTCTGGTGAATTTACTAATGAAGAAACTGAAGCCAAGAGAAATCAAATACCCTTCCCAAGTGCTTCCCAAGTGGGCACTCGGCCTGAAATACCCACGCTCCAACTCTCCTCCTGCATGTGGCCGGGGTCTCTGCATCTGTCTGTAAAGTGAAAAGCAAACTCTCTGCTAATACTGTCAAAGGTTGTCGAAGGTCACATATGGAGGTAGATTTAAAACCACCTCAAAGCTGTGAAACACTGCAATGAATATGTAGATGACATTATTATTTTTCAGCAAATGGAAATACACATTTTATACAAAAAAGCATTGATAAGAAAATGATATATGTATTGTTTTATATTCTTCACCAAGTCTTAGGGCAATCATCATTTTGTTTTTTACTATTTGATCATATGATCTAATTATAAGAAATCATATTTGATTTTTATGGAAAATACAGATAATACAAATAAAAAATAAGCAAACATATACCTATAGTCCTAAACCCTAATGGTAAATATCTTATATCCTGTGTTTTCTATGTCTGGGGGTTTGTAAAACATATTGTTGAGAGAAGATGATAGAATGCATGCATACACATACTATTCACATCCTGCTCTTGAAACTTAACATGCATTCGCTCATTCGATGTGGCTGGGTTTCTACGCTTTCAGGCACATGCTAGGTCCTGGGAGAATAAAAATGAGCAATGCAAGAGGTGAAACCTACCTAGCAAGGCAGGAAGATACAGACAAAGCAATTACAAAAATGAAACTAATCAAATCTCGGGCACTGGAAGGAAGAATGCATGAAAAGAAACTAGAGGGAAAATAGGAGTTATTAGGATATAGGGCAGATGGGTCTGGAGGGGAGCAGCCTATGTGTAGGGACAAGAAAGGGCATAGAGCACAGTATGTATAGGAGCAAATCAAGCTCATTATGGCCAGGACTAAAACACAAATAATACACAAGTGATAGGAGGTGTAGTAACTGGAATTTCCCAAGTCATTTAAACTTCATGGAGATCATCATTTTGAATATCTGTTGCAGGTCTTAGTGGCAATATGAGGGTGCAGGTGGTAGACCGTATTACCTCTAGGCTTGTAAGCTGGGAAGCTTTCTCTCCTTGTAGAGAGATTTGGAGCAAGCTCCTAAGGACCTTTGTTGTTGTCATCAGCCTTCTGTCCCAGAGAAATCAGAAAATGTTGCCTGAAACTATTGTCTGAATATATCAATGGTTACATTATATTCTGTGACACATCTGCGTGTATCTCTGGCTCTTTCACATCTTTTCTCCAGACTCCTTCAAATCTCGTTCTCTAAGATCCGTCTTTCCACAGGATGTGGAGCTTTGGATCCACGCAGCCTGTAAATCCAGGACTGGCCTGAGAGGAAGACCACAACTCACCACCTCCTCTATCTAGAAGATTCTTTTAAAGGAAGACAAGATGGCATTCAGTACACAAGGGTTTAAGAACTTCCCCGACACTTAGTAAGCGGTTGGGGCATCACTTAATCTCTGAGTCTCAGTTTTTCGTGGATAGAAGAGGATGAGTGGAGGTGGGGGGATTAATATTAGATGGGTGAGGAAGTGTGTATGCCTGGCGCTGGGAAGGTGTCCAATAAAAGGGAGTTGTTCTAACTAACCCCCAGACTTGCAGTCTGCAGTGAAAGGTCTCAGGGGAGGAAATGGCAGGGCCCACTCTGTAGATGGGCATTTCCTGACAGAACTGGGTCTAACAAATGCTGGATTGATAGGCAGTCTCTTTTTTTCACATCTGTCTAGTAAGTTATGTTTGGATCCGGTTATCAAGATAATAGGTGTTTTCATGCTGTGTATTCACCTTAACACGATTCCCCATCTTATAGGCATGTTTCCAATAAATGATAATTAAAAACTCCATAATATGTGACTTTTAAAAATCCATTTATTATTCAACAAGGAAAGCCAAGACGTTCATGCTTTGTAGATCACGGCACATTTAGAATCAATTCATATATTTTATCAATTCTTGAAGCAGCCCTTTTCTTCACCAACCCACAGCATGCCTAAACTTTGGTGGGTACTGAGGATAAGGCAAAGGGGTGAGGGAAGGAACCACCTCTGGGGAGCGCTTACTAAATGGCAAATGCTATTTCATTAACATTCTCCTCACCACCATTTAAGACAGGTGCTATTGCCTCCAACTTATAGAAAATGAAATTGGAGATCAGATTTCTAGATGTATCCACAAGATACATGACCAGGAAATATTGGTGCTGGGACTTAAAGCCAGGTACATTTGGTTCCAAAATCTCTGCTCTCTTAACTCACTCCTATGCTCTCTCCAAAGCTGAGTGAACTGTCCTTGTCCTTGATGGCATCACTTACGCTACATGTAAGAGGATTTAATCTGAGGGGAGGCTATAGCCACTCCAAGCTCTCTTTTTGGTTCTTGTGCTCAAAGACAGATGTGGATGGCATGGGCTTGGTAGACTCCTGGATGGTTCCACTCTTTTCACAGCAAACCAGTATGAGCAAAAGGAACATGGGTGCCCAGGAGAGTCTGCATCGCTTCTCTCTAAAACAGATGTTGATATGGAGACGTGGGCAGATTCCAAAAGTTCAGTCAACCCAACTCCCCTCAACAAGGTACTTACAATGGGTTAACAGATCCAAAGTCCAATTCTAAGTCTTTTTTTTTTTTTTAGATTTTATTTATTTATTCATGAGAGACACACAGAGAGAGGCAGAGACACAGGCAGAGGGAGAAGCAGGGAGCCCGACGTGGGACTTGATCCCAGAACCCCAGGATCATGCCCTGGGCCCAAGGCGGCGCTAAACCGCTGAGCCACCCAGGCTTCCCCAATTCTAAGTTTTGAAGATGAATTTCAACTATTCATTTAGAGAAATGTCTATTCAATCTTTTGTCCATTTTCAGATCAAGTTCTTCTCCTCCTCCTCCTCCTCCTCCTCCTCCTCCTCCTTCTTCTTCTTCTTCTTCTTTTCTTCTTTTCTCCTTCTCCTTCTCCTTCTTCTTCTTCTTTCTTCTTGCTACTGAGTTGTAGAAGTTCTTTATATATTTTGCATTTTAACTCCTTATTCTATCTATGATTTGCAAATGTAGTGTTCCATTCCGTAGGTTGCTTGTTCACTCAGGCAATTGTTTTTCTTTACTGTGCAGAAGATTTTAGTTTATTATAGACTCACTCATCTTTTCATTTGTTGCTTATGTGTTTGGTGTCATTACAGAGACTAATGTCATGAAACTGTTCCCCAATTTTCTTCTAGGAGCATTTTCAGATTTTATGTTTAAATCTTTAATCTATTTTTGTGGGTGGTGTAAAATAACAGTCAAATTTCAGAAGACACTCAAAAGACTATGAAAATGTATATGAAAACATGCTCAACATCCCTAATCATCAGAGAAATGCAAATCAAAACCACAATGAGAGTCACATCTGTTAGGATAGCTATTATTCTTGGTGGCAAGAATGTGGAGAAATTGTTCATTGTTGGTGAGAATATAAAATGATACAACCTTAAAAGAAAACAGTACAAAAGTTCTGAAAAAAATTTAAAAATAGGGGATCCCTGGGTGGCTCAGCGGTTTGGCGCCTGCCTTTGGCCCAGGGCGTGATCCTGGAGTCACGGGATCGAGTCCCGCATCAGGCTCCTGGCCTGGAGCCTGCTTCTCCCTCTGCTTGTATCTCTGCCCCTCTCTTATATATATCTATTATGAATAAATAAATAAAATCTGAAAAAAAATAAAAATAGAACTATCATATGATCCAGCTATTTCACTTCTGGATATATATCCTAAAGAATTGAAATCAGGGCCTCAAAAAGATATCTGTACCCTCATGTTCTCTGCAGCACTATTCATAATAGTCAAGAGATGGGAACAAGTTATTGAATGAATGGATAAAGAAAATGTGGTTTATACACACAGTGGAATATTATTCATCCTTAAAAAGGAAGGAAATACTGCCATATGTCACAACATACATCAACCTGGAGGTCATAAGACAAAATTAAAGAATCAGTCCTCAAAAAACAAATACTGCATGATTCCACTATATGAGGTATCTAATACAGTCAAACATATTGAAGTAGAGTCTAGAATGGTGGTTGCCAGCTGCTGGGGTGGAGAGAATGGGGAGCTGCTGTTCAATGAGCATAAAGTTTCCGTTGTGCAAGATGCGTAAAAGCAGAGATCTGCTGTGCAATATTGTGTTTACAGTAAACAGTAATGTACTGTGCTCTTACAAATATAAGGGACCAGGCAGCCTGGGTGGCTCAGGGGTTTAGCGCCGCCTTCAGCCCAGGGCCTGATCCTAGGGACCCGGGATTGAGTCTCATGTTGAACTTCCTGCATGGAGCCTGCTTATCCCTCTGCCTGTGTCTCTGCCTCTCTCTCTCTCTCTCTCTTTCTCTCTCTCTGTCTCTCATGGATAAATAAATTAAAATTTTAAAAAAGTAAAAAAAATATAAGGTACCTATCTCATGTAAACTCTTCTGACTACAATGAACTATAAATGATCCTCAACTCCTACAAAGAGGTAGGCGAGTCCACCATCATCATTAAATTGAAGCTGCCATCAGTGGTGCTCTCCTTGGCCTGACTTGGAGAAATTTAAACAAATACTGATGCTTGCATTTCACCCCAAAGGGTCTGTTTCATGGCCTGGGATGTATCTTAGGCATTATAATTTTCTTTTTAATCTCTACAAATCAATTTAACTGGCAGGCAAGTTTGAAAATCAATGATTTAGAAAATTCTCTTATCTTCCATGGAACTCATTTGCCTAGGCATGATTTAAAAGACGAATTACAGAAAAAAATAAAATAATAAATATAACTTAAAAAGTCAAGGATGAATTACATGTTGTGATCTTTCTCTTTATCTCTCTCAATTTTAGTGACCTCTCCTACTTACCACTCGGTGTACCTTCACTCAACCTCTCATCCCTTGCTAATGGAGATACTAATTCAATCCAGGGCACTAACTCCTTGGATTTTTCTACTCAAAGATCATTTCTATTTAAAAGGGGGACATCAATGCCTTAAAAGCAACAACTGCAACAAAAATCACAAGAGATATGAGGAACATTTTGAAGGCTTCTAAAGGAGCCTGCTTGGGAAACTCCATGCCTCTGCTGTGTATCTGACCACCCTACCTAGGATACCAACATTCCTTAGAAAATAGTCACCTGATTCTAAGGTAAAGCCCATTCCTGAGCCCCTGAATTAGTTTATCTTTGGATTTAAGAAAGGATTTATTTCTCTTTAATGGAAGACAACTTCATAAATCCTAGTGGACCACAACATTCCCAAAGTTGCAAAGGGACTCTCCAGCAGGTGAGCCAGTTAATCCTGGACTCCTGGGATTATGTTGTGTAGCTCAGCACACATGACCAAACATCTGTCCTGTGCCACCCTGTGGGCCCCTACCCTCAGAGAGCTGCCTTCCAGGTTGGAGGGAATACAGGACCACAGTTCCAGGACAGGGAGACTAGTGCTTGAGAAACAGAGGATGGATCCATCACCAATCACAACAGGTTTGTGGATCAGGGAAGTCTTCTCGAGAGGATAAAGGCTGAACTGAGGTATTAGGGCACATCACAGTCCCAGGGGAAAGGCATTGCTGGAAGAATGACCAGGAGAGATAAACAGAGGACTTGGCTTTGCTGGGAGGATCACTGAACTGGACCCACGAGCCTTGGATAATTCTCACCCTAACATAGTTCGAAGTTCTCTGTGCGCATTATGTAGATGGAGCCTCCTTCTCTGAGCCCCGCTCTCCAGCTATAAAATAAAGCAGGAATGGATCCTCTCTCTCCACAGTTTCCCATGATTCTAAGTTAAGGAAGACTTCCCAGCTACTGTCCTACACAAAGCAAATAGTTATATCTGCTCAGTGATTTTCAATCCTCCTTTTGGTGATGTGCCAAATGAAAGTGCTCTTTTTACCCACCACTGCACCAGGCAGCAAAAGAGGCCAAAGGAAATGAAAGTAAGTCTTGTATAACAAACCAAGGAGCACAAGTGCTGCCGCTCATGGTGTGGCGTGGCGCCTCCATCTGGCCTCGAGGGCTATCCTGGGACACACGCTTGACTGCATTGGTACAAGCAAGTGACAGCCAAACAACAGCCACTGCCTCCTGTCAAGGCAGAGGCACCGAGGCCTGGGCAGGGGGTAGAGACTAGACATCCACTCAGCTGTGGTTAGCAGGCTTTGGCTTAAGGTTCCCCAAGAGTGGGCGGAAGGGTCTTCAGAAATATTTTGCTTTGATTTCCTGACTCTTCATTCTTCTGGAAAAAAAAAGTTAAACAAAATTTGCTCAGAATCCGAAGACAACAGTGTCTGTGGCTGGTATAACGCAGGTCTCCCTCCCCAGGCAGCCCTGTAATTCATTGCATGACTCTATTATATATATATATATATATATATATATATATATATATATATATATAGCCAATGGTAGGCTCTAGAAGGCCTTGGCCACTACTCTACCCTAGGCCACCATTTTGTCACTACTTTGTGCCCAGCCACCTGGCTTGGAGAGGAAAGGCAGGAGGCTTACTGAGTGCCTACTGGCACCAGTCTTTTCAGATGAAGCAAACATTCTCATCCATCATGTGATAAAAGCATTATTACTACTATTCTCATATCCTCATTCTCATTTACAGATGGAACCCACAGCTCCACCTTCACTGTTGGCTTAAACTGCCTTACTTCAGGGCTTGTCGGAGATGGAAATGGTGTCCTGAACATCTGTGTGCCTGAATGGTCCTGCAGTCAAGGGGAGGATCTTTGAAACAAGGGTAGACCCAGCCTCACACTCAGCAACAAGAACAACCAGGAAAATGAAATAGCATCCAGTGTCTTTGCGTATTTCAAAGGTCTTTCTTCTTTACTTTTTTAGATAAACGTCTACCAGACTACAGAGAAAGCAAATGAAACAACCCTCTGTCCATAGTAGACAGAGGTCTAAATCATTGAGGCAGTAACCTCCCTCTGGTGTCACAGGCGCCACCAAAGTCCTCTTGCCCTGTAAGAACCAGGGCAAATGCTTCTCTCCCTGGAGCCTTCTCTGGCTCCCTGGTTATGGATTGGATCATGTTTCCCAACTTGCTGGGCCCTAACCCAGAATGTGAGTGTATTTGGAGACAGGGCCTTTAAAGAGATAATTAAGATAAACTGAGAGTATATGAGTAGGCCCTAATCCAGCATGACAGCTGTCCCTATAAGAGGATATTAGAACATGCAGAGACATACAGAAGAAAGACCATGTGAAGACAGGAAGGAAGCCATCTACAAGCCCAGAAAGAGAGGCCTCAGGACAACCTCACCCTGCTGACACACTGATCTGAGATTTCTAGCCTCCAGATCTGTGAGGAAAGAAATCTCCATGTTTCAGCTGCCCAGTCTGTGGTAGGGCAACCTGAGCAGACTACCACCCCCAAGCCAGACCCTCCCCATCCCAAGTAAAGGCAATTTTCACTCCAAATATGCTCACATTATCACACTCACAACTCTTTCTCTTGTCTTTTCCTACAAGGAAAATATTGCAATATACACAGACCCAAGTGAGGGTGAGGGTAAGGGCTTTCAGATACGTAAAATTTTATGCCTCACTTCAACAGACCCAAAAATATCTTTTCCCTTTTGTTTTCATTTTTGTTTGTTTCTTTATGAGGTTTTCTCTAGCTAAGTGAACTTCACTGAAGTTTTCTCATTTGGAATTGGAGATGATTACCAGTCATTAAGACCTGTCATAAGTCTTAAAATGTGATAGAGTATACAAAGCCCCTCACAGAGCACTAGGTGCTCACATAGAGGCTCAGTTAATGCTGACTTATTTCCCATTTTTATTGTCTTCTCTGAGAGTCTCTGAGCAAAGGGAGTCTTACACACCATCAAACGTATTATAAAAGTTTTTAGGGTTGCTCTAGCAAAGCACCAGCAACTGGGGGGACTTAAAGTACAAAAATGCATTGTCTCACACTTCTGAAGGCTGGAAGTCCAAGATCAAGGTGTCAGCAGAGTTGGTTTCTCTGAGGGCAAAGAGGAAGAAGCTGTTCCTTGCATGTGATGGTTAATTTTGTGTCAACTTCACTGGGCTATGAGGTGCTCAGATTAAACATCATTTCTGGGTGTGTGTGTGTGTGTGTGTGTGTGTGTGTGAGGGTGTTTAGGTCAGGGTCACATTGAACCTAGTGGTCTCAATAAAGCAGGTTCCCCTCACTGGTGTGGGTGGGCCTGAATAGAAGAAAAGGTGGAACAAGGAGAAATTCACCCTCCTCTTTTTTGTTTTGCCTCACTGTTGAGCTGGGACATCTCATTTCACTTCTTTTCTCATCTTCAGACTGGGATTTATATCCTTGGCTCCCTTGAGTCTCAGACCTTCAGACTCAGACTGAATTATACCACTGGCTTTTCCTGACTCTCCAGCCTGTAGGTGACAGATTGTGGGACTTTTCAGCCTCCACGGTAGCATGATCCAATTGCTTATAATAAATCTCCTTTTATATACACACATATGTACCTGCTTGTGTATGTACACGTGTATATGCATGGGATATATATCCCATATATATATCTCCTGTACAGATATCTTATTGATTGTATTTCTCTGCTGAACCCTGACTAACAGAATGCCTTCCTCCTGGTTTCTGGTGGTTTGGTGGCAATCTTTGGCTTGTAGAGGCATCTCCCCAATCTCTGTCTTCATCTTTACATAGTGTTCTTCCCTTGTGCATGCCTCTTTGTCCAAATTTCCCCTTTTCCATAAAGACACCAGGCATACTGGATTAGAGCTCACTCTAATGACCCCATCTTACCTAATTATATCTACCAAAAACCTGTCTTCAAATAAAATCATATTCTGAAGTGCTCGTGGTTAGGATTTCAGTTCATGAATGGGCAGGGTTACAATTCAATCTGTAACACTTATTTTCCAGTTGTTGCTAGAATTCCATTTATAATCTCTCTGTGCCTATGTTTGGTTTAAGTGATGAAACTTGACTACTTTCCCAGGCAATCTTTCTGTCTATGGATGCCTTGAAACATCATTATTTTTTTCCTATAATTCTAGCTCTCATGGACAAAGAACATATCATTTTTTTTCCCTTCTGATTCACTGAAAGAATTTGAAGAAAAATGTTCTTTGCTGCAAAGCCTAGGCTCCTTGGAGTCCTATATCACTGACATGTTCCACCTTGGCTGGCCGTGAGAATCACCTGGACAGCTTTAAATAAAACCTAGTACCCAGGACCCATTCAAACCAATCACATCAGAATTCCCAAGGGAGGAGCCAAAGCCTCAGTTTGACATTCAAAGCTTTCTAGGTGATTCCAACTATAGCCAAGGCTCAGATGACTGATCTGTTAAGATCCTGGAGGTTTATCTCATCTCTGCAGATAAGAAAACTGAGTGCTAGAGGCATATTTTGGGGTCTTTGGAGTCTACTAAATACAACACACTGGCACTTATAACCATTAAAAGATTGGGAAAGGGAGGTGGGCGGGGTTTGGGGTGACTGGGTGATGGGCACTGAGGGGGGCACTTGACGGGATGAGCACTGGGTGATATGCTATATGTTGGCAAATTGAACTCCAATAAAATATAAAAATAACAATAATAACAATAGTAATAATAATAATAAAAAGATTGGGAAATTCAGCATGAGCTTGTGTCAACTATCTCTTCCTGATTTCAAGCACGTATATTTAAGAGGCAACACGAATCATCTGTTTGTAATTCAGTGACACTTAAGTCCTCACTGGAATACTATTTTCTAAAAAGCTTGCTGATGCCTCAGGACTCCATTTGAAAAGACCTGGTTGCTCAATCTGAAAACTGAGTGGCCTGCGTTGGGCAGGCAGACAGAATTGAAAGCCTTAAAGACCTAGCCAGTGTTCCAACATGTACTCCATGAGTAGAAAAGCCCAGAATAGCTAATTTCTTTATTTTTAGGACTGGGGATAATTTAGATGGTTGTACGTTTGAAGGATATGGGGGGAACTGTGAATCTCAAGTGTCCCTTTGTCTTTGTCGCATTAGTATCTCCTGGAAGTTTTGGGATCATGTCCTCCATCATTCCCTCTCTCTCTCTCCTCTCCTCTCCTCTTCTCTTTCTCTCTCATCATAAAGTCTTTAATCCATTTATCAAAACTAAACTGATTTGTGCCAGGCTCAATCTTACAGAAAGCAGACAAAAATGACTAGTTATGATAAAATCTGAGCTGGACACAGCTCAGTTACAGAACAAAATAAATGCTTCAAGGTAAGAAAGAAGTTCTGGGAACACAAATAGCTCTGAGGGAAACACACAATGATGGAGATCATCATAATATTTTGTAACTCGTATGTGAGAGAACATCTAATCCAGTTCTTTCACTTTATAGATGAGCGACGGTGGCCAAGAGAATGAGACATAACAACTTACTCAAGATCACACAGAACGTTGTTTACACATCCAGGACAGAAGCGAGGTCTCCTGCCTCCCAGACTAGGGTTTTCCAAAATATCCTGCTGGGAGATGCCCAGATAGAAATCAAAATTAAATAGGAGTGTGATTTGTTCTCTTTTGCTCCAGTAGCCTTGGCCTGTAGCACCACTAGCATTTGGTATGAAAAAGGGTAGTTTTGCTGGTAATCAGGAGAGGCAGGGGAGAGCAGAGGCTGATCAAGGCAGAAGCCAGGAAATGTTGGAACGGCCAAGGGTGAGGACCCTGGGTGGCATCTGCTTCAAGGTCAGGCTGGAGTGCAGGAGAGCTGCTCTGTACCCAGCCCCAGCTATGCATCACAATGACCCAGCAAGTTGTTTCAACAACACTGGTCCCCAGACTCTGTCCTTCCCTCAATAATTCTAGCTGATCAAAAATGAGGCCCCCAAATTGCCATAATTTTACAGCTTCCGTGGTGAGTGGGTATGCACTAATTGTGAGGGCGAGAAGCGGGAGGGGGGTACAGGCATGGTGACAGTGGGGACATGCAGCACAAGAGGCTGTAGGCAGAGACAAGCAAGGGAAGCCAGAGGAACTGTGTGATTAGCTGGATAGGGGTGAGGGAAGGGGAGCTTCTGGCTCTGTAGGCTTAGCAGATGATGCATCTACTCATTAGGCATTAGGCAGTAGAGAACGCTTCCGAAGCTGCTTCCTTACCAGGGAGCTGCTGATACACTCACATTTAGACCTGTTGGGTTTGAGATGCCCGTGAAACATCGGGGTAGAGTCTGCAGCCACTGGCTGTGTGAAGAAGCCAGGAAAACATTGGAGATCACTCTACGTTAATATTTATGAGCTCAGATCCTTACTCCAAGCCAGAAATGAAGTTTCTGGCCAGGAGAAGGGCAGCCACCCAGGCCCTGTGAGCTCTGGAAACATGAGTATGTTCACAGATGCTTTTATCCTGCCCTCTGCCAAATGACGGTTCCAGGACATGGCATTCCCCACTCCAGGCATCTTGCCACCCCAGGACTCAGTTTCACCAGACTTAGCTGTGATGTGGGACATGTCAGGTTCCTAGGAACGTCAGTGAGGGCCTGTCCTATCCTAGAAACCTCAGTGTGTAGGGAGGGGAGGGGGGAGAGGAGGGGGACATCCGGGATGTGGGACAGCCAGGGAGTAGGCAGTGGGAAGGGAGTGTGGGGACTCTCTGTGAAAGCATTCCATTGTATGTAGGTAGCTTTGAAGGGAGGAAGAAACAGATATCAATCAATAACACAAACGTCAGGGACTGGAAAAAGATACAAGGAGAGCCCCAGATACTGTTCTCACCAAAAGTTAAGCAAACAACTCAGTCTTACATCATGCCCTAGATATCACCAAGCACGGCTGAGGCCAGACCACCAATGAAGGCCGTCCCCAAGACTCTGGTCACCCTCCTGTGCTCTGTGGCCAAAGGTGTCCTGCTTTGTTTGGGGGTATGGGGCTCTGGACAAGAACAGGGAAGCCAGCTCAGCGAACATCTCCTAAGCCCCTCAAGTAGAAGAGGTGTAACTTACCAGGGAGGCACAAACATTTGCAATTCAATTTCCCTGTGCATGGCTGCAAGAGACAAATGTCCCTAATGGCATCTGACCTTCACACAGTCCAAGCTGAAGTTCACAAAAAGAAGAATGGAGGCCCTCTGACAGCTCCACCTGACCTCAAGTTCAGCCCTTACAGTATACAGGCACCATGCAAGGCACCTCACATTCCATTTCATATTTAATCCCCATAAAAACTTCGCCAGGGTTTTCTTGTCTATTTTTACTAGTGTGACCTAAGCCATGACTGGAGAATAAGAGATGGGACGTAGGTCTGTCGAGATTACTCCTGTCTACTACCAGCTGTTGTGCATTTTTCCCCCACTTCTGTAAATATATGGACACATCTACAGCCTGAGATGTTTCCTGGACGGCCCTGCTTCAAGCATTAGCCTGGACTTACCAAGGGATGTTTGTCGGCTTGTCACAGGATGTAAAAAGTAGGGATCCCTGGGTGGCGCAGCGGTTTGGCGCCTGCCTTTGGCCCAGGGCGCGATCCTGGAGACCCGGGATCGAATCCCACATCGGGCTCCCGGTGCATGGAGCCTGCTTCTCCCTCTGCCTGTGTCTCTGCCTCTCTCTCTCTCTCTCTGTGACTATCATAAATAAATAAAAATTGAAAAAAAAAAAAAAAAGGATGTAAAAAGTAATATACCAAATGCTGGGAACCCCAAGTTTAAGTTTGAGCTTTACTGTTCACTAGCCTGATAATTACAAAGTATGTACTTCTCCTTTCAAATAGTAATTTTCTCTTCTAAATAGTAGAGAACATAATTTTTTTTTTTTTTAAGATTAAACATCAAAACTTTTCCCAATATGTTAAATCTGCTAGTTTGGTCTCACTGTCTTTAATATTAACTAGGGAATAAAGAAACCACCTGAATATCGGATTCCAGCCCCCACAAAAGAATATGCAGTATCCTTATGTTGCTTTTGAGGAGATACACTTGGGGATTTTATTTTCGGATATCTTTAAATGTTAACAACCTAATTCAATGGTAGTTAATTCCACTGTCATGATGTAATAGCACCATTGACTAGTGAAATGCAAATATAAGATTAACCATTTAAAATTGAGCCTCAATAATGATTTGGCCTGCTTGCCCATGCATGCCTTCGGAGCTGAGATAAGCAAAAACTGCCAAACAATGAACCCAGTAGGGTGTATTGGTGAGAGCTACAGGCTTTGGCAAGGCAGGTAAAAAGCACCCTATCATTCCAATTTGGATGAAAATTCGTTTCTTCTTCTTAGGTCTAAAGAAAGCTGGGAAAGCCAGTGGTTCAGTGGTCTCTACTCTCACCTACTTTGTGTCTCCTACTGAGGGCCCAGCAGCTTGCTTTATAATCTCATTTTTGTTAGACTTCCGGATTTCGTCAAAATCTGCCTCGATATTTTGTGTTAATAATTATAGTTAGGGATAGAGCCAGCCCTGCTTTTGACTTCAAAGGTGCACAATTTTTCAAACCAGACATTTGTGAATCTGGGTCAGGAAAGGCAGAGCAAAGCTGATCTGGAGCTCTGGTCGGCTTCCCCTTGCCTCACAGTGTGGGCACTCTCAAAGTGCAATAAACAGTCCGCTCCAAAGAACAATGCCCTCATTGTAGGAATCTCCGGGTTCCAGAGCCTGAGCCTTCCCTACACCCGGCTAAGTGTGCCCCGGTGAGCAGGCCAAAGAGCCTCTGGAGAGGAGACTCTGAGAGCCAGTGTTTTCGGCAGCTCCTCTCCCAGCCTGTCTGAAGGAGTCTAATTGGATGCAGCTGGATTATCCCAGCACTCTGAACTTGAATTTGCTTGCAGAAGGTGGGGAAAAGCAGTTCCTGTTACATTTTGAGCCCCCAGGCCATGGGAGACTTCTGGGGTAATGACTGGGAATCTCTCTGAAGTCACTGTGTGCATCTACCCAACTGACAGGACTCAGCCATGTGACAGTAAAGTCACGCTTCGAGAATGCCTGCAGATTACATTTATCTCCAGCTGGAAACACTGGGAATAAAAATTACTAAGAAGAATAGTAGTAAAAATTGGTAGCATCACTTCTCAAAATACTTCCTCTTTTCCTCTTGTATTATCCATTGATTAACTCTATTAACTCTATTCTGAAAATGAGATGTTTTTAGACTGGAGTTCACACAAAAGAGGGGTAGCATGGCAGGAAGCACATGATTAGGTTCAA
Organism: Canis lupus baileyi; assembly: GCF_048164855.1. Taxonomy (NCBI): domain Eukaryota; kingdom Metazoa; phylum Chordata; class Mammalia; order Carnivora; family Canidae; genus Canis; species Canis lupus. Next base: position 56,105,773 of record NC_132849.1, on the reverse strand, counting down.
AATTAAGCTCAATTTAGGTTCAAAATTAAGTGAGTTACCAATAGTTAGAACTTGGGCAAGTTACGTAAGACCTCTCAGCCTCTGTTTCATCTGGTTACAAATGAGCAAATAGAAAAGCACTCCACAAATTGAAACAAGGGATTAAAAAAGATGTGATCAGATAGTCATAAAATTAGACTTTTTCTTTTCTTTACTTTCTTTGGTTTTGGTAGACCAGAAGTTACATGTCTATGTGACTCTATTTCCTTCCAAGAGGTTCCTTCAAGAAGGAAGAAAGCTTATTCCTATGGTATAGCAATCCTCAGGCCACTTTTGACTTCAAAACTGGGAATTGATGGGATGACTGGCTTATGAACCACTCGACTTTGTATGATGTGATTTGATAGTCACATTCTTTTGTGTATATTTATTTGTATCCCCATTGGTAAGTCACTCTATTTGTCTGCTTGCCTTGCCTTTGGATGATTTTTGGCTCTTTACAAAAATCAAATCTATTCTCAATGTTCAAAGATTCAGCATCAGTGAAGAATGGATAAAGAAGATGTGGTTTATGTATACAATGGAATATTACTCAGCTATTAGAAATGACAAATACCCACTATTTGCTTCAACGTGGATGGAACTGGAGGGTATTATGCTGAGTGAAGTAAGTCAGTCGGAGAAGGACAAACATTATATGTTCTCATTCATTTGGGGAATATAAATAATAGTGAAAGGGCATATAAGGGAAGGGAGAAGAAATGTGTGGGAAATATCCGAAAGGGAGACAGAACGTAAAGACTGCTAACTCTGGGAAACGAACTAGGGGTGGTAGAAGGGGAGGAGGGCGGGGGGTGGGAGTGAATGGGTGACGGGCACTGGGGGTTATTCTGTATGTTAGTAAATTGAACACCAATAAAAAATAAATTAAAAAAAAAAAAAGAAATTGTAAAGTCTGTTCCTCCATATCTTAAATCAGTCCCTTACACATTCTGAGCAATAACTATGAAAAGATTCTATCTTTCCGAGTGAGCTGCTCTATAGGACAGAGAATTATGTTAATTAGATGTTTAATCTAGGCCGTGTTCTATGTTAGGTGTATAACACACATAGCTGATTTTATCACCATAATAATACTGGAGATAGGTAATGTAATGTCTAGTCTAAAAATGAGGATGCTGAAACCTGAATATTTTAACTTCTCTCACCCACCAGATCAATAGGGAGCTGGAATTAGACTCTAATTCTCCCTATGTTCAAAGTCTGCATTCTTCTTCCACCAGACTTCTCCATCCGTGTGGATATATAACGGGCCTCATCATTTTATAGTCAGACCTCCTTTATTTGTTCATTAAACCACATTTATTGGCCCTTTCTGTGAATGTGATCCCAAAGGTGGTCTATGAGACACGCTGACTTCTCTGGCTCCTTATCTCCAAAGTGTCCCATTTCCCCAGGGCCTCAAACTAAGTACCATGACAGGGTCACGTGTTTAATGATTGTTGGAACTGAATCTGATACAAAATTAATTCCTTGCATGCCACAAATCAATAGTGCATTGTCCTCAGAACAACCATAGTGATACTTCAACTGGACTCAGGTAAGACCAAAAGGTCTAGCTCAGAACTTACCACTTTGTTAACTGTCATCCTGGATGCATACATATGCATGTAATGTTGGAAAGTTGTGCCAAAAGCAGCTATATCTCAAATTTTATATGCCCTTGGGCTTTCATTAATATTGGAGATATAATTCTGTGGATCAAAAGTAACATAATTTGTCGCCCACTTTGAGCCAAGGTGAAATAACAAGACTACATTTACCCTCCCACTTGAAAAAAATAAAAGTCAAACTAACAAAATACAGGAGAAGATAATTTTCAAGTGTACATTAGGCAACACAAGACAGGGATCAGTGAGAGACAGAAAACAAATGACTTTAATACTTATTATAAAGATGCAGTTATCGAGACAGCATGGTATTAGTGCAAGTATAGGAAGACAGATCGATAGAACAGAACAGAGTCCAGAAATTGACCCACACGTATTTGGATAAAGGATTTTCAACAAAGATGCAAAAGTAAATCAGAGGGAAAAGGATAGTTTTTCCAATAAGTGATGTTGCAGCAATTTGATGCCCACATGCAAAAATAAAATAAGGATAGATCTGTGTCTTGCAGCATACACAAAAATAACTCAAAGTAGATTATTGACTTAAATTCAAAAGCTAAAATTAAAAAGTTCAAGAAGAAAACCTTTGTGTGCTTGAGTTAGGCAAAGCTATGACATTAAAAACAGGATCTATAAAATAACAAATTGATAGATTAGACTTCATCAAAATTTAAAACCTCAAACTCTTTAAAAGACCTTGTTAAGAAAACACAAAGAAAAACCCAGGAATGGAGAAGAAAATTTATGAAGCATGTATCTAACAAATAACTTGTATCCAGAATACATAACAAACCTTTAAAACTCAATAAGAGGGATCCCTGGGTGGTGCAGCGGTTTAGCGCCTGCCTTTGGCCCGGGGCGTGATCCTGGAGACCCGGGATCGAAACCCACGTCGGGCTCCCAGTGCATGGAGCCTGCTTCTCCCTCCGTCTATGTCTCTGCCTCTCTCTCTCTCTCTCTCTCTCTCTGTGACTATCATAAATAAAAAAATAAATAAAAAAAAATAAAAAACTCAATAAGAGAAAATAGAAAACCCAAAAAACCTGAGCAGAGTATTTGAATAGCACTCTGGTGAAGGAGATAAAAGCACATGGAAAATAAGCTCTATATCATTAAACATTAAGGAAATGCAAATTGAAAGCACAGTGAGGCACTGCTACACACCTATTAAAACTGCTGAAATTAGAAAGAATGACCATACCAGGTGTCGGTGAAGACATGAATCTTTGCACTGCTGGTATGAGATCAAATGGCAAACCACTTTAGGAGGTAGTTTGGGAGGTATATCAACTATATGACCTATTGTTCTTCTCCTTACTTCCTCAAGAGAAGAGAAAGCATATGTCCATACAAAGATTTGTTCAAAAATTTTCATGGCAGCTTTAATTGCAATAGACCGAAACAGGAAATAATCCCAATGCCAATAATGGGTGAATGGATAAACAAATAGTGGTACATTCATACTATGGAATAAAAAGAACAAAGTACTGCTATGCTATGGATGAATCTGAAAATAATGATGCCATTTGAAAGCAGGTAGAGGAAGAGGAGCATGCTGTGCGATTCCATTTAGATACTGTTCTGAGAAACATGAATGAATGTACGGTGAGAGGCAGCGTGCCACGGTAGGGGTGCTCAGAGAAGCAAGCAAAGAGCAATGACAAAGGGGACACAGGAACCTTTCGGAGGTGATGGGTATGGTCATTATTTTGACCATGATGATAGTTTCCTGAGCATATACATCTGCCAGAACTTATCAAATTCTTTAAATACATTTGTTCAGCTAATTGTAAATAAAAATAATTAGTACGGTTTTTAAGAACAGCTCTACTTAAAAGTGCAATCAATCTTTTAAAAATCACATTTCCAAAAGACTAAGAAAAAACATTTTCTGATGAAATATTGATTAAATTGTCCAAAATAAGCTGCAGGATATGACTGTTAAGCAGCTATGCTTGTTCTGGTTGGCATCACAGCTAGACAGCCTGAAGGAAAAACAGTGACAGCTTACTGAACAGAACTCAGCGGAGCGAAAAGTCCCTCCAAACCCAAGTGTGTCCCTCATAACTATTTTACAGTGGGAGGAGAGGCAGCTCTTTCTAGTTCCTTGGTGTGCATTTCTTAGCACTTGGAAGGGCCTGCTGACTTCCAGAAAGGCACAGGTGAAACTGCCCTGATGGTAGGTGGGCAGAGCAAGAAGCTACAGAAACATAAAAGCCATAATAAATCCAACTATCAACTCAAAATAGAAGAAGAACTGGAAGTGTCTTGCCTCCTTCAGCCACATGATTCAGTGGTCCCCACTGGAGGTACAGAAGGGCTTCAAGTTCTGATAATGGGTTGGGGCACTTAACTCAGAAAGGCCAGGGGGACACCTGGGTGCTCAGTGGTTGAGCATCTGCCTTTGGCTCAGGTTATGATCCTGGGGTCCTGGGATGGAGTCCCACATTGGGCTCCCCACAGGGAGACTGTTTCTCCCTCTGCCTATGTCTCTGCTTCTCAGTGTGCATCTCTCATGAATAAATAAATAAAATCAAAGAAAGAAAGAAAATAAATAAAGAAAGAAAAAAAAAAAAAAAGGTGGAAAGCCAACCTCATGCTCAGGGCAGAAGTAAAACCGAACCCTGGTACTTGCTTCTTTCCTGTGTCTCTGGACATTCATCCAATGCTAAGAGACAGCACAAAGCCTTAGGTCACCCAAGGTGGGCCTCAGAAAACCTGGGTCCTGTTCTCCCTCTTTCACTATTTCCAACCTTCTCCTTTCTGTCTCTTGACTGTCCTGGTTTTCTCGTCCTCCATCTTCCTTTTCCCTGTCTCCTTCCTTTCTTACCTCCTTTGCCTTCCTTCCAGTCAACTTTCAAAGGTCTTTGAGCAAAGCAGGAAATACATAAATTAAATATAGGAAATTGCTTTGTCAGCAAGAATTTACTAGGTGGTTCCCAATGTACTCAGTCAGGAGCTGTGATAGGCACTGGGGTGAGCAAGGGAAGAAAGAACAAGGCCCTTGGAAAAAAAAAACAAAAAAACGTAGTGTAAATCAAAGGGATGAGGATGAGCCAATGCACTGCAAAATGATCTATATATGCTGAAAGCGAATATATAAAAATCAGTGACGGCAGAAGCCCAGCAGAGAGGGCCCACAGCTTTGCCCCTCAAATCATCAGGGAAGAAGATTGCATTTCAGCTGGACTTTGAAAAAAGAGCAGAAGTTCATCAGTCCAACAAGAATAGGATGCTTAGAAAAATGGGGGCATTTCATGGAGCAATGGGAGCGCAAAAGCAGAGAGTGGTAAGTGGAAGTTTCTGTAATTCACAGTAAGAAATATAGCTGGCTGGAAGGGGGTGCGAGAATGGATTTGTGGCTGGAGCAGCCCTGAGGATGCCAATTAAATGCCTACTTGATCTGGGGTTTGGGCAAGCTGTTAGCTCAGGGGACCTAATTTATTTTTCTCCAGGAAAGGGGGGGTTTGACTAACTTACCTCTAAGCTTGGCTCTAACTCTAGGATCCATGACACTGCATGTGTCAGCAATAGAATCTCTGGTCTTTCTTGGTACATGTGTGCACCCATCAGCCCGGCAAACTCATTGTATCTTTTAAGAGTATGAATGATAAACCATCTCTCTCTCACATAAACAGAATCTGTAAGCAAATTTCTCCCCAGAAGCCAAAGCAGGGTTTTGGCTGGCCTGGCCTTTTGATGTAGTCAAGGATAAAGAGAGGTGATCTAAAAGTGAACGTTTTCAACAAGCAGTGCAGTGAAAGGAAATAGATCTGACACCCACACACCTCCGCCAGCACCGTTAAATGCTACCCTCAATGCGACAGGCATACAACATAGGTGACCATTCACCCCGCACGTCCTCCCTTGTCCTTGTTCTCCGGAAGGGTAACACGATAGTAGGAGATTCAGGACAAGACCTACAGAGAACTCCAAGCTGGTCAAGAGCATTATCTCTGGGTTGTGCCTACTTCCAACGCCCCATCCTGTGGTCTCAGGTACTCACCCTGCCCTGCTGGGATGTGTACTGGCACACGATACAACTGGGAGTTCCAAAGTTTTCCTTTTGTAGAAGAGGAGCCTTCTTAGGAGGCTCAAGGGATGGATTCCAGACTGAGTCCTGAAGACAACCGAAGCCTCTTAGTGTCATGGTGGCTTCTAGGAATTGGCCTGAGAGAGATAGAAGGGGTCATGGAATCCCTGGGGGCTAGCATGAAATTCCTGCTCTGCTCTTTCCAGGCTGAACAATGCTTAGCGGGATGCTTGCCTTCTCTGCATCCCCTTGTCAAATGGGAATAAAAATATCTAGTTCAAAGGATGGCCAGAGGACTGGAGGTAGTGCATGTGAGGGGCTTGGCATAGTGCCTGGTACCTATTCAGCCCTCACTTAGCAAGTCCAGGATGACATATCCGTTGCATGAGGCCTACCTGTGGTTCTCTGGTGACATATAATAAAGGCATATATTATGTGACGGTACGATTAGGAAGTGAATATAGATAGAAAGTGACATACAGCCAAACTGCCCTTGAAAATCATGTAGGGAGGTACCATAGCAGGGACATATTCCTTAATAACTCCAACACAACCAACATAACCTGTTTTGTTTTGTTTTGTTTCTAATCCAACAATGTGACACCTTACCCCTTTATTTGGTTGACCACCAGATAAAGTAACTGGTTTATGTTTTAAGACAATACTCCACCCAGTTTTGTTTTGTTTTTTTTTTAAGAGGCATGTAATTAAGACACCTGACAGAAAGAAGAGCAGATTCTTTGTTTCCTCATCTGCCAAAAAATAACAATGCCGTACTAGGTGCCTGGCTTCCTTACAACTTTATGGTGAGGGTCAAATAAGAAAATTCGAGGAAAAAAAATTTTTAGATTGTAAGACACCTGTAAATTGAAAATATTTAAATAGATCTCTTGATGTGGTTGATGGAAAGCACCCCCAGAAATTCCTGATTGCATAAAGAAGATTGAAATGAAGAAGATTCGAAATAGTTAGCAGTCACCTCTAGTGGTGGCCCAAGTTCAGGTCTATAAACAAAGGCTAAGAAGATTTAGACATTTCCCATCTAATCACTGACATCGAAATGTGATTTTACCTAAGGAAAGTGTCACTGAACTGTTTGTATTGATCTTTTCCATGTGGGCAGAGAGTCATCTGCCTATGGGTTGGACTCAAAGAGAATCCCAGAGCAAGGTCAAGTTAATGTAACACAAATGATCTCTAGCTGATTAAAAAATAGTAATAAAGAACAGTTCTTATCTTGAAGCTACCATTTTTCTATCAGGTCTAATCTGTAGGGCTTTGTTTCTTAACATATAATAAACCCACATGCATCTTAAGTGACAGAGTCTTAAAATTACTGTCAGCAAGGCAGTGTTAACGTAGTTGTCATAGTTGTCGCTGAATGAACATTCATGAACATGGACTTAACTATTCACATTGTTTTCGCTTCTGTATCTAAAACACTATACAGTAGAATTACCATATGCCCAGTAATTCCACTACTGGGTATTTACCCAAAGAACACAAAAACACTAAATTGAAAAGTTACACGTACCCTATGTTTTTGTAGCATTATTCGCAATAGCTGAGATGTGGAAGCAACCCAAGTGTCCGTCCACAGATGAATGGATAAAGAACATGTGGTATGTATATCTACACGATGAAATCTTGTCATTTGCAATAGCATAGATGGTTCTAGAGGATATAATGATAAATGAAATAAGTCAGTCAGTAAAAAACAAATACTATATGATTTTGCTCATGTGTGGAATTTAAGGAACACACGAGCAAATAAAAAAGAGACAAACAAAAAAGCAGACTCTTAACTATATAGGACAAACTGGTGGTTGACAGAGGGCAAGAGGGGGACGGGTGAACTAGATGAAGGGGATTAAGAGCACAATTATGGTGATGAGCACTGAGTGATATACAGAATTATTGAATCATGATATTGGACGCCTGAGACTAATACAACACTATGTTAACTATACTGGAATTTTATTTATTTATTTATTTTTATACTGGAATTTTAAAATGAAGAAATAAACATTTCAAAATATAGCTCTTTCAGTAAGTCTAAAACAAAAACTTGAAGTGATAAAGAAGCATTGCATTATGATGTAATAACGGCATCTCCCCATCCCCTTCCTCCTCCCCCTGATTCTTGGTGGTTCATGAGATGATGGTGTTTCTTGTACGTGGTGTGTCTTAGGTAATAGGACTTGCCTTAGGTAATGCTACAGAGGGCAGGCAGCTGAACTACACTGAGTTTTAAGATTCTTCAATATCCTCCTCAGCCCGGCTCTAGACTCATGGAACAGTTTCTGATTATAATTTAGCTTCCCCCAATACCTGTCGCTAAGAGGGGAGACTAGATGAACAGTAGACATGGGTGCCCGAGGCAGGGTGTTTCTCATCCCATACCAGTAACAAGGGAGCCTGATACCTCGTCGCACAGAGCTTTGATCAGACCCTGAGTCTGATCACTCAAGGGTGCTTTGGCAAAATGCAACATCTCAACTGGAAAAATCTGTGCAAAGGATGCCAAACCACGGTGATCTCATCTCATTTCCGTCTCGATGCAAGTCTGTGCCTGGGCAGCCAGCCTGGCTCCTACAGGAGGACACTGTTGTCCTCTCTCCTTCTCTTTCTCTCTCCCTCTCTGCCAGCATTAGTATGGCCTCCTCGCATCAACTCTCCCTTTCTTGTCAGTCTTGGGCTTTGCTTACAGACCTGGTCCTTGTCCTGCCCACACCCTGCTCTGTGTGGCAGGACGGCTGACCCTATCTTCATTTCCCAGGTCCTCATGCAGCTGCTTCAGCTTGGGTCCAGCCAACGTGAGGAGGTGATAAGAGATAGGAGGCTGAGAAAGGTAAAGCTGTAACATTTCTTTCCTTCTCTCTGCCTCAAAAGCTGTCCCTAGAAGCAGCATCCTCGGAGTCTGCTCTGTGTCTCTGTGTCCCCCAGGGAAGCTCCAGCTGGAGCTTGTGCAGGGTGAACCCAGGTGACCCCAGTCCCCAGCTTCTGGTTGCACCACCTTCTTCCTTTGTCTTTCCAATGGAGGGGCGAGAGTAGTTTACTGCCATCCCAATTCTTATGTTGCTTCTCTGGGACCCAGTAGGTTTCTCAGCCTTTGTCCCTGTACAACCAATTTCCTGTGACACACGGCTCTGAACCCTGATGTGATTATGAACTGCTGGAAGTCAAGAACCCCACCCCATATCTTTGTGCACGTACATTTGGGTGGGTACTTGGCAAATTATTATCCAACTGAATTGAAAATTCCTTGAAATTGAAACTTTACGTGACCTCTAAGATGACAAAACTAATTGCCCTGAGAAGTCATTCTTTTACTTTCTTAGCATTGCTTCCTTTTTTACTTTTCTCACTCTTTTTTTTTTTTTTAAGATTTTATTTATTTACTTGAGAGAGAGAGAGACAGAGCTCATGAGTGGGGGTGCAGCAGGGAACCTGGTGCAGGGCTTAATCGCAGGGCCCCAAGATCATGACCGGAGCTGAAGGCAGCCACTTAACCAACTGAGCCGCCCAAGTACCCCTATTTTTCTCATTCTTAATTGCAATAAAAGACACGTATTATAACATTTACCATCCTAAGCATTTAAGTGAGGAGTCATCCACTTTAAATGGAGACATTTGCTTCTATGTTTAAACCAAGACTTGATTTAAGAAAACTTCATGGTCATGCCATTCCCAGGAGAACAGGTGCCTGCAATTTCCTTTGAAACAATCACTGAACCCTACTTGAGCACCTAGTAGGCATCTTAAAGAGAGGACTTATATTCCTCACCACTAATCTCCACTATGCACAGTACCAGTCTCACTTTACATATGAGGGAATCAAGGTTCAGAGATGATGGCTAACTACTCCAGGGTCCCACACCTAGTGTATAACTTAGTAAAATGTAAACCAGTAAGTCTATAACTTGAAAAACTGTAAGAATTAAGTCTTTGTTACAAACGGAAAGCTCAAGGCCCATAGCAAGAGAATCTAATTTATCAGGTCGGAAGTTTGTTCACACCCTCAGTTTCTGACACAGGCAATTCCTCAGTCATGCACTGAGAGCTACTGCACTAGACCATAAGGAAAATGTATCTGTGCTAAGTGATTTCTTGATCTATCCCCAGGCCCTAGCCAAGGCCCTGGTACTTAGCCAATGACCAATAAATAATTGTAGAATTGATAAGTGAATGAATGAGTGAACGTTAACCATTTCGTTTTGAATTTAAATCTTAAACATTTTCTATTCCAATTAACTAGCTCTCATTTTAGACACCATGCCAAAGCTTATTCATTTCTTAACTCATCCAATGAGTATTTGATGAACTCTTACCATATGTGATGTGTCAATGCTAGATACAGGGGAATGTCTAGATATTCATCAAATATTCTAGACATAGACCCTATCCTTCAGAGACTATAAATTATTTCAATAGAAGAGACCAAGCAAGTAAGGACAACAGAGATCTATAATAACGTGTTAAACGGATATTATCATAGATCTCTGTGCTGCAGATGAATTAGGACCACAAAGAGGGGAGCGACCAATTTTACCTCGAAGGAATGAGATTAGAGAATGATCCTACGTAAGAGGTAATGCCCACAATAAATCTCAACAGATTGATGTCTGTCAGTCACATGTAGGGTTGGTGACAGCCTTGCCACATGTAGGTGGAAGTGCAATTGGCTCTGCAGAGCTTGGGGCTCCTTGTGGGAATCTCCCACACCAGCAGGTACGTAAAGCCATCTGATGCAAAATCATTCAAATAGTAAAAATAGCAAAAGGATTGCCCAATCGGGTTTGGTTGGGAGGAAAGAGAATTCCTCTGTTGTAAACTTTCGCTTTCCTCTCCCTGCCCCAAAGACTTACAGGAGTCTCCCCTTATCCAGTCTTCTGCTTTTCTTGGTTTCGGTTACCCACAAGTAAATGACTCTTTCTGGCTCTGGTCCGAAAGTCAGTAGTAGCCTAACATTATGTCACAACACCTCTGTTCACTTCATCTCATCACGAAGGCATTTTATTATCTCACGTCATCACAAGAAGGGTGAGTGCAGGGCAATAAGATATTTTGAGAGAGAGAGACAGACCACTTTCACATAACTTTTTTTTTTTTATTTTTTTATTTTTTTTTTCACATAACTTTTATTACAGTATATTGACAATCTATTTTACTATTAGTTTTTTAAAATATTTTATTTATTTATTCATGAGAGACACAGAGAGAGAGGCAGAGACATAGGCAGAGGGAGAAGCAGGCTCCTTGTGGGGAGCCCAATGCAGGACTTGATCCCAAGGTCCCAGGATCACCAACTGAACCAAAGGCAGATGCTCAATCACTGAGCCACCTAGGTGCCCCCCCCCCTTTTTTTTTACTATTAGTGTTGTAGATTTCTAACTAATTTTTAAACTAAAACTTCATCATATGTATATATGTATGGGAAAAAGACACATTTATATATGGGGTTCAATACTACCCTGCTGAGGCTTCCCCTGGGAGTCTTGGAACGCACTCTCCAAGGGTAGCAAGGGGCTACTGTACAAACCTGAGGGGATGAAAGGGTCTTTTGGTTAACTAAACGTTCAATAAGTAAATACTTAAAATTGGAATTCCAGGTCAGGGATAGCTAAGCCCAAAGGCTAGGCTCTTATCACAACATTCACTCAATCTTCTAAGACACTGGAGAGTAAGGGCCAGAGGAAAACAAGGCTCTCCATCCAGCTTTTCCAGTATGTGGTCCCTGGGCTCTGCTTTAATGCAAATCCAAACATTTATCGAGTGAAAGTCACGTGGATGACCCTACGTTAGATGTTTTTATCCTCATGGCCTCATTTTGTCCTCAGCATGTTCTCGAAATTTGTGGGATTTCCTTCATTCAGTAGGTGGGGTACCTGAAGCTCAGGAGTAAAATGGCTTGCCCAGGACCACACAGCTGGTAAGCAGCTCACCTCCACCTACGGCAGAACTTGAACCACTTGTCATTCTTTTGTCCTGTTGCTGAGTATGATGATGTCAGGAATATCTAGATAACAACATGAATTCATACACTGGTAGACCACCTATAGCTATAAAGCAGTTTAGCTACATCTCATTTCCCTCCACAACAGTGTGTATTATCCCCATCTTATAACAAAGGTTATTGAAAGTTAAATGTGTCAGTAGTTGGCAAACCACACAGCCATGAAACAGCTGGGCTTCTTAACTTAACTCACCTCTTACTTTAGCCTGATATTTCGTTTCCATATTTGAAAGAAATCCATTTGTTTCTGGATTGTCTTTATTTCCCCAGAGTCATTATTCAAGTATAGCCATTTAATATGGAAAACTATTTTTGTTCATTTTGGAGTTAAAAAAAGGGAGGGGTGGTGGTGACATTTGATGGATTAAATATTAGTTGAGCCATAATCTGTGGCCCTGTTTTTATTCTCTTAATTTGCAAGCAGACCACCAAACCATGACAAGTTTGACTTCTGTTGAGGAACAAAAATATTTAAAATGGCCACAACATTAAACTTTCAAAATATTTGCAGCAACATTTTTCTATAAGCTTTAGTCTTACTCTTTAGTATTATCACATTTGACATAATTACACCCTGTAAATACCTCAAACTTGTAATGACATCCTTTCAAGAATTATTACTAATTATTATACTTGACGTGACAAATTAAACATGTTGTTTGACGTAATTATACTAAATAATTCAAAATGCTAATTATGCTTAGAAATAGCAATTAGCATAATTAAGTTAAAAAAATAAGCTACTGTAAATTTTGCTACTGATTCAGTATCATAAACTTGAATTTTCTAGATTTTAGTAATGATTGACTGATATGACTTATAAAATTATATCTGTAATCAAAAATAATGAGACATTTTCAATGGCTTCAGAAGGCCTGGAAGAGATGATAAGAAAATGAAATTTTGGTGGCTAGGGACTGTGCAAAAGGCCAAGTGTCTAGAGGTAGCCAGACTTAAGTGTGAGTCCCTACCTGGCCACCACTAACTGGGTAACTCCAGTCTAGAGATATAGCCCTTTGAAATATTTTTTTTCTTCTACAAATGGGCATCATATTTGCCTCTAGGCCTGATATAAACATCAGGATCTTGAAGAAATTGTAGGATCCTCATGTTGATTGCAGCACTATTTCCAACAACCAAGAAATGGAAATGACCTCAGTGTCTATCAAAAGACAAACAGGTAAAGAAAATGTGGTATATTCATACAATGGAATATAATTCAGCCATAAAAAAGAAGGAAATTTTGCCACATGACAACATGCATGAACCTTGAGAACATTGTGCCAAGGGAAATAGGTCAGTCACAGAAAGACAAATATCATGAAATTCCCCCTATATGAGGTATCTAAGATAATCAAATGCATAGAGTCTACGAATGGAATGGTGGTTGCCAGAAGCTAGGGGGAGGGGGAAATGGAGACTCACCAATAAACAGGCATAAAGTTTCAGTTCAGATAACATGTAACATGAGACTATAGTCAATGATAATATATTGTACTCTTAATTTCTAAGAGGGTAGATCTCATGTTAAGTGTTCTAACCATATATTTTTTTTAATGAACAAACTAAGGATGTAAATAGAGATATAAATTGCTGGACACAATTATAGCCTAGGAAGGGCTCAATAAATTCAGGTCTCCTGAATCTTATTCATTAAAGGTAGGCATATATTGATTGTAAAATTCCTAGGCCCCCTGGAGACAAAAGAAGAAAGATATAAGGTGAATATACATAAATATTTTAAGAATCAATGGTCCGAGGGGCACCTAGGTGACTCAGTCGTTAAGCATCCAACTCTTGATTTCAGCTCAGGTAATGATCTCAGGGTCATGTATTCAAGCCTTACATTGGGCTCCATGATCAGCACAGAGTCTGCTTGAGATTTTTTCTCTCCCTCTCCCTCTAAAATCACCCCCTAAAATAAATAAATAAATGAATGAATGAATAAATAAATAAATAAATCTTTAAAAATAAAACAACAAAAAAAAATCCAATGATCTGAAATGGAAAGGCAACGTTCTCTAATTTGTGAGGACACGGAGAGGTGGTATTTGTAAACGTTTAACTCTTAGAGCATCTGGGACATAGTCAGCTCTACATAAATGATAGTTTCTTTTCTCTTTTAAATAGATTTTTAAAAGAAGCTTCATTAACAGCCCAGGGTTATGAATAATTGATTCAGGATTTGAACCCAAGTCCAAGACTGTCTCATTGCATTATGCTGTTCTGCCTGAAGAGGGCTTCATGTCAGTGCCCGCCCCCCCTCCCCCGCATCAAGGCCACCCTTCATCTCGCTCTTCTGGGTGTGTTCCATCATCCTGTGTCCTGGCTCCAGCTGTCTGTGAAGCTGCACTTCAGAGACAATGCAGGGAACATATTTGAGCTACGACCTCTTTGGGAAGGTGATCCACACCTACATTCCTAATGCCAAACCAGCACCGGCACTCCCTGGGATGTCAAAGCTAGAGAGCTAGACACCACTTTTATTTGAATCTTGACAACCTTCTCCTTATTTGTAAAACACTGTGATAAAGTAACTTTTTGTCTAGGTGAGACAGCTTATCAGACATTTCATCAGGGAAGAACAACTGTCAAAGGCACTCAATTTTTGTTTCAAGATAAAAAGACACAGAGACAGAATCTTGTTCTGATGTAAATGAGCCGACTGGCAGGAACTCCCTCCCTGCAGAGGTTGGAGAAGGTCCTATCAACTCAGGAGGTGGAGGCAATAGGTGCGTCTTGCCTTCTACTCCAGGTCACCCAGCGAGCCAGGGATGAAAGGCTGGACCACTCAAAGGAAGGGAAGGTTTCTTAACTTCTGAGTCTGAAGTTACTCAACTATAAAATGAATGAGGGTCAGAGGAATGATGTCTACATCACAGAGTTGTTAGCATCAACCTGAGACCTTGACCTCCATGATGCAGGTGGGTTTCTGCAGCCAAAGTGAGAGAAGACTAAAACAACATGGGCACACATTTTTAAAGTCCAACGATGTGCAAGTTGACTTTGCTCAGCATGATATTCGGGAGAGGAGAGAGATGAGGTTGTTATACTGTTGAAAAGACACATTTCTTACAAGGTCATCCCAGGGACACAGCATGAAGAACATGATATACAATAAGAATTGGGAGAAATGATTTAAATCCTAAGAAAGAGCTATGGTGATATAATCTATTAATTATTAAATGAATCCACTAGATACATTTTACTCAGTAGTAAAGAGGTGCAAAGGAGTGTGTGTGTGTGTGTGTGTGTGTGTGTGTGTGTGACAGTTCCCAGCTTTTAAGAAGATGATAGACTGGGAAGGAACCAATTCTGGAGACAGATGGGATGGGACACCCGCTTTTTTCACCTCTGCTGGGTGACCTTGGGAAGGTTTCTTAACTTCTGAGTCTGAAGTTACTCAACTATAAAATGAATGAGGGTCAGAGGAATGGTGTCTACATCACAGAGTTGTTAGCATCAACTATGAAGGCCCACTTCTTGCTGCTCCTCAGAAATCCTCCATAAGCTCATGCTAGATGCCTTTTTGGGCTCATTTCGGCTCCATTTCCTCTTAAGCTCTATCATTTATGGGGCAGCCTGAATGAATATACTTAGTGTCTATTTTTTGCTCATTTCAAATGTAGAAGATGCCCACCTTTGCTGGTGTATGTGCATAACTACATGAAACATCTCAATTACAGAAACGTTAAGTGTAGAATAGAATCTGGAGGCAGAAAAGTCGAATTTGAGTCTGGCTTTGTCAATTACATGGCAGGTGGCCATAAGAACGTCACCTAAACTTCCCTGAGTTTGAGTCCATCATTTGTAGAATGTCGGTCTTAGCACACAGTAGGAGGGAAGGAGCCTGGGCACGAAGGAACTAGACAGGAGAGACCATGATTGTGTGTTGGGGGGGGGGGGAGCCTTTATTGGTAAATAGATTACAATGAAATAGAATGATGGTTTGTTGGGGAACAAAACTCAGACAGGATCTGCGTGTCTTCACCCCAGCTCTAGCTTTCAGCCTGTACCTTCTTACTGGCCAGTTGGCACAATGAGGCCTTGGTGTGCATGGCTGGCCTCCTTGGGCCCTTGGGAGCCTCTTTCTTCCTGGCTCGGGGTTCTGCACTATCTTAGACCTGCCATCCCTAGGAGGAACAGCGGCCTTGGCTCTGGGCCCCTTCTTGGCTGCATGGGCAAAGACCTCCTTAAGGACATGGTTTTCTTTCTGTGTGGTTCGAGAAGCAGCACCATTCTTGCCCTTGGGGACCCTGGATTTTGAACTCTGACTCCCAGCTTTTGTTTTCCTGTGGGCCTTGCCATCTTGGCTGTTTCTTCTGCTTTGTCCTTTGACTTGCCACTGGGAAGGGCCCACAGCCTTGTCTGGCCGTTGGGAGATATCTCTAGCTGAGACCAGCAGAAGCAGAGTGGACTGGAGGGAAGATGGCACAGCAGGGAAGGATTCTAAAAGAAGATGAAGCAACAGTCCTGTGACCCCTGCAGGGGCCTGGGCAGTAGCAGAGGTCAAGTTTGGTTGGCAGGTCCGCGTGAACAGAAACAGTAGGGAGAGAAAGGCCAATGGGAGAAAGTAGGGACTGTTTGGGGACAGACATTGGGTTTGATGTTGCATGTGCTGAGTCACGATATAGCAGGTGCTCCATGGATGTGAATCTCCCAGCTTGGTTCAGTATTAGGGATGTAAGTGAGGATCATTTTCCTGCAGTGGTGATCGCCTGCATGAGTTCTCCACAGAAGAGATGGAGTAAAGAGGGGGACACAGAGTTCTGGCACCTGATGTCATGGGATGAAGGCCAAATGGAGTGAATGAAGAGTGCAGAGAAGCAGGATCTCAGGATCAGAGAAGCAGAAGGTGACCAGAGCAGTGCGTTGCCACCAAAGCCTTGAGATCAAAGCAGGAAAGCAGAAGATGGCAAATACAGAGGAAAGATGGATGGCAAGAGAACTTGTGTTAAAAGCAGTAGAGATCTGGAGGAGATGAGACAGAGGAATGGTGCCCACCAGCGTGGACCATGGGGAGACTCTAGCCCTTGGTCTCACACCAGTGCCAGAAGAACAGCCCCTGCAGGGGCTTTATGTACTTTGTTGTCTATAGGCTTTTATTCTCAAAAGGGATCCATTTGCCTGATGATAATAATTTTAAAAAAAGGTAGACTTCAGGCAACTACTCAGTATCTACTACCCTAACCAAAATTCCCTTATAAATGTGTCATTTGCTTCCTCCCAGCCACTCTCTCCTTGTTTCCCAGGCCAGTGTGGATGGCACCTCCAGCTTCTTCCAATTCTGATTCCCTCAGATCTGCCTCCTGACTTTTTGTATCTCGGCTCTTAGTAGCTCTGGGGCAACAAAACTCCAGATGATTGCCCCTTCTCGGTCTGAGCTGGGAAGGTAGCAGATACACACCACGACATCTTCGGTTCAGTGAAGAATACACGTACAAGAGGTTTGGGGGTAAGTGTGAGATGATATCCAGAGGATATTATTAGCCTTGCCGTGCTTGAGACAAAATGGCAAGGAGAAAAAGCAGGACGTAGGAGTGGCAAGATTAAGGGAAATGTGGGTTTGTTTTGACTGGTCTTTTCTCGATCAAAGTGAACATGAGCAGGGTATACGTTTGGGAAAAGATGTCAGAGGAAACCAAGAACTTAAGTGTGTTAGAGAGCTGGAGAGAGAGTGAGCAAGTGGGATGCTGGAGAGAACATCAGCAGGGAGAGAGATCTGGGAGGAGGGAAGCCCATCTGGTAGAAGGTAGTAGGCCTCATTATCACTTCGAGGCTGCTGAAGGAAGGAGAGGAGGATGGGGATCGGAGGGAATTATCTGAGTGTGGGAAGAAGTTAGATTCCTTTGCTCTCAGCCTGGGAATCTGGGTTATATCAAATACAACAGAAGGGAGGAAGAGTGGATGGGAGGGAAGAGGTGGGAAATTTATTGAACGCTTTCCACACTTATATCCATCAGCCTATTTAATTACCACAGCCTTAACCCATATATGTTGACATGAGAAGTTAAAAAAAACTCTCCTCAAAGACAAATTATAGTTTGTGGTCCAGCCAGGATTTGGATCTGGGTCTATCCCACTCCACAGATTACATTTTTCCATTTATTTTTCTCTCCCCCAATCTAGCCACACTCCTTTCTCCTACTGTCAACAAGTTTTTGGTTAGTGAATTTACACAGGGACAGGTGTTCTGTGGTCTCGCAAACCACCAGCCAAGAAGTGTTTTTACATTTGTTCACATTTACAAATATAGGAGAAAGTGATTTTATCTCTTGGGATCAAAAGAAATCAAAGAGTCTCTTTCTCTTAGGTTTCCTTCTTCGGCTGCATGCATGTTGCCAGTAGATGCCAGTTCAAAGTCTGAGTTGTCCTGGACTCTTCCCTCTACCGCTTGAATACATCCCACGATGTTGCTGCCTAAATGTGTCTTATATCCAGCCCCTCTCTCTTCTCTTGCTTTGGGTCCCTATCTTCACTTACTCAGAAGACTTGAACCTATTTCTCCAGCTTTTCGACTTGCCAATCCTCATCTCCAGTACCTCACACCATTATCCTACAGCACTTTAGACATTAGGATCTGTTTCACATTCCCAAAATTCTTCAGTAGCCTCATGTCTGTGCTACCACTAGTCTTTTTTTTGGAGCAAACATCTAGCTCTTTCTTCCGGCCGGGTGCTCCTGGCAAATATCTATTTGGCCTACAATCCTTTCCTGAACCTATCATCCATACCCTCATCCCCCCAAGAATTACATTCTACTCCCTGTGCAGAATTGCACCAGAGAACCCATGACATACCTTTGTATCTACCTTGATGATGCATCTCCCACCTTCCCTGACCTGGGAGCACCTTGAGCTCAGCAGCATGCCAATTCATTCTCATAGCCCAGGGCCCAGTACTGTGTGCCAAGTGGTTGCATCAATGAGTCAACCAGGATTGATCTTTGGCTGAACAACCACATATTTTTTTTTTTCTGGTCTACATTGGAATTTGTCACAGTATCTATTGGAATTAAAGCCTTTATAAATAAATATAAGCCTAAAATAAAACCTCACAAAACTTTTTTTTTTTTTTTTTTTTTTGTTTGTCTTCTTGGATGCTTTGTTCTGCCAATCAGTTTAGGTTGGAAGCTGGAGTGGGCAATTAGCATGACAGCCCCAGTGATTACTCCCATAATCTGCAACCCCTAAGTGGTAGGGAATAGAAGCCTTGGGTAGACTTCGAGTATATTTCCTTATTAGGAAATCACAGTGATTTCATGAAAGTCACAAAGGAAATGTTTTTACTGAGAAATCACATGCTGTAACTAATGAGGAAAGGAAAAAATATATGTATTTTTAAATCCCACATATTAACACTATGTCTAACAATGAAATTATGTATTCAGGAAATTCTAAGCTTATACTTGGCCTAGTTGAACAGAGAGATGTTAATTCGTCTGAACCCCCTGTGCATAAATACATATCTGAAATGATAATGGCTTGGAGCACTGTGCCTCTTGTCAGTACCATGAGGCACTTTCTCATATAATCCTCACAATGGATATGTAGCTTTCACCTATTGAACAGAAATGGAAACTGAGGCTCCAATGTGTTAAGCTACTTGTCTGAGAGTTTGTAGTGTCCAAGAGTGAGACAAATTGTGAGCCCAGGTCTATCTGATTCCCACCACTCCAGAGTTGTACCTCTTGATAATATATGGACATGAGTTATAATCCAGATAAATCTGGATTTATATGGATTTATATTCATATATAATATGAAATAATTTCCATAATTACTGAAAAACATGATAGAAGCTCCTTGACTATCTTTGAGACTCTCTTCAATAAGTCCTTCAAAAGAGTATTTTTACATGAAGGATAAAAAGGAATGAAATAAAACTTAAAACTCAAGTTACTCTGGTTCTAGTCCTGGCTTTGATGACAAACTCACTGTTTGACCTTGAAGGAATCTTTTTTTTTCATACCTAATCCCAGTCAAATGAGGTGTTTGGGCTTGCTAATTTCAAAAGTACACCCATCTCTGTCTTATGTTATGGGAAAATAAATGACAAAACTAAAAAAAAATAATAATAACAATTTAAAAAAAAGATTTAGGATATCCTCTTAATGACCAATTCTTAGACTAGGAAGGGTCCTCAGGCAAAGTTGCTAGCAGCTGAGCAACACCCAGAACCCAACAATATTCATTTTTGAATGAGGTAATGAATTAATGAATCAGTTATCTATTCTTATTTTTTTTCTTGGATTTGATTTTTCAAGAAATTTGTCTTCTCCTGTATGTTCTGTATATATCTGGTGTGTCTTAGCTTCTACCAATGCATGGGCAATATAAATTGTTGGTATCAGGATAACAATAGAACAAAGTACGAGAAGTTGTGCAAAAGGAAATGGAATTAACAGCACATATCAGTGAGTAACATCATAACTCAGCAGAATGATGAGTGTCAGCAAGGCTCTTATGAATCACTGACTTCACAAGAGTTGATATCTTTTCATTAAATATTTTGTCTATAATCAAATCTCTTCTTCCTTTAAAAGCCAGAAAATTGTGAATGTTGTCTTTCTGCAAAGACAAATGCAAAGGAGATGTGAATCCACAGGGTCCAGGACTTCAGTGGTCAGGATTCTCTCCTTACTACTATACACCATAATTTCTATTTATTGGGAGAGGCAAGCTCTGCCCATTTCTGTAATGCATACCTTTCTCATCCTAGTTACATACTCAACGGCTCTCTCTGATCCTAGGTTTTGATCATAATTTTTTCAATCCTTATTAATTCAATGAATTCATATTCAAGCATGATTTGTGGGTCAAGAGCTTGATTCAGTGCATTCAGACAGCATGTTCCCAATGCCAGGCTATTCTGGGCACTGGAGATATAGTGGTGAACAAACACAATCTCTTGCCCTTGAGGGTTTTTCCAGCTAATAGGGAAGCCAACTATGTAAAAAGTAAATGTTATTTAATGTGATACATGCTATAAGAAAAAGAGAGTGCATGGCACAGTGAGCCCTAGGAGGAGTGCTACCTAATTCAGAATAAGAGAAAGTCGAGTCAGCATAGACTATGATATGTGACGATAATAGACAACCCTAAAATCTTAGCAACTTACAATACATCTGAGTTTCTTACTCATTTCCCATGACAATCGTAGACTGATTTAGGGTTGGCTCCACACCATCTCTATTCCAGAATCCAGGCTGAAGCTGTATCCGCTGCCTGGAACATGTGGATCTCTGGCCACAGGACATGCGGTAGAATGGCATGATGGGTCAGAAGTGCCATTTGTCACTTCCTGCTACCTTTTAAAGCAAGTCACATGGCCAAGACTGACATCCAGGTTTAGGTTTGTTTAATGCTGCACGTGGAAGAGACCAATAAAGAATGGCATTGAGTATTTTGAAAACTAATACCATCTACCACTGGGGGAAATGCCTGCTATTTATGATGACTAGACCCGAAGGTAAGATGGAGGGCTTGTGAGTAATGCGACTTGATATTCAAGCAGAAAATAGATAATAAGGGATTTTGTAGTACAAAGAAGCTTAGATCAGGAACGATTATAAAGGTGGTAAGTCTTCTCTTGGAAGTGAAAGAAAGGAGTAGTATAGCCAAATCCTGTCTGTGTTATGGAAAATGGTTCGTAGGCAGCACAGTGCTGGCAGGAGCAGAGAAGGAGACTGCCTCTGAAGACGTGATGAGAGTTTGAGCTCAGGAGGTGAGATGGGGATGCAAAGGAAAGAGAGACATGAGAGCTTAAGAAAGTGCTTTGACTACACTGTGCATGGACCAGACCCATGGAGAGAACAGAATTTTTTTTTCTTTTTCCATGAAATGATACATTGCTACTAATAAAATGTTGGCTTAAAAAAAAAAAATAAATAAATAAAATGTTGGCTTTGTTTGCAAACTACAACAGAGGAGAGACAATAAGCACCTCATGCTGGGCTCTGTGCAGCCACAGATGATCTGAAGAGTCTGATCCAGTGAAGCTCTCACAGGTGTAGTATTGACAGGGAGAGAAACAAAAGCCAGATTGGCCCTGTGGTCCAAGCCTTGCCAAAAGATTGGCCTGCTTGTTTGCACAGCACCTCACAACTCACAGAGCGGGGTTGGGGAAGCTGCAGAGGCTCTGGAGGGAGAGACAGACCTGAAATTCAGTCCCGGTTGGACTGTCACAAGCCAGTAGACCTCGGGAAATTTTCTTCATCTCCTTGAGCCAATCTCCTCATCTAAAAGGAAAGAAGGACAGGGGGAGGGAAGGAGGCAAATCAAGAAGAAAGGAGGGTGTAGTAGTCAGGGATCCCCAGGGAAACAGACCAGCAGGAGAGAAAGATCTGTTTTTAAGGAATTGGATCCTGTGATTATGGACTCTTGGCAAGTCGAAACTGTGAGGGAGAAGGCCTGCAGGACACGCAGGCGAGAGTTGCAGTTGAGCTTCAAAGGCAATCTGCTGACAGAACTCTTTCTTGTTCAAGGGAGGCCACTCTTTTCCTCCATTCATGCCTTCCACCGATGGGCCATGGCCAGTCGACCTGATGGACGACGATCGACATCAATCCAAGTTCAACCATCTAAGTGTTAATCTCACCCACAAAAACACCTTCACAGAAACATCCAGAGCAACATTTGACCAAATCTCTGGACTCTACGGTCCAGCCAAGTTGACCACATCAAGTTAACCTTCACAGAAGGGAAAAGAGAAGAAAGAAAGAAAGAAAGAAAGAGAAGAGAAAGAAGAAAAAAAAAAAAGTGATATTCTTTGGAAGGCCCAGCTGCCATTTGGTAGCAGCTCACCAAAAGGACGCTTATTTTTTATTTTTTATTATCATCACATCATTTTTTGTTTTTCCAGTTTGTCCATCCTTTTTTACAGATGATGAAACTGAGATGTTACATGCAGGCTCCCTACTTTCTCTGTCTTGTTGAGGTCGTGCCCTTGCTGGGTACGCGTGGCCACTTATCAGACAGCGGCTAATTCTGAGACGGACAAAATACCCAGGTTTTGTGTGGAACGGACACAGTTCCCTGTGCACCAAGACCAATCAGAATGATCAATTGAGAGTACAATTGAATTCATTTGTGAACAACAGAAACAAAAACTGACCTAGTTTCTGTCGTCGAGTGGGGCTTCAGCGTGTCCATCTACGCTTAGGGGGAGCTGAGACGGCCAAGGGGCTTTGTTCCCTGTGGACATCACCAACTCATTTGCTGATTTAACAGGACATTATAAACATATTACATCGTGGCTGCCCAGTGCAGCACAAGGCTTTGAAGGGACCCAGAGAACATGTGCAGAATTCTTACATTGCTGCTATCTGATTTATGCATGTGACCTCCTTTTACCCTCGTTGTATTTGAAGCTGGATGAACCTTCGGGACATAGTAGTCTCCCTGGTTTTTCTTTGTCTGTTTTAAATGATGAACAGGTCATAAGAAGACAGGGTGCTGCAGTGCTGCCTCATGGTTACACGGACGAGAAGCTGGAACATCACAGAAGGGTGGACTCGCTATCTTGGACACGTGTGCAGGAGGAGGTGCAGCTAGGTTGGATGACCCAGCACCCAGTGGGGAGAAGGTGGCTGGAGGCAGCATCCTAAAGATCCATAAAGACAGACCGATGACCACAAGCCCCTCTGCTTGGGCCCAGGGGTCCCGAGCAAGCCCGAGTCACAGAGCTCACCAGTAGCAAAGCCACATCAGAACCCCTGCAGACACGGGTGTGATGTGCTGCCCCGACTTCCGCCCTAGCACCCCCTCCTCCAGGTGCAGCCCTGCCCTGGAGCTGAACTCTGAAGACTGCAGGGCAGTCCTGGGTCATGAGAATAAGCTTTGAGTCAGTAAGGAAAGGAAGAAAGGCCTTGGGTGCCAACCCTGCCATGCATTGATTGTATGCTCTTAGGTATGTGGCCTGTCCAGCCCCTGGAATGAGAATAGGACTGCTATGAAGGGTGTCAGCCCAAGCACATGGTAGGTTCTCCAGATGGGGTGCTTATGCTTAGTACTTTCTCACCCCCATCATGCACAGACCACTTAAGGGGGTTGTGGGAAACGGAACTTCCGCTTCACCAAGAATTCAGCTCTTATCTTTCTATCTGGACACAGCCATGCTCTTTTGATCCGAGATCGACAAAGAGGCTATTCTGAGTACTAATTATGGAACACATCCGGTGAGGGCTCCTCTCCCACCCACACACAGTTATTGGAGCTGTCATTGTCACATGCAGGCAGCCTGGCCATGTGGCCTCAAACCTCTGGTACCTGTTGGCAGCAGTTGCCCCTAGCAACAGTGGGGGGGAGGGGAGCTGTGAAGAAGGAAGTTGCTAATGGTGTCTGTGTTTGGTGTTGTCTGTGAAGTCTTCGTCTTCATGTGTATGTATGTGTGAGGGAGGGTGTAGTCAGAAGTGAGAGGAGTCATGGGGAGATAGTTGGAGAGGTACTTCCTGTCTGTGTTGATTGTGATGTATAATTTTTTTTTTTTTTTTTTAAGGTCTAGCTGGGGAAGCTGCTTAGGGCCATTTATTTGCAAATACATATATAAGAAGTGGAGACCCTGCTTCATCTCACTCCCAGGTAACTCCCAAAGTTATTTGACTCCCTTTGGGGTGGGGTGGGGGGGATGGTGGTTCCGGCTTCTCTGGGGCTTCTGCAAGGTGAAGTTGGAGATTAGCAAGGCTGAAGCACACAACAGAACAGGCTGTGGGAACGCACAGAAACTTCCACCACAGGGAGACAAAAACAATCAAAATCAAGCAGGCCCAAGGCTGCTTGCAGTGGGGGGTTGGGATGGTCCAGGTTTTGCCATCCCTGCATAAGGGAGCTAACAATGAGGTGCTCTGTGTCATCAGACCCCCATTCCTCTGAACCTGGGGATTTACCAGGAACTTCTCTCGGTGGCGTGACTTTGGGCACATCACCAGCCTGCGGGTGTCTCAAGTTGGAACTTTTATCCATCTGCTGAGAATAGCTTTTATCCTGCCAGGTTGCCCTAAGTGTAGAAAGTTCCCAGCACAATGCCTGACTTCCTTTGGCACTCGACAAGTGCACGTTGTGTCCCTTTGAGGGAGCACACCGTGGTGGAGCAGGTACAGGTGAGCTGAGGGCAGAGAACATTTCCTGCCCACCCTTCCTGCCTGCTTACATGAGTGGTTCCCACCAACTACATCCAAGATTTTGCCACTCCCCGGCTACATGAAGACCTAGGTGAGTCCTGGCACCTTCCGAGCTGCTCCTTCTTGGTTTGTAAGCGGAGCTAAGGTGGCCCGCTCCTGCAGGCTGGCGCTTCCTGAGTACTGGGTGTGATGCCACGCAAAGCTCACTGCCCAGCATCGGGATGGTGAGGTTTGGCCCCCTTGTCAGGACCCAGGCTTCTGAAGAGCACGGCCTGATATAACAAGGAATAGAGGTTTGGGATTTTGTGACTATGGGGAGGAGGTCTTTTGAATGTTATCGTTTTTCAACCTAAAAAAAGTATCATATGAAGGGAAAGATGGGTTGAGGTGGGAGACACAGCCACTCTGAGGGACATATTTTGATAGTGGGGGAATTTAGGGGAAGGGGAATCTGAGAGGAGAGAGAATCGAAATAATATTTTTCCTAGAAGTTTTCATTTTCTCCAGTACTTCATCTGTGCCTCATTTTCTTTTTGGTTTATCATTTTTAATAAAGGTATTCTCTTTCTTACCCATCAGTTAATGTGTGTTTGGTTTATTTTTTAAATTAGAAAATAGAAGGGTGCCTGGGTGGCTCAGTTGGTTAAATGTCTGACTCTTGATCTCAGGGTCATGAGTTTGAGCCCCACCTTGGGCTCTAAAAAAAGAAAGTAAAATAAAAAGAAGATATTAAAACCACGTACAATGTCACCATCTGAATATTTATCTTTGCCGTATGTATATTTTCAAGTTTGTATTTCAAATATATTTCCAAACATTAAATATTATTCAATAACTGTCAATGTATTGATTTTTAATGTCGCTTAACATCTTTTTAACTAGCTTACAGATTCTTCGAATTTTCTGTGAAATCCCTCCTGATAATCTTTCATTTGATCCTTGTTGTTTGGATATCTTTTCCCATTGGCTTTTTCAATTTGAATTTTAAAGTTTTAGGATATGCAAAATATTTTAATTTGTATATATTTCTATCTGTTTTCTTTGTGATTTTTTCCCCCCATTGCTATGGAAACTCTTCCCAGTCCAGTAACAATTAAATACTCAATTAAGTTATAAGTGTGCTGTGAATTAATTCTTAAATCCAACAGGAGTATATTTTAGTATATGACCTGCCTGAGATAAGAATTAATTGTGATTTTAAAAACATTCTTCACCAAATTTATAAGTATATTTTATTTTTTTTAATAATCTGTTGTTTTTTTTTATGATTTTATCCACCTATTCATGAGAGACACAAAGAGAGAGAGAGAGAGAGAGGCAGAGACACAGGCAGAGGGAGAAGCAGGCTCCATGCAGGGGGCCCGAGGTGGGACTCGATCCCGGGTCTCCAGGATCTCGCCCTGGGCTGAAGGCGGCGCTAAACCACTGAGCCACCGGGTTGCCCTATAAGCATATTTTGATGAAAAACTTGCCCTTCCTCTTTTATTGTATGTTCTTGATTACATATTGGATTCTTATCTGCAGTAGAAGTCTTTTTTCTGTGTTTTTTTGTGCCATACTTTCTATTGCCAATTTTGGCAATAGATGCTCTTTTAATTTTGTGGCTGTGTAAGAAATTATTACATATGATCAATTCAAGTCCTACATCTTGCTTTTGTTTTTCAATTTCTTACCTACTCCTATTTGTTGGTTCTCAATAAGAAATTTAGAAATGTTGCCTCTTAAAAACTCTAGAGTATGATATAAAATGTGTTAAATCTGAAAATTAACTTGGAAAAGGATGATATTTTGCAGCACAGCTTACTTAGTACTGTATCGTATTATCTCAATCATATTATCAGATCTCCTGTCTCCTGCAATGAGCAGTATTCGTTGCCGATATTTCTTCCCAAATCAGTGCTCAGGGCCTAACCCAAGGGCTTACACACTGTAAGAATTCATTACCTGTGAGATAACACAGAGCTCCAGGAATAATGTGTTGATTTTTTTGATTTGGGGTTTTTTGGCAGTGGTTCTGCTAGAATCCATATATTCTAGGATCTTCTGACCTCAATCCATGACAATTTCTAATGTATTTTTTCTTTTTTTTTTTAAGATTTTATTTATTTATTCATGAGAAACACACAAACACACACAGAGAGAGAGAGAGAGAGAGAGGGGCAAAGACACAGGCAGAGGGAGAAGCAGGCTCCATGCAGGGAGCCCGATGTGGGACTCGATCCCCGCTCTCCAGGCTCCCGCCCTGGGCTGAAGGCGGCGCCAAACTGCTGAGTCACCCGGGCTGCCTGTACTCATTTTTTCAATGTGAGTTGATCCAGTTGTATTTATCCTAAGGAAGGAATGTGAGCATATCAAATTTTTTAGAAAATTACCACTTTCAGGAAGCATCATTCTGCCCCCAGAAAGTCTGAACAAACAGCACATAGCATATTGCAACATTACATCTATGAAATTTTTCAGTGTTTCATATATATATAAATTAATCCACTCACATATACATATGTATATGAGTTAATTAATAGTGAATATGAAAATAATTTGGAATGAAAGCTAATACACATACATTATACTTTTCTGAGCCCAAAGATTCAGGAACTGGCACGGGGAGTTCTTATTCCAGCATTCCAGATGCCAAAAATGTCTAACTAACACTTTAGGTGACCAAGCACATAGCATGGTCTTGAGCAAGAGTTGGACTCTGCATCTGCCTCCCTTTGGGCCTCAGTTTCCTTAACAGAAACTGTTGAGATTGGAACCGAAGATCACTAAGCGAGGGGGATGCCTGGGTGGCTCAGTGGTTGAGTGTCTGCTTTTGGCTCAGGTCATGATCCCAGGGTCCCAGGATCGAGTCCCACATCGGGCTCCCCACAGGGAGCCTGCTTCTCCCTCTGCCTGTGTCTCTGCCTCTCTCTGTGTGTGTCTCATAAATAAATAAATAAAAATCAAAGATCACTGAGGGACCTCGGGCCAGTTAGTTCTCTGGAGCTCTGTGTTCACCTGTAAAATGAAGTTAATCTCTACTGGCATGGATGAGATGACATTCCAAAGTGGGTGGAGCCCTTCGGGCATCTGCCCCCCTGTCCTGATGGTGGCTAACAGTGGAGTCAAAGAGAACCACTGAGCTTACTAAACCCAACCCACCACAATCTGCACAAGTCATGCCACTTTTGAGGGCCACCAAGCAAAACCCAAAACAATTTGAAATCATTTTTTTTCCCCTAAAGCTCTGAGCACACTCTTGACATTGTATTTTCCTTTTAAAACAACAACAACAACTAAATAAAGATGTGTTACAGGGAAATGAAATAAATGACAACAGCTAAATGTTTGATGACTGTCAAGAAAATGAAGATGGAGCCAGGCACCTGCTGTGGCATCCTCCTGCCTGTCCTGATCTTCTGGAAGCCTATCCTTGGCCTCCAACTCCTGTCAACTGACCTCTTCTGAACCCATTCCTGGGGCTTAGACCCAGGCCCCAGGACCTCTACTCATTGTCTCCCATCTCCTCTCTTTTGTTCAAGCCCGACCTCTGCCGCAAGTACATTAAAGGGAGAGCCCATATCAAGTTTCTGTAACACCAAGCGCCTTGATGTCTTCATATGTCTTCATGTCTTCGATGTTTTCCCATAGTAGACTATGAAAAACACGTTTTGAACTGGGAGAAAATGCTTTATCATTGAATATTTAGTGACTACATTTCCTCCAAATTAGGAAAGAAAATAAAACATTTCCAGCAAAGAAATCGAATGGGAAACTGGAAAGAACAGGGGAATTTGGAAGATCCGGGTGTGAATTCTGACTTCACTGGGTAGCTGCAATGATTCACTTAAGCTCTATGAATGTCCCTTTCCTAAAGAAGAAACCAGGCCGCTGGTAATCCCCATCTCAGAGGTGGCTGTGGATCACACATACATGACAGTAAAGGGCCCAGCAGCGGTGGCCGGCAGGGAGGGGACTCCGAGACAGACCCTTTCCCCACTTTCACTCCATAGTGCTCAAGGATGGTGTTTTGGTGCAGAGAATGCATTTGAAGAACTCAGCTGGTGCTCAACATTTGTAACAGCCCCCCCAGGAATAGAGGCCACCTGTGGGGTATGGACTGCTTTCGCTTGCTTCTCTACCACCAGCAGGTCGATAGCAAACCCACTGGAATAGACAATCTGTAGGATTGTCATCCTGGAATTTGGTCAACAACTGTGAACAAAGCAGCGATTCTTTGGTCCAAGGATGCACTTGCCCTGTGGACTCTCAGCTTTCCTGCAGACCCTGAAATATGCTGGTCACCCCTCTGTTCCCATACCTGGCCACCTTTCACTTCAGGGACCTGGTGGTATTGTCTTTGGTCTAAACTCTCCACGCGGACAAAGGAGGTGAACACACCGTACGCCCCTCTGCCCCCTTTTCCTTTGCCCCCTCTTTCCCTCTGCCCCCTCTTTCAGCTTCAAGCACATACTGAGTGCCTTCTGTGCACAGGCCCTGAGGAGACAATGTGGAAACAGAGGCGAACTAGCCCCCGTCCTGGACCTCAAAGCAGACTGGTCACTGAGATATAAGGATTTGAAGTATGTGATGATGAAGACACACAATTCAAAGTGATGATCAGCTCTTTGGGAACAGAGCTAGAGTGATTACCTATACCTGGAAGTTTTTAGGAAAGATAACGATGAATTTACCAGAAGGCAGGGGTACCGGGAGAAAGGTCATGTCAGGCAGAGCGGATGATATGTATAAGTGCACAGAAAACTTTCCCGTAAAGAGGCAATTACGGTCAAAGCATGTCGAAAAAGATTTTCATTCTCAGAACAGGATCAAGTTATCTTGGTAATGACCAAATAGCTGTACAATCATAGTACCTATTAAATTATCATCATCCTTATATGCATTTAAATTGAGTCTTACACTTTATTCAAAATAGTCTAGCATATGAATCCTAATGCTGCATCATTGGGAAAAAAAAAAAAAAACCCAAACAGTGCCTAGGAAGGAGCTTCTCCCCTTACCACCCCTGTGATCATTGCCAGCGTACCTCTCCGTCTCCAGTTGTTGACCAGCAACGTAGGAATAATGCCATGGCCTCCCTTGGTGGGGAGGGCTCTGTCAAGGTCACAGGTGGTGTGCAGGAAAAATAAAGCAGGTGGCCCACATGGAGGCAACCCCGACCTTTTCTGTGCTGGGCAGTCATGCAGCACCAACAGGACAATGCACCAACACCAGAGTGGGGAACACACAAGGTTAGGGTTGAAAGTTCTCCATCCAAATACTGCCTGAGCTCGGCCCCTTATTTTAGGACAGCCAACTACACCGCCTCCTACAGCAGCACTGTTTTTCTGAGATTACTCTTCAGTTTATTTCACAGTCCTCCCTAGTATATAATCCCTCTGGCCATGACTGCTGCAGGATCTTATAAAGACATTCGTTACTGCCGCCAAAGGAAGTCATATCATGTATATCCAAAGATGGAATATGCCCCGTTTGGAGCGGTTAAAACACAGATCCCCTAGAATAAACCTATAATCAGCATGAACTATAGATTTTTTAATTGCCTGGGAAGGTGAGAGGCATTCTTGAGAATGAAGCACTAGACAGCAGTGATCATCCATAGAAGCACAGAAAAGTGTGTGCTGATCATTTAGGACTGTAAACACCGGAGCTTATGGCTAAAGCTTCTTTTCCTTCTTTTTTAGGTTCCTCTTGTTTTTCAATATATTTTTGTAATTGTCCTAGTCTTTCGTAGGAGTACAGACACTGGGAAATATACACGTGTGTGTACCTGTGTGTATACATCTATAAGTGTGTCTGTGTATTTACATATATGGAATATATATAAATTTATGTATACTCATAGGGAGAGAGAATATTTGAGATGGCCCAGGGTGGAGTGAGGGCCATGATGAGAAGGAGCTGTTCCCAAATAGAATTTGGGTTTGTGACTCAGACAAGCAGATGTTAGATTACAATAGTAGGTCTATTTGTTAAGGAGAGACCAGCACTTAGGATTTAATTATTGATTATTACTATTATTGATTTTATTATATGATTATTGATTATACATTTTCTTAAAAGTTTTTAAAGATTTTATTTATTTATTTGAGAGAGAGCACAGAGAAAGGGAAAGCATGAGCAGGGATAGGGCAGAGGGAAGAGAAGTAGACTCCCCGCTGAGCATGGAACCCCATTCAGGGCTCTATCTCAGGACCCAGGATCATGACCTGACCTGAAGGCAAACGCTTAACCAAGTGAGCCACCCAGGTGCTCCTGATTATATATTTCAGTTGTGTTTTTCTAAATTTCATTGCTTAACCCTCCTCCTTCTCAACATCTGTATTGTGAACACCCAAAGGGCAGACACTGTGCCTTACTTTCATTTCTCAACATGCAGCATAGGCCTACTACATAGTGGCCCTCAATTAATGTTGGATTTCTTTATATTAAAAATAGACACATTTATTAAAACCACACTTGCTCTGTGTCAGACACACATCCTAGGAGTTCAAGTTTCTGGTCCTCCAGGAAGTCCTAGAGGGGGCAGATATATGCATGAGCACACTGGAAATAGAAAGAAGGCCCTAACTACGGTTGCCAAATGGATAGGGCAGGCTGCCCAGAGGGGGAAATGCTTGACGGGGTCATTGAATACTGATTTGGAGCTCGCCACCTAGGCAAGTGAGGAAAAGACAAATGACACAGAGTGTCTTTAATGGCAAATAAGTGAATAATTGCAGGGATGGTCTTTCTACTTCCCTAATTCTGGAAATTCTGAAAATGGAACCATCTTGCAAGAAGACTCCCACATACCAGGATATCGGGCGATTAGAAATCATTTGGATCCCAACAAAAAAATCACTTAGTTCAATGCCTAATGAGGCACCAATGGCCCCAAGAGCAGCACTGGAGGAGAAAGTTTGGAAGGCTCACAGAGTAGGGCTTGCTCTCTCCTGGCAGGCATGTGATAAGATGAATCTATTCCAACTCGCCTGGGAAACCGAGGGCAGGTGTCCGATTATTACCTGCACAGTCTCTACCTGTGTCAGCTGGATGCTGCAGAAGCCCACTCTGAAAGGGAGTTAGAGGTACCAGAAGTATATAGGGGAAAGCTCAAGAGGAATAAGAGTGGGGGGGATGCTGGGTTGGCCCCTTGAAGCCTTCGGAGCCTGATGCAGACTTGCCACCCTTGAACAGCTGTAGATCTGACCACTTTGGGCTACCCGATGAGGAACTCCAGAGCAAGGATCGTCTCTAGATGCATTCTGTGTGGAGAAGAATGAGCCGACCCTGCTACACAGCCCTGCTCAGTGATTGTTTGGGGCTGCTTGGGAAGAGCACAACCCTGACTTGGAAAGTGAGGCAGATCTTGAAAGGTGACTTGAAGCAGACCAGCCATTTTTTTGTGACAGGAGATCCTGGTGGTGCACCCCCCGCTCCCCCGCCCTTGGCTGCCACCCTACGCAGCACTACTCCCACCTCCTCAGGAGCTTCTACACCTGAATTAGAATGATCTAGTCCTCAACCCTAGCTCGGGGCAGCTTACGCTTTCTGGCCTTTGATGGACCTCCCGTAACCACTACCTGGATCCACTGGTGCTGATTCCGTCTGGCAGCTTGCCCCATCTATGCACATACCCTCATCCTAATAAATGGACTTCACCTTTGCTCCAGGGTTCAAGCTACCACATTTCTCCAGTTCCTGTAGCATGGCCCCCATCCTGCTGACCTCTATGCTCAGGCCAGGATACGACCATGAACTTGCATATTGCAAGGCAATCTGTTTTCTCCCTGAGTCCTGGGGAGGAGAAATTTGGCAGCAGCTCTGAGCGGACATCATCACCCAGAGGAGGAAACAGACGTGATGAGTGCTGACCAGGACGCACCGCTTCCCAAGGCCACTCCCTGGGAAAAATGTTCATGAACATCTCCTCACGTTTGCATTTTCTTATTTTGTCTCTTACTCTCCAGTAGAACAAAAGCTTCAGGAGAGTTGTTGGGGACGGGAGCTCTGCTTGTTTCTCTGCTGAGTCCTCGCAGTTCATATAACAGGGCCTGCCAGAGAGTTAGCATTCAAGAGATAATCACTGAGTAAATAAATGGATCCCTCTCAGCAACTCGCAGGAGGAAAGCAATGTTTTGTAGGAGGGGTATTTGAGGATGGAAGAGAAGCAGTCACTTGGAGAAAACTACCCTGACAACGACGGCTGCCCCAAATTCAAGGTCTGACTCCCCTTTTGGTGTTCTGACTCCAGATTTTACAGAGTTGCAACCCAAATGCTACAGTTAGAGAATATTTGAGTGTCAGCTGTGTCCTCACAGCTAGCCAATGAAGCAGATATTGATTTTGTCCCCATTTACCGATAAAGAAATAGAAGTTGAGCCAGGGCACCTGGCTGGCTCAGTGGGTTAAGCAGCTGACTCTTGACTTCAGCTCAAGTAGTGATCTCAGGGATGAGTCTGCCATCAGGCTCCATGCTCAGCAAGGAGCCGGCTTGAGATCTTCTCTCTCTGCCCCTCTCCCCTCCCTGCTCGCTTGCCCTCTCTCTCTCTCTCTCTCAAGTAAATAAATAAATAAGTAAATCTTGAATTTAAAGCTCTGAGAAAAACAAATGAACAAACAAACAACAAAAGCAAACTCATAAATACAAACTAGAGGCTGCCAAAGACCAGGGAGGAGAGGATTGTGAAGATCGGTAAAACAGGTGAAGGCAATTTATCTTCCAGTTATAAAACAAATAAACCATGGAGATAAAAAATAAGGAAATATAGTCAATAATACTGTAACAATGGTGACAACCCCCAGGGATGCATGGGTGGCTCAGTGGTTGAGTGTCTGCCTTTGGCTCAGAGCATGATCCGAGGTCCAGAGATCAAGTCCCGCATTGGGCTGCCTGCAAGGAGCCTGCTTCTCCCTCTGCCTGTGTCTCTGCCTCTCTGTGTGTCTCTCATGCATAAATAAATAAAATCTTAAAAAAAAAAAAAACATATGGTGATGGGAGTCTTTCGTAAAGTATAGAATCGTCGTATCACTATGTTGTGAATCTGAAACTAATATAACATTGTATGACACTTACATCTTAATAATAAAACTTTTTTTTTTTTTTTTTTTAAGAAAGAAGGAAATCCAAGCTCTGAGAGTTATGGTCAGCCGGCAAGTGGAATACACAATCCTCAGTCTGTCTGGCTTCAAATCTTTGCATTTCTTGTCCTGGGTGTGCACCTGACCTCCGAGGTGGAGGGCCTAGAGCTCTGGAGCACCCCACTGAAGTAGTCCCAGTCTATCAAGTTATCTTCCCCTTCTCCCAGTACAGGAGATCATCTTACTTACCTAAGGGTTTGTCTGCCCTCACTGGGATCAAATCTCTGTTCAGATGAGGACTCTGTCTCATTCGTTGCTCCATCCCTGGCATCTAGACGGTGCTGGATATATAATCAGGGTTTGATAAATACCCGCAGACTCACCTCTTTCCACTCCATGCAATTTCTTTTCTTCCTGGCGCAAGTTTGTGTCTCCTGGGCAGCAAGTCCACATCTAGGGTTGTGGAGGGAAAGCCTCTGCTACTCAGACACGGAGGGAAATTGCTGTGATTTTCACATCCTCCGAAGAGGAGAATTACAACCTTGCTCAGGAGCTGGCTTCATCGTCCAACCACCCCGCCGGGAAATTTTTCTACAGATCTGACCTAAATTTGTCCAGCTGTGGCAGAAACAGACTTGATCCTGGGTGGTCCTCAGAGGGGGCAGCTGGTGAAAGAGCTCTTTGTGTCAAATGACACAGCATCCCACGCTGACCTCTCCGTGAGAGGAAAGACAGGGCTTGGCGCACGGCTGTGGCCTCGCTGACCCAGCCGGTTCCAGGGAGGCAGCCAGAGTGCAGTGGACAAAGCTCCAGAGAGAATCGGGAAGGTCTGGCCTTACGTCCATCTCTACCTGCCTGCTGGGTGGCCTGAGCTAGGTCAGCTAAGTGCAGGAGCCCCATTTCATCACCAGCAGTGTGCCTAATGATGTCTGTGTTACAGGTATGCAACGTGATGGCGGGGCTCCGTGGTCTGTGTCTTTCTTCATTTATTTTTTTTTAAATGTTACTAACTTATAAGGATTATGAGCCCAGAAGAGAAAAATAATCAGCCCAAGCTCAAACTCATGGTGGAGTTCAGAACATCTCTTTCTTCAAAGTCACAGTGTTGCCTTTATGATTCTTTCTTATCCCTCACACAGGTTTAAAGCTCCCTCTCGTCAAAACTGGACAAAGGGTTTTGTTAAACAAAGAGAGAGCCCCAAAGTAAAATCATTTTTGAATCATGGGATATGTTCCCAAGAAAAGACTGTAGGCCTCAAGCGACCTGGCTGACACGAGCCAGGCTTATGACCTCTCCCAATGGCCACACCTTCTACCAGCTGAACTTGCCTAAAGCCCTGTGGTCCCCTGCACCCCACGGAGACTGACAGGTGGGAACTGGTGATGTGCAGATGCCCACATGGCCAAGGCTTCAGACCTGAGCCATCTTGGCATTGGTCGTGGGTATATGCAATCATGTCCGACATCTTCCTGCAAAGCCAACCCAGCTGTGACTGGTATTGTCACTGTTTCCACCTAAAATGAGCACTTAAAAAATAAATCACTTACAGGTATCAGACACAGAAGAAGGCCTTAGTGCCAGAAGATGCTTAAGCACCTTCTGTGTCGTACAGATAGAGCAGCTAAAAGGCAGAACAAAGGAGTGTCCAATTTTATGACATGGCAGGGCTAGAATCCAGGGCCTATGCCCAGCCCTGTTTCCTTCCCACAGTACCCCACTCAGGCTATTAGGTGAATCTGACTCAGAAAATCCCACAGGCATGTAGAATTTCCTATTCTCCCTTAGTTTGAAATCACAAAGTTCTTGAAACACTGGATTCTATGAGTGGGTGTGGCCCAGCCATTTTTCCTATAGTCTAATACTACATGTTTCTGATACCATTGTAATCCAGAACAAAGGCTCTGGAGGCCAATTCACAGGGTTTGTAACCTGGACAAAACACTCATCAGCTGTGGGTCCTTAGGTAAACCCCTTCATCTTTTCTGTCTCCATTCCCCTATCTATGAAATAGTGATAGTGACCTCATCAAGTTGATGGATTAAAAAAGTTGCTAGACATTCACTGCTTAGAATGACTGACATTTAGTAAGCACTGAGTAAATGCAACAATCATTTCATTATTTCTATTTAATAGATAAGGAAACTGAGATGCTCAGATGCAATGTCAGAGGGTAAATTAATGGAAATGTAGAAATCTGCCTCAAGCTTTCTAGGCTCTGGGCGCAATGCTCTTTCTTCCATGTCAGTCAAATTAATAGAATCACAATGATTCAAGGTCAGAGAGGTCTTTCTTCTCCCTTTTGCCCAGTGGCTCTATTGTACAGGAAAGTGAAGGCCCAGAAAGCAAAACCCCTGGCTGTGTACTGATCAGCTGGAAGATGATAGGAAATGATGACTGGCTCCTACTCTGAACCTATGGAATTTCCAGAAGTGGCATCCTGGCTTAGATGGAATACTTGGTTGACCGGATTAATATTTCTAGACTAATAAACTATAAATGACTACATTTTACATCTCTTTAACCTACATTTATTTGTTTATAAATCATATGCTCAGACTACTGCACACAAAATATTATATTCATTATTGAACAAACCAAAAAAAAAAAAAAGTAAAGATTTTATGGGACACCTGGATGGCTCAGTGGTTGAGCGTCTGCCTTCAGCTCAGGGTGTGATTCCGGATCCGGGATCAAGTACCACATCAGGCTCCCTGCAAGGAGCCTGCTTCTCCCTCTGTCTGTGTCTCTGCCTCTCTCTCTGTCTCTCATGAATAAATAAAATCTTTTAAAAAATGTCAAAATTTTAAACAGGAGAGAGTGTAAGATAAGAATTAGTAGAATTCCAATATTGTCCTTCCATTACAATGGGTCATCCTGAGCTAGCACACTGCCTGAGTGAGCGAGTGCACCCCGTCTTCAAGACCATAGCTCCAGAGACCAAGATATTATTTGTTGCAAGGAACCAAGGGGCACATAATCAAACCTCTGCATCCCAGTCTCCTATCCTGTTCTGTCACTTATGGCACAGTTGTGAGGGAGAGGCTGGTGCACCGTCCCTGATAGTATTAACCTTTCCCAGGACTGAAGGAATTTCTGCACTGGTCTTTGGGATCCAGCATGTGTTGGGGAAACTCCCCAGTATGCCCCCTTCTTGTCCCTATTCCAAGGAGTGGGTGGTACTAATCTAATTGCTCATGCATTGAGTCAGCTCTACTAGTGGGTGGGTCACTGTGTGTAGTAAGAGTATAACATGGGTGTGGCTCTTGCTGCTTTGTCCACATCTGGCTGGAGTGGTAGCCTGACCTCAGACAGACCAGTTTCCTTCTCCCTTTCTTCTCTAACTCCAGATATGTAGATTTGGGTAAAGGGACTTGAAGATACATGTGTGTTAGGCCACATGCTTACTCAAGCTCTCACTAGACACCACACTTTGTTGACAACACTTTACTTTGATCCTCATGCCCTCACAGGAAGGAGGAGTGGTTGGGTCACAGGCCCAGACATGGCCCACTCAGACCCATCATCAGTCCCCCTTTGCATCATCCAGATGGTCTCTGCTACTGCATATTCTGTACTCACCACAGATCACTTTGATTCCAGTCACATTAGCTGAATATGCTTTTTAACAGGCAACTTTAGTTCCATACTCGAGGAGCATAAATTCTGCTGGCTTTGAGGCAGTTCATGTGGGTTTCATCACTGATGCTAGGGTCTATGTTCTCATCTGTAAAATAGAGATACTAATAACCCTGCCTACCTCATTTGACTGGTATGAGATGAAATTTGTAAATGCTTTCCATAAACTTAAAAAACCCCATTCAAATGAAAAGGATACGGAGCCACCAATGGAAAAAATAAATAAATAAAACTTTTGTTTTTAATGCAGTGCAATCCAAAACTCAGTGATCTTTCTCTCTTTAAACAAAATTCTCATTGGAATGAGCATGTTAAGAAAATTTGGTGAAGACCTTGATAAATAGAGAAACTGTACATAGGTAGTAATCATTTATTCTTTATTCCATGGAAACACGTACTGAACCCCTATTTTGTGTCAGACACACTTTGCCAAGTACTAGAGAAAGAAGGTAAGACTGGTTGTGGCCTTCAACGAATTCACAATCTGATGAGAGACAGAGAGAGTGGGATGAGCACCCATGTCATGACAGTGCACTGTGCTAAGGTCTGTGACGGCGATGAGAACTCAGAGTGGGAGAGTGAGCAGGAGGGTCCCCCCACCTCACCAGGGACCAGGGAGACATTACCTGAAATAAACGCTGAACTATGCAGAAGACTAAATAAAGCTAAAGGTGGGAGGATCCATTCCAAATGGAGGTGAGGGAAAATATAAAGATTTTGAGGCAAGAGAAGGCTTTGTACCTTCAGAGCAATGCATGGCTAGAGTACACTCTGCACCTGGGGTGTCAAGGGGAAGGCTGAGAGGGAAGTGGGACAAGGAACCTTGAACCTGAGAAGAGACAAGCATTTGATCTTTGTCTTAGAAAGATCATTCTGGAGACTTCTTCAATTAATTATGCACTGTTAAAAGTTCAAGGCAGGGTTTCCCAAATTTGGCAGAACTATTGGAATCATTCAGGGAGTTTGTACTAAATTCAGATTCCTGGACTCCGTGTCCTTTATACCTGAATCCAGACATATGTCTTGAACGTGCTCCCAAGTAACTCTGAAAAAGTCATATAACTGAAGTGGGCCTAATGGTCTCCCCCCCCGCCCCAAAATGATATATCCATGTCCTGAACCCCCCTGACCTGTGAACGGTACTTTATTTGGAGAAAGAATCATTGCAGGTTATCCTAGATTATGTGGGTAGGCCCTACATGAGAGTACACATACCCTGAAAGACAAGAGGTGAGGAGGAGACTTTTTTTTTAAGATTTTATTTATTCATGAGAGACACAGAGAGAGAGAGGCAGAGACACAGGCAGAGGAAGAAGCAGGCTCCATGCAGGGAGCCCGATGTGGGACTCGATCCCGGGACTCCAGGATCACACCCTGGGCCAAAGGCAGGTGCTCAACCGCTGAGCCACCCGGGGATCCCAGGAGGAGACAGTTTGACTGTGAAAGTAGACATCGGAGTGATGTGACCACAAGCCAAGGAACATCTGGGGACCACCAGAACCAGGCAGAGACAAGGAACCAACTCCCCTAGAGCCTCCAGATCACATGAGGTCCCACTTGCTCCATAATTTGATGCCTCTGGCCTGCAGCCCTGGGAAGGAGTACATTTCTGGTGTTGTGAACTACCTTTTTCCATTTGTTATGGCAGCCCTAGGAAACTGAAACACCAGCCAACAACA
Source organism: Canis lupus baileyi (assembly GCF_048164855.1). NCBI lineage: Eukaryota > Metazoa > Chordata > Mammalia > Carnivora > Canidae > Canis > Canis lupus. Next base: position 56,066,577 of record NC_132849.1, on the reverse strand, counting down.
ATTTTGTCTTTCATTTGTTTGCTTCCATGAGGTAGGAGAAATGGTGGCAGAGGCTAACAAAACCTAATCAACTGTTAGAAGGAGTTTGTTGAGAAAGAGCACAGCAAACTGTACAGCCATAAAGAAAATTTCCAAGCCGAGCTGGAGTCCAGCCTTGACTTAGGCTGAGCTCTGAACAGAGTACCTTCTTCCTCCCCTGCATACCCTCTGCACATGCTTCCAGGGTGCCCTGCTTTTGCTCTCTGGTGCTAGAAGTGGCCATGTGGATCGACAGTCTTACACATAAACACACCTACTTCTTTCTCATGGGAGCCTCCATCACTGGCTCTCCAGGGAAATCTCCCAGTTACTGATCACCCCCCAAAAGCACATATCTCCTTGGATGCAGTGGGTTGGTGATGTAGGTTCATTAGTGCTGCAGCCCTGTTCCCATCACAGGTGCCATGCTGGTCAGAAAGCCTGTCCTTGAGTCATCTGGGACCACCGGACAGACATCAGGGACTTTCTATACTCCTTTGTAAGGCTATAAACAGAAAGTTTCCTTAATGGGCCATGCTCAAATGCAAGTGTGTATTTGGATATGTTTGTCTTTGGGTGTGTGTCTGTGTGTATGTCTGTGTGTGTTTCTGTTTCTGTGTGTGTGTCTTTGTGTGTGTGCGTGTTTTCAGCTCCTTCCTAGGAACCATCTATTTCAGAAGGACCTTTCATGATGCTAAAGAAATTTCCTGAGCATCTAATGTAACTCAGGCCCTACGGGGAACACAGAAGTAAATTAGATTCAGTATCTGCCCTGAAAAATGTTCACAGCCTAGTGGAGAGAGATGCAGTATAATGCAGAAGTTGAGGAAAATGACTTTGGGTTCAGACAAACCTTCATTCAAATTCAGGCTCTGCCTTTCATTAGCTAAGTGATTATTAGCAAGCTTCCTAAGCCTGTGAGGCTTTAGATCTGTAAAATGAAAATAATATATTTTCTCAAGGTCATTGAAAGGCTTTCTTGAGTCAATAGATACAGAACCTTTGATGCAGTGTCTGTTATATCCTAGGCACTCAGTAAAAGAGAACTACCATTATTTTATTTGTGTTATAATAGAAATGGGCAGGCAATTCAGTCACCACAACAGAAAAGAAGGATCTAAGTCAGCTCAGCAGAGTCGGGAAAAGCTTTCCAGAACCAATAGGGGGCAAGAAGAAGCAGCTAAAATCTCTGAAGTATAGAGCTCAAGCAGAAAGAGGGGTTGAGTCTGGGGAGGTAGAGTCGTCAAGAATTCTGGTTGCTGCGTTAATCTTGACCATCTTACCTTTAGCTGGATTCCATTTTAACTCTGACCATGTGTTAATGAGGAAAAGAAAAACCTACGTGATTTTGTAATTGATGTTCATTGAGAATTAACAGTATGTTCTTCTAATTTCACACTCATGATACGGAAACCGTTTATTCCACTAAAGCAGTGTTTGGCCTCACAAAATCATAGTGGACACCAACCATTCAATTGAACAATTGAGGTTTCAGTCCTCAGTTGGAGAAGAGCCATTATACCTAAAAAAAATGTATTAAAAAACTTATTTTTATCTTGTTTAGGGCTAAGGCATAAATAACGAACTAAATGAAAGGCATTCTAAGAAATCAAATTTTAAAAACTCAACTTTTACAAAATAGTCCCTCATGCATTCCACATGTCTCTCTTTTTGGTTAAAAAAATGCCATATTATCACATTTTCTGAATAGCACAGAGACATTATCACACACATGAATTACTTAGTAGTGGCAGTAATTGGAGGACCCCGTCTCAGCCATTCACCCACCATGAAGTGTCCCTGGTGGAACACCTCTTACACTGGTCACATTTGCTCTTGTTTTACTCATGAATGTCCTCCCTCAGCTCCTCCCTGTGTGCTCTTATCAAACCTAATGGCTCAAAAACTGCCTTCTCACACTTGATCTTGTCTAATCTTAATCCTCACCATAGTATTGGGAGGTAACATTGTCCTTATTTTAAAGAAGAGGAATCGAGTCTATGAGCTTGAAGGAACTCACCAAGTACATCCAGCTAAGTCATGGCAGATCAAAGCTGAATCTATTTGACTCATAGCCTAATTTTTTCACACCAAAGTCTCTTCTATTTATATTCATTAATGTATTAAGTAAGTATTCATTGGGTCCAATTGTGTGTGACCTTCATGCCAGATGTTGATGTTTACCCTGTGTGGTCTTCTTGCATCTTTCATCTATTTTTGTCCTCGTTTTCTCCCATGAGATTTAGCAGGTTGGCTACTCTTTCAGATTCCTGAACTTGGATATTGGACAACCACCAACATACTCTTCAAGGATATCTTCTGTAACCTGGTCCAGTTACTACCCAATCCTGATCTTTTTTTTTCTCTGAACATGCTCCACTCATCAATGTCCCTACAGAAGTGCAGAACTCAGCTCCATATATAATTATCCAACATTTCACTGACCAATGCAGAGCTCAGCCAGCTGTTGCTGCCTTGTTCTGGAGGGTTCTCTCTAGTTCAGGCCAACAGGACTCCAGGAAGATGAACTTTTAGTCTAAAGTAGTTCCTTCCCATCTTCACAAGTATCTCCCTTACACTCACTAGGCCCCAAAGACAGAATGAAGATAAGGCACACAAATACAGAGAGGAATAGTCAGATGTGAAAATTATCCCAAGCCTCGGAACCCACAGACATCTGAATGCTTTTTTCCATCCGCTCAATTCCTTGAGCTGAAGATTCCACAGTTTACTGTTTTATTAGAATTTCCTCCAAACACTTCAATAAATCTCACTGGAGTCCTCTTCTGAAAAGCCCAATTGCTCATGGAAGAGATGTTTAATCATGGCTCCATGTTTTTAAATAAGAGGAGGCAAGTGAAAGCAAGTATTCCATAATTCATGGTGTGCATTCTCTCAGAAAACATTTTATTAAGGATTCTATTAATTGTCTAATCATTGCACACACAGGTGACTCAGGAGCTAGAAGATGCATAACCATTTCAGGAAAAAGCTCAGAATTCTTTTTTTTTTTTTTTTTTAATTTTTTTTTTTATTTATTTATGATAGTCACAGAGAGAGAAAGAGAGGCAGAGACACAGGCAGAGAGAGAAGAAGGCTCCATGCACCGGGAGCCTGACGTGGGAATCGATCCCGGGTCTCCAGGATCGCGCCCTGTGCCAAAGGCAGGCACCAAACCGCTGCGCCACCCAGGGATCCCAAGCTCAGAATTCTTTAAGAGGCCTTTCCCCCATTTAGGATGAATGGGGTTCTGGAAATCAGAATAAAAAGGCAGACAGCGAACCCTTATTTGTACACCTGAAGGTATTCAGGGAGGAATGCTCTTCGATGGACCTAAAGTAACTGATTATTGGATCTGTTCCATGAGTTACTTCCCTAAGTGAGAGAGACAGCCTGGTCCACCACAGACAGTAGGCAGTCCGGCCAGGGATTGACTCTAGGCTCTGCCACTCATAGACTGTGACTATGCAAGGGACTGGGCCTCTCTGAGCATCAGTTTCTAGTTTGACAATTGTGAAGATTTAGTCGAGCAATGAGTGCAAAATTCCAGCTTCCCAGAGTTGCTTAATAAATGGGAGCCGCTTTCGAGTTCAACATTAACCAAGTTATCTAGGTAAAAATCACTTTCTACTTTTAAAGAAAATTAGGCAACTAGATTTTTGGTAAATTCTGGGCTTGGAGACCACTGACACTTGTGGAGTGCTATCATGACCTGCCAGACACTAGGCTCACATATTTTATCCTCACACACTCTGCAGTTGGTTAAATGATGGGTCTTAAATATACACACTCACATCCAAATCCCCAGGACCTGTGAATGTTACCTTAATTGGAAGAGGAATCTTTGCAGAAGTAACTCAGCTGGGGACCTTGAGGAGATCTTCCTAGATCTTCTGATGGGTCCTTTTTTTTTTTAATTTTTATTTATTTATGATAGTTACAGAGAGAGAGAGAGAGAGGCAGAGACACAGGCAGAGGGAGAAGCAGGCTCCATGCACTGGGAGCCCAATGTGGGATTCGATCCCGGGTCTCCAGGATCGCGCCCTGGGCCAAAGGCAGGCGCCAAACCGCTGCGCCACCCAGGGATCCCTTCTGATGGGTCCTAAAGCCAATGAAATGTCCTCATAATAAACACACAGAAACAGACATAGAATGAAAAAGGCATTGTGAAGATGGAGATAGAGATTAGAGGGTGGTGACCACAAGCCCAGGAACACCAGCAAAGCCACCAGAAGCTGAAGTATGCAAGAAATAGATTATCCTCTAGAGCTCCAAGAGGGAGAACATTCTCCACTGAATTTCAGGCTTCTGCCCTCCAAAAATGTGATAGAATAAATTTTTCCTGTTTTCACCCACCATATTGGTGATGATTTCTCACAGCAGATTAAGGAAACCTTAACAATCGGGAAGATATTCATTTCCTAGATACCAATTTGCCCTCTATGATGAGCAGGTTATTCCTATATGAACAGCCTGTGACATTTGACATCATTTTGCAGTTTATGAGGTGCTTTCATACACATAATCATTGATGTCCGCCCTGTGAGGTAGGCAGGTGTCACAGACAATTGACAGAAGGAAAGCAGGTCAGAGCCCATGAGCCTAGTCCAAGGTGGCACTGCTAACAGATGTCAGAGCCAGGAGTGAACTCAGGCCCTCCTGGAGAGAAAGCCTCTCTTTTTTTCCATAGTATTCAGTGCTCACTGATGTCTTATGAACCTAAAATAACATAATAATGTTAGCCACTTTTTAAAAAAGATTTTATTAATTTATCCATGAGAGATAGAGGCAGGGACATAGGCAGAGGGAGAAGCAGGTTCCCTGGAGGGAGTCCTATGTGGGATCATTACCTGAGCCACTCAGCCACCCAGGTACCCCTCAGCCACTTCTTGATTTCAGTTAGAGAAGTGGCTCTCAAGCTAGCTGTCACTGCCTCTCATCTCCTAATTGAAGATCACTATCTTTGAAAGCAATAGCTTTATTTTATTTTCCCTGGCACCTAAAACATGGGTGACACTCCAGAGAAACATAATGAATAAATAAACAAATGAGAGACTAAATTAATTCATTAATTTGGAAATTGAAGTCCAGAGAGAGAAAGCAACTTGACCAGAATCACCCTGTCAATAGAGCCAGAACAGAATTTATTTCTAGATGTCTGGAGAGGGCAACTGTGAAAGATATATATATATATCCTAATCTATTTAGGATTTTCTTCAAGGATGGCTCAGTTGGTTGGGCGTCTGCCTTCTGCTCAGGTCATGATCTCAGGGTCCTGGGATGGAGTCCTGAGTTGAGTTCCCTGCTCAGTGGGGAGTATGCTTCTCCTTCTCCCACCTCCCCTGCTCATGCTCTCCCCTGCTCATGCTCTTTCTCAAATAAATAATAAATAAAATATTTGAAAAACATTTTCTTCAGTTATGTAAAATGGTGAGGAACTTATCTCATCCAAGGGACAATTTAAAATTCTAATATTTTATAATATAAATTAAAGATATGTGGCAGAAGTCCAAAATCACTGCATTTGTATTCTTGGAGTAAGATGATGAGGTACCACAGGAGAACATATTTGGATATGCTGGAAATTTTCCTAAAAAAAAAATGTACTTGTGCTATGTCCTGGATGCTGGATCCACAGTGTGACATGTGTATCATCCCTCAGTTGTGCGCACTACTTCTCCATCCCAGGGTCTAGGTCCCTCTCCTTATGTTTTCATTCCCTTCACCATCACTTGTCCGGTTATGTAATTGTGCCTTGACCAGGAGACTTCAGAGGTCACTCACTATAGCACGATGTCAGGACAGGGGCATCCCGTGCAAATCGGGCAGAAGCAAAGAGCAGGCATGAGCCACCCCTTCCACCTGACTCTTGGGCGCAGCTGCCTCTCATCCCAGCTCAGGAGGCTGGCGTTGAGGATTTTAAGCACATGGGGAAAATAAAATATGTCCTTGTAGCAGTGATGGCAGAAAGGTTGCTTGCTCTCTGCATCCCACTGAGGAATATCAAAATGGGGGAGGAGTGTGCCCTTTTTGGTGACACTCCAGATCACCTTGAAGGTGGCTGAAATACTTGGGACCTGGGGAAAGAGGAAATGAAGTTTATGGAATTCACCAGCCTGACCCCTCTGGTCCAGAAACAATGAGAGCATTCCAGAAATTAATAGATCCCAAGGGACCAGTTTAATACCTTCATTTCCATTGCCAAGAGAGGAGAAAGGAAATACCAAAGGTCACCCAGAAAATTTGTGGCAGAGGTCAGTCTAGTCCCATTTGCCCAGAATGTCCAAGACTGTTTTAAATCTGCCCAACTGTACCAAATAACAAGGCATCAGAACCAGAGAATCAAGTGTTTAATGCTCTCTAGAATCATGCCCTTTGTTCTCTGCCACCATCAACAAATTTGGCAAACTGTAGGCACAAAATACGTAGACTTATACCTGCAACGTCTATCTTGTGGATTCAAGAGAAATTGAAAGGAGGATCCCAGTACACACAAGCTTTTCAAAGTCTTCATACCTGTTTTCCTGCTCTCATCCATGCCAGCTTCTACCTCTTCACCCTGAACTCATTTTCCCAAGATGCATCCCTCAACTGGCTTTTCCAGTTTCACACTGCTGCCCCATGTCTCTGATGTGGACCTTGAAACCTTTACCACCTCCAACCCCTTGAGATCTCATTTCTTTATTGTCCAGATCCCAGAGGTCCCAGGACTTACTCACTGAGAGGAGTCAGTAACCAGGATATGGGCATGACTGCATTAAATTGGAATCATTTCCAAACTACTTTACTGATTCAAAGAGTCATAAAAGGGAAAGGAAATCCAGGTTCTAGTGCTATGGAAGCCAGAACTCAAAAAAACTTTGAGTTCTGGCTTCCATATTGACTGAGTTTATGAAATAGGGAGATCAGACGGGTAAGAGAACGTTTTTTCTGAATTAATGATGTCTCTCATCAAATTCATCATGAAGAAATTTCACTCCTTGGAGAATTATTCATCTAAGTAAATGCTATGCAAACATGATAAATGGCTTTGATTTTCTTAATGTCACAAGCTGTAAACTAATTTATTTTTTTAAAGGAAAAATGAATTGTCCTAGTCCCCTGGGAGGCATTTCTCTTATGATATTTCCTCCTTCCTCTGAATGGAGCATCTCAGACTGGAATATTCAGATCTTTTGAAGAAGCTAGAGTCTGCCAGTAGAAGAACAGATGATGTAGAACACCGTTCTAGTGTCTCCATCTCATCTAGTGCCTACTTTACCCAACTTCAGCCTTTCCCTGGGTTATCTTCCACGGTTCATGCATCCTCCATCTCCCAGAGGAAGAGACAGTATTTTTTTTGTCTTAGATTAACCCAACTTCTTAACTCTGGATCCCACCCAACCATTAACAACCCACCTCCCTTTCTAATTCTTCCAATATCTGCCTCTTAATTGAATCTTCTGGAATTCCCTGCCCCCAACATTGTAAGAAATCCTAGATAATCTCCTCAACATGCAATAGACTCACTCTCTCCTTTGTCTATTTACAAACACCTATAAGAAACAGGCCCCCTTCTTCAGAAACAGAAACCTCCCATCCCCTTTTATCACTTACCTGAATTCTGCATAATCTCTGATTCATGACTCAGCCCTCAGATCTGCTCTTGTCCACTCTCTGTCTTCACAACACAGACTGCGGGATGTGGTTTTCTTGGGTCACTCCCTGCCTCTGTCTTTCGTCATTGTCTCCAAAAGCCCATACTTCTTAGAGTCTGTCATATGATCTGACACTGCTGTGCTTGAATGCATGCATGCCTTTGTTAATTCATACCTTCCTTCCCTTACTTTAGGAAGGAAATGTCTGGGCAAATTTTATTAGCATTCCTCATGTGGCATAATTAAAAATGAGCACCCTAAGCCCACCTTTCACGAGTTTCTATTCCCATGAACTAGGAATGTCCATGGAGTCCTCAGGAGACCACAACCAACTCCAGAAGACCTCTCCAGCTAGCCTCCCTCCATTTCCAACCATCTATCAAAAATGTCATCCCAAGGCTTTGTGATGGTATCTGTACTTTGAATTCTTTATCATTCTTAATGTTTACTCTCCATAACCCCTGTCTTTAATGTTACTTTTATCACTGCTAGTAGTAATTATAGAAAAACCTATAATTAATGTTTGCATTGTACAATTTTATCACATTCAGACACTGGATTTTCCAAATTAAACTTTTAATCTGAAATATTTTTTAAATATTTTATTTATTTATTTGATAGAAAGTGAGAGACCACAAGCAGGGGGAGAAGCAGAGGGAGAATCAGGTTCTTCACTGAGTAGGGAGCCCAATGTGGGGCTCAATTCCAGGACCCTGGGATTATGACCAGAGCTGAAGGCAGACACTTAACTGACTGAGCCCCCCAGGTACCCCTGAAATAATTTTTTAAAACATTTTATTTATTTATTTATTTATTTATTTATTTATTTATTTGAGAGAGGGAGAGAGACAGAGTGCCTGAGTTGGGGGAGAAGCAGAGGGAGAGAGAGAATCTCAAGCAGATTCTCTGTTGAGCATGGAGCCCGACATGGGGCTTGATCCCACGACCCTGAGATCATGACCTGAGCTGAAATCAAGAGCTGGACAATTAGCTAACTGAGCCACCCAGACACCCTTATTTTAAGATAATTTTGACTCACATGCAATTATAGGAAATGATTCTGAGATCTCATCTCATATACCTTTACCCACTATTCCCCAAGACTTTACAATTTTGCAATGACATTGCAAAACAATGGTACAATACCACAACCAGGATATTGACGTTGATACAGTCAAGATACAAACATTTCCATCACCATGAAAATTCTTCATGATGCCCCTTTATAGCCACACCACGCCCCATCCAATCCCCTTTTAACCCCTGGTCCACTCATCTGTTCTAAATATTACTTCAAGAATCTTATATGAATGGAAATATATAGTACACGACCTTTCGGAATTGGCTTTTTTCATTTCACATAATTCCCTATAGATTCATCTGAGTTGTGATATGTGTCAACAGTTTTTTTTTGTTTTATTGTTGGTGCATATATGATGGCTATGATGGCATGTGTGAACAAGAGTTTGTATAATCATCTCCTTATTTAAGGACATCTGAGTTATTTTCAGTTTTGCATTACCACTAACAATGTATGCTTATCCAATTTCTCCACATCCTCACCAGCATTTGGTGTTGGGTGCTTACAGGCACATTTGTTGTAAGGGGGTCCTAGAAGGTCTATTCTCTGCAATATGATAAAAAAAAATACTTGCACACAAATTGGAAAATCATAAAAGGAAACTCCCTATATTTGCAGATGAAATTATTTTCTACATAGAAAGTCCCAAGGAATCTACAAAAAAAAAAAAAAAAAAAAAAAGAATTAATAAGTGATTCCAGCAAGGTCACAAGATACAAAATCAACAGAAAGAAAATCATATTTATACGTACTAACAATGAAAATGTGGGAACCAAATACACAATATTATTTACAATTGGCCCAAAGGAAATAAAATATTTAAACATGCACTTAAGCACAGAACTTGCATGCTGGAAATTGTAAATTGTTAGTGGAAAAAAAAAAAAACACAAAGAAGACCTGAATAAATGGATTACAAGACTCAATGTAAATGGATTGGAAGTCTCAGTAAAAATGTCAGTCTTCCAAAAGTTGATCTATAAATTTAATTCAATCTCTATCAAAATTCCAGCAAGCTTTTTGTAGACTTAGACAAAATTACTCTAAAATGTAAACGGAAAGGCATAAGCCCTGGAACAGGTAAAGCAATCTTGAACAAGACAAATAAAGTGGGAGGAACCACTCCTCCCTATGATCAGGATTACCAACGAGCTACAGTATTTAAAGCAGTACATTACTAGTGAGGGGATAAATTTGTAGATTACTGGAATGGAACAGAGAACCCTGTAATGACCTGCACAAAGAGAGTCAGTTGATTTTTGACAGAGATGCAAAAGCAAATCAATAGAGGAGAGAGAGACTTTTCAATAATTTCTGAAGCAATTAGACACCCAGAGGCAACAAGTGAATGAACAAACTAAAGAACAAATGAACAAATTAAAAAAAATGAATGAATGAGTGAAACTTTATCTAATCCAGCTTAAGACACTGAGCTTCTTGAAGACAGAAATCATTTCTGATCCATCTCTGGAATCTAGCACAGTGGCGGGAACATGCACACACTCTGTGAAAAGCAAATAAATGAATTATTTGTGAATGCGTGTGTTAAGTAACACATAAGTGACCCAAACATGCACTTGAGATTCTCTTGAGAAAAAAGCCTCCAGCCTGAAGTTTCAGAGCCGCATGGGAGGTTTGTCTTGGAAAAGACGAAGTCTTATCAATGGAAAGAATGCTAACATCAGATAACTCTGGAGAAAGATGAGATCTGAGTTTGAGCCCCAGCTCAGCAAGGCATATGCCTCTTTACTCTGAAATGATGAAATACACTGCACCTCAAATTTTTCATCTAGACAGTGGGAAAGAAAATATTTACCTAAAGAGTTTACAAGGATTCGTGTTTATACAAAGTACCAACAGTGTCCGGCATGTAAATAGATGCTCAATAAAAGATGGGTCTTATTCATTCAACGGTCTTAAAAGATGTTAAATCAGAATCTGTCTTTATAAAACAGTGTGAAATATTGGAAAATTTAGTAGTGAGTTTAAGAAGTTTTATGTTTGATTTTATTTAAATGACTTTTTCTGGTCTTGCTCAAAAATGCCCCAGGTAAGCTCTCAATTCACAGCCAAAGCTATGTCCATCACCACTTGGATTTCTCTAAATAATCTGTACTCAAGGAACCTCAGCCAATAGCCAGTAGCTATTGATGAGTGGCAATAGGTGGATGAGTGGCATTGTTCACTTCTTTCAGGCCAACTCTGTTTTGAACTATTTAAATGAAAACATCTTCTTTTAAAAATAAGTCTTCTCAGTTGGCTGCTTAAGAGTAAAATATCTTTATGAAAAGTTTTAAGTTGTCAGCTCCAGGGGGGCTGGAGATAATTTCTCAACATGGCTGCTATCTATTTGGTTTCAACTGAATGTTTTTTTTCTGAGCTTGAGTTTCAAATCTGTGCCCTGTCTAGACCACAGAATACTACTCCAGAAAGGGATCCTAGACACGATGAAAGATGGAGGGGAAAATCAGAAAAGATCTCAAAGCAAGAGGCCCAATATTATACCCCCACTGCACCAAATCAACAGCTGGTTGACAAAAGGTCCCCAGGCTGAGAATTAGAAATCCTGTGTGAGCCTGGACATCTTTCCATCTAGTGGGGTCTCAGCAACCTACTTTTAAAAGATGAGGCTGCACAAGTGAATCTCTGAAATTGTTTCAAGATCCGCATTTCTCTGAATTTTTAACTACTGGGTCATTTTCATTTCTCTCTTCCCTTCCAGCTCATGTCGTTAGGCACCAACTCTCCAGCATTAAGGAAAGGCCACATAGTTTCACAGAAAGCCTGGTGAATCCAAATGTTCAGAGATGAGAGGAAGAAAATGAGGATTGTGTTCCGTTGTCATTAAAATTCCTTCCTAGACTGCTGAGTTCCTGTGCAGTTGAATGAATTATCTAAGAATCAGTGTTAGTGCTTAATTGGGAGACAGAGAAAACTGCAAAGAATCTGACAAGAGAAGGCAGATGAAATAGAAAAGTCTCCAGGCATTGAAAAGTTTGACAAGCAGAAGAGCTTGTGATTTGAAAGACAGCTAATGGAGAACATGAGTCAGCATGAGGTAACTAAAAAAAGTTAAATAATTAAGCTTACATAATAGGTATCTGATTGAATATTTAGATTTGGATTTAATTAACATTTCTAACCTCTCTTTGTCAGTAACTATACATTATTCAATTTAAAAGTGGAGAACTTCCATTATTAAAAAAAAATCATTCATCTACAGCCCGTCTGTGAATTTATTTCCAAATTTAGGGGAAAAGCTATTGTCCTTTCAACTCCCTCCTCTTTCGGACACACAAAAAAACCTTACAATTAGATTTCTAGGAGAAAAAGATGGAAGACATGGATACCCCATCATTATTTTCTATAGGTCAACTGGAACGTAAATGATATCGTAAACTTAATTCATTAGCATATGTGCTGGATGGCAGGCCCTTCCTAAGCAAATGGTGGAGGGTGTTGCTGAGCTTCATCAGAACTAGTCACTGCCACCCTTGAGGAGCTTCTAGGCAATGGGAATAATAGATCATTGAATAAATGCCATTCAGCTCTTTTCCTTCATGGCTGCTTGAAGCCATGGCCACCATCATGAGTGACACAGTAACCATCTGGACCAGGAAGTTCATGACCAACCAACTACTTCAATTGAAACAAGTGGTCATTGGTGTCCTTCACCCTGGGAAGGTAACAGTACTTAAGACAGAAATCCAGGAAAAACTAGCCAAAATGGAGAAGATGACAATCCTTGTATTTGCATTCAAAACCCATTTTGGTGGTGATAAGACAACTGGCAACCAGTACACAGTGGAAGTATGATTCAAATGGCAGCTCTTTCTAGTACAACACACTGACTCACAGGGCTGCCTTTGGGAGGTGCTTTGGAAACAAAAAAAGTTAAATCACATTAAATTCCTCACCTCCCAGGAAATGACAGTCAACTGGGACAGGCAAACATATATAAATCCATCCCAAATTGGAACAATATACCAAAACTCACATAACCCTTTAGAAATCAATTCAAATATCCAATTCCCTGAGAGCCTTTCTATAACGATTCTTATCAGAGGACCATTATGGGTCTTATGTTAAACCGTTGTGTGTCTCCACTCAGATTGGACTGTATCTTTCAACATTTTAATGTTAAATGTAGCATACTGGTAGAAAGCAGTGTTGAATATAACATTAACATGCTAGGTTCTCATTCACTATATATTTATGCAAGGAATAGTCACTGAGTGTGAATTAGGATCTAGTTTCCTCCTTAGCTGTTGAGAATATAAATGCAAATACGATGTGAGTCCTGACCTACAGGGACTTAGAGTTGGTTTAATGACTTTCTAAGAGCGGGTTGCACAATTCTAACCAGATGTAATCTTGTTTGTGGGGACTGTGGGCTACACTTCTTCACCAGCTCATATAGCAATTCTTATTTTGCCAGGACACAGAGGGTGTACAGATAATTCTTGCCCATCCAGACTATCATTCTGCTGCTGGGTTGGATCAGCAGCCACACAGTGAAAAGCAAGGGGAATCACCCTGTTATCTGGAACATAACCACCAGGAGGACTTTTCTTGGTATATATTTGGGTATGAAATATTTAGCACAGGAATGGAATGATAAATTTCATGTGCTCTACCCAAACTCTTGCAGAATGAAGCCTTGCCCTGTGGCACCCTCCCACTGTTCCCTAGGGATTTTTCTGGCTTATGTGTTGGATTGTAACACAATTTTGAAGCTTCTCCAGCTCTTCCATCTCAGCAAGCATACATATGTATTCATGAACACTAGCAAGAGAAAAGACAAAAAAGAACCACATTTTAATGGAAAACTGAGAACCCTTGCTTCCCTTTGCCACCAAGAATAGAGTTCTGAGGTGAAGGGAGTTTCCTATTATTCTGAAAGCAGGAAAATTGAGACCTTGTGCATTGCCTCATGTGCCTTAGGGGAAGGCCCTTGCCATGTAACACCGCAGAGAAGCTGTCTTCCCAACACCCCTGGTTGCAGGGGGTACGTGCCAGCTCCAGGGGCCTCCCTGGATCTAGCCACAGAGGTACATGATGTGACAGATCTTGGTTGGAGGGACCCCAGCTACTTTCCCAGTCTTGGTGGTGACATCTTCAGGAGAAGCCAAGCGCCTGCTGTGACAATCCAGGAAGAGTCATCGTATACCTCATTTTGCATGGCCTACCCTGCTTCTGAATTGAGTCATGAGCTTCCTGGAGTGGGATATACCTCATCAAGGGAATATCTACCCCAGAGCAAGTCAACATGTCTTCTCCAGAAAAGAAAAAGCAAAAACTATAAAGGCCAGAGACATGACGTTCCTCTTGTCCTCAGCCTCTGAAACAGTGGAGACAACTTATTCCCAACACCCTTTGTATTCTATGTGGGCTGCTGGAGCTGGGGCCATGGAAGCTGAAAAGTACTGGTAACATTCCCCAGCAAACTTTTCAAAAGTCTCTCACACATCTTCCTCCCCCGCACAGCCTTGAAAGCATTGCATAGGAAGGCAACCTCAGCAAGACCTTTGGAACAGAAAGACAGCCAGGTACCCCACCAGGACAAGGGGCTTGGGGATGGAAAACCTGCATCCCAGCTTTGCTACTAACTAGTGAATCACTTTACATCGGTGAGCTTCACTGTCCCCATCTATGAAATGGGAATGATAGTAATCCTACAGCATTGCTCTAAGAGAATGCCCTTTTTTTATGACCTCTAAAGTATAATGAAAGTGTTCATTATCATTATTAATGATAATAAAACAACAGTCATCGATTTGAATATCATCTTTTCCATTCCAGATTCTTTTTCCCTGCCTACTCCACCCTCCCGCCAGAGGTCTGTTGGATTTGGACAGTGACCCTTGACATTAGGCCTGTCAGAGAATGGCATATGGTCTTAGGTTGCCAAGCACAATCCAGGGAAATTGGTCTTGAGGTTTCAGTTTCTAAATGTAGTAGAAAGGACCTCATCTTGGGGACAATACAATAAACTCACTTTTGGTTTCTCATTCTGGTAAGGGCATGAGTGCTGGTCTAGGTTGTCTACTGCTCTATTCCCAGCATTACCTGGTGCCTGTTGATTAATAAATATGCTGGGGAAACCCTGGAAGAAAACCAAAGCCTTATGTGCTGTGTCCATGAACTTAATATCAAATCCACGTTAAGTGAGACTAATATTCCTTTAAGCGCTCTTTCTTTAGTGAATATCTCAATGACACTTCATTTTCACATAATGGAGGTTGCTACTCTGCCCCCTGCTTTTAAGGGAAACTGTCAAAAAAAAAAAAAAAAAACAGAAACACAAAGCAACAACAAAACCTTAAGTAGTAAAGTGTAGCTAAGAGTGTAGGTCCTATTACTTGATCTGGGCTTAAGTCCTAACTCTGTTAGTGGAGTAACCTTGGGCAAGTTAACTTACCTCTCTGAGCCTTGGTCTCCTTATCTATAAAATAGAAATATGTGAGTACCTGCCCTTTGGAGAGAAATTGAAGATCAAAATGTAAAGTTAATGTCAAGTTCTCAAAACAGTGTCCAGCACATGCCTAATGTTCTACAAACTGTCACTGTGAAAGTAACGCCTGACCATTTAAGACAGGCCTCCTCCACCTTCACACTGTGAGAAGGCACCAGGCCACAGGGCTTTGTAACGACCCTGAAACAGGACCCGGGTCAGGGCAATCTGCTCCTGTGGGATACAGTCATCACACACAGTGATGCTGCTTGTTGAAATGAGCTCCAGACCCTAATCCACAGCTGTCCTTAACTTCCTGGTAGATGCCCCTGGAGAACTTCAAAGTCAACATGTCCAGATTTGAACCCATAATCTTCCAGAGTCCCTACCTTGGTCAGGGACAACATAGGCCACCCATGTCAGAAGTCCAAGATACTTCCTGGTCTCCTGCCTCATGCTCTGAGCAAAGTGATCCTTAGTCCTGCTGAACTGACCTCCTCATGACATCTAGAACCCAACACTGACTCTCCCATCCCTCTGCCAGGTAGGCTTCAGAACCTTCACATTCTTCACATTCTTCACATTCTTCACAAGGCCAGAAGACCTTGTCTCCATTCCTATGGCCTGGTGCTGGCAGAAAACCAGTCCTTCCCCTCTTCATGGCCATGGAAGTGGCCGTTCTAACAAACATGATCACACCCTACTCTTGCTCAAAATCTTCTCTGCCCCTGTCCTGCTCCAGGAAAGAGGTCACACCCTTCATCATGATTTGCAAAGGCTCCATGAGCTCCAGCCTCTGTGTCTTCAGCCTCTTTCCTACCACACCACTCCTCTCATCTTTGGCTCCTGCCACCAGAGGACACCACTGTGTCACTGAGTGTGCATAGCCCTCTGCCTGGAATACCCTTCCTCCCTGGGTCCTCCTGATAAAGTCCCCTTCAATTATCAAGGCTCATTTGACTATCACTTCCTTGTGACTCTTTCTCAGGCCCAAGGCCCTGGCTCTCTCAGCCTCACCTTTGGGTTTTAGGAATATCTCCCATCATTCCCCTTGTTCCCTGAACCATAGACCCCATAATAGAACATGGTCATTGAAGATTTACTTTCTGCCTCCCAGCTAGCTACACTATGTGTCACACAATAATTGCCAGGATGGTACATTGTTCATCCAAAGCCACAGCACCCAGGGCAAGGCTTAGAACAAAGCAGGTAATCATCAAATGCTTAATAAATGAATGAAAATCATTACTTAATTAATTAAGTGTAAAGGTAGGGCTCTTTCCCCAGAGAAATCAATATAAAGCCATTAGAGAACACACTGGGGTCTACTGGACTAGGATGCTATTAACCCAGGGAGCTGTGTGGGCCACTTCCTGACCTCTCAAGTCTTGGCCCAAATGTCACCTTCCTGGTAGGTAGACTGGTCACTGCATTTACAGTACCCTCATCCTATGCTCCACATTCTCCTTTCCAGCTTCATTTCTCTCTGAAGGCACTGTTATTATGTAACATTGTTTTTTTCCCCTCCCTCCCCCTCTCACCCACTTCTTCCTCCCCCCTTTTCTTTCTTTATTTTCTTTCTTTTTCTCTTTCTTTCTTTCTTTCTTTCTTTCTTTCTTTCTTTCTTTCTTTCTTTTCTTCTTTCTTTCTTTCTTTCCCTGACTAAATAAAAGGTATGCCTCATGAAGGCAAGAATTTTGCCTGTCTTGCTCATTGCTGTATCTAGAACAACACCTGTCAAACCTTAGCTATTCCATGTATGTTAGATTGTAGAAGAAGGAATGGATGGATGGATGGATGGATGGATGGATGGATGGATGGGGAGAGGCATTAAGTGCCTGTGTTGTGGCTAGCAGTTTTGTTAGAAAACAGAGCAATCACTTCATCCGAAAGGCTCACACCTCTCTTGAAGTTCAAGGTCCATTAATCCAATTTTAATAGATCCCATTTATAAAAAAAGAAGAAAGAATACCTTTTTTCCCCTGATCATCTTAATTCATTTTTAGTTTCAGAGTGAGCCGATAGAAGGGTCAGATGCTATCAATATAAAATTAAAATATTAAACCAAGTTCTTCTGGAAACAATAATAGCAGCAATGAGTAACCATAGTACGGCTAACACTTGCTTGGCTTTTACTATGTGCTCAGCTCTGTACTAAGCACCAAGTCCTAGTTATCACATATGAACTCATTTAATCACCACACTAACCCTGTGAGTCAGTATTGGTGCCATCCCCTTCCACAAAACTGAACATTGATGTGCATAAAGATTGAGTAATTCCTGCAACGTCACAGAGCTGTGATGGGGGAGCCCAAGGATTCACACTGGATTATAAGAAATAAAATCATTGAGGCAAAGGGATTGGATTCAAAGTTCTGCCTCTCAGTGGAGGAGCTATGTGAGCAAGAAACTTAACCTTCTGAACATCAACTATAAAATGGGGATGATTGTATCCATTCCTATGGTTGTTGAGAGGCTGAGAGGCAATCAACATGTGAAAGTGCAATCAAACTATGAGCTAATGTTACTCATTGGGTAATGTTATCACATTAATGCTTCCATCCCATTCCAGGAAATACATTTAATTCATATAGCCCAGGTACATTTGCCATGAATTGTTTTTGACCGTAACAGAGCAGCCTGTGCACTAAAGCTGAGGTTAGAGTCTTTTTCTGGGAGGTAGAGGTGGTCTTCTCAGACCACAGGCAGGTCAGCTGCAACTACAAAAACTTTCCATCTTTCCATTAGAACAGTGGAAGAGGCTGGCGGTAGGCATGGGAAGGCATGGATCTGAAGGAGACCTCTGACACTTGATAAAGGTCTTCTTTCCATGTTCAAACAAGTCCTTCCTCGAGGTCTTTGTACTTGCTGGTCTCTCTACTTGACATATTCTCCCCTTCCCTCTTTGAACCAGTTAATTCTAAGTGCACCTGCTACTTCCCCAGGCCTCCAGGACTGTCTGAGGTCTCCTGCTCTGTGCTTAGATGTCACCCCATGAATCTCCACTGGCATTGCACAGCTGTGACCAAATCATCATTTGCATAAATAGTTAGTAAATGTCCTTTCCTTTAGGATTAAGTTTGATGAGGGGGCACCTAGGTGGCTCAGGAATTGAGCGTTGGCCTTTGGCGCAGGTTGTGATCCCAGGGTCTGGGTATTGAGTTCTGCATCAGGCTCCCCATAGGGAGCCTACTTCTCCCTCTGCCTATGTCTCTGCTAAAAAAAAAAAGAAAAGAAAAGAAAAAGAAAAATTGATGAGGTCAGGGATAATCTCATCTCTTTTAACATTGGGACCCAGGATCAATTGTGATTATAACACCTTACATGTAGAAGGTGCTTATTAAAAATTTTTGAATGAAAGAAAGCACAAATGAAGTCACCTCGGGGAAACCCTCAGCTCTCTGAGCCTTGCTTTCCTCTGAGCCTTGCTTTCCATAAATAAGGAAGGATCTCCCCAGCCAATTGTACTATTATGGTGAGGACTTGTGGAATCTGAAAGCTCCTTAGATGCAAAACATGAACACACTGTGGGGGACTGAGTGACACAATTTCTAGGCAAAACATTTTAGGAGGTGAAAAATGCATTTGAAGATACAAACAAATTGATGTACATGTCAGGCATTGAGGTAATTTGGAGTCAACGCATCCAGGAGGAAAAAGAAGACACAGATCGTGATGTGAGGGCAGAAGAAATCCCAAGCTCCAATGTATCTTTGGAACTCTTGGAGCCCTTTCAGTGAGCATCCGGTTACACTGGAGATATATTTAAATTTTGCCATCCACTAAGTGGTGTTTCACGTTGGCCATGGAGATGAATTCTAACTTACTGTAAATAGAATGAAAAGAGCCCTGTTGCTAAATTATTTATTGCACATTACATCTGGCCCCAAGCAGTGATGTTTTTAGGTTTCACAAAAGTAGCTGGGTATAGTCTATTGTCATTACATAAAGGAAACCCTGACAATTTACATTATAAAATATAAATTATCCGTTCATCAACCATCAAATAATACAAAAGCTCCCTCAACTGTGGCAGTGTAGGAGACTAGAAATAATTGTGTGTATCTTCTCCCAAACACCACGTCCAGATTTGCGATAAAGATCCACCAGTCAATTCTTTCTCGATTCTGAAGAATATGTGAAAGGCAGACTGTCCTCTCCTCTGATGAATCCCATATAGCTTCCTAATGGCTATGGAGAGTTAGGCTCCAGAAAAATCTTAATGGGGATTGAAATGCAGAATAAACCCTTAGAAAGGTTCATGTTATAAAAGACAGATTGAAAAAGGCTTTCACATCCTTTCCTCTAATTGCAAGAGGTTTGGGGTTAAAGGAGACTCTACATGGAGAAACATCCCATATAACTTAAAAAAAAAAAAAAAAATATATATATATATATATATATATATATATATATAATGATATGTTTCCTTGCTGAGAAGTTATCTCTCATCTCCAAGGGTTTTTTTTTTTAAGATTTTATTTATTTATTTGACAGAGAGAAAGAGAGAAAGCATGGGTAGGGTAGACAGAGGGGGATCATGACCTGAGCTAAATGCAGACACTTAACCCACTGAGTCACCCAGACACCCCTCATCTCCAAATTTTTACTTTTTTTCTTCATTTCTACTTCCTTTGGTCTTTTTTCTATTATCATTTAACTGAAGGGTTTATTCATTTGGTCATTCATTTAGCAAATCAATAATCCCTTCTATAAGCTAAATTTACTGCACCCACAGAAAACCCCACCTCCCTTCTATGAGTGACTCCAGTGACCTAACCAAGTACAAAGGTGAGTGGGAGACTGTAGCAATGCCTGCTGTTCTTACTGAGCACTGCCAGTGTCAGCCGCAGGTACCTAAAAGGGCAATGAAGATTTTGATAGGCAGAGACATGGAAGGCTAAGCCAATAGCATGAGCAAGAGCTCCAAGAGGGAAAATAATAAAAATAATATTTTCAACCTCTAATGATTTGAGATGAAGTGTGATCAACCCAGACATACCTTATAAAGGTTGTCTAGTGCCTCAAGGACAGTAGGTTTAAGAGAGAAATGGACAAATCATAGAATGGGCAGACATGTGGGTGAACAGATTGGCATCTACAGCCCAGGAGCTCAGATATTATTCTGTATCTATAGAGATATGCAGGTTGACCTTGGTCTCTAGTCTTCTCAGCTTCCTGTTCTCCTTCCCCTGGTCAATGAAGTGACCACAACAGGTGCTGCAGAAAGGAAGGTACCCTGAGCAGAGGGTCGAGGGGCTGGATCCCTCTCCTGAGAGCCCTGTCCCTGTACAGATGTTCTTTGGAAAGCTTTTCCCTTTGCTCTCCCTCATTGAAGGCCTTAGTGTCTGTTATTAATCGGCTGCCTCTATCCTGACAATGTGAACAGATGTATAAGGAGAAATACAGATGTGCTCCCCTTGCAGAGAGGATGGCTTCTCAAAAAACGTGCATGAGCTAACACACGTGAATTCAAAGCATGAAGGCACGTTGGTGCTCATCCAGACCATCCCTTCCATGGAAGTGATGTGGGCACATAAGCCACTGGTGTGGCAAGAGCAGCACCAGAAACCCAGTGCTCACCAACTGCATGCATGCAACGGGCATTGCACCTAACCGCAAGAGCATCACCAAGTATGTGAGAAGATGCCACGTGCTATGGGGAAAAGGGAAATCTAATAGATGAAGGAGGATCAGAAATGCCAGGATGTTGGGCAAGTTGTGGGGAAGGAGGTGTGATTTTAAATAGAAGATTTGGAGGGGGCCTCAGTGACAAGGTGACATTTGGACAAAGGCTTAGGGGAGCTGCGAGGTTCATGAGTGGGCATCGGGGGAAGAGGCTACTGGTGCGGCCACGGTGAGGGCTCAGGATCTAGCCTGACCAGTGAACAAAGAGGCCAGAGTGGTTGGAGCACAAGGTGTGGGGGGACAGAGGAAGAGGAAACACATGAGGGCAGTAATGAGAACCAGATGACACAGAGTTCTGAAGGCCTCTGGAAAGACACCAGCTTTCACCCTAACTATAATGGGCGCCACTATGCGACTGCCACCTGGCACAAGATGGAAATCCAACTTACATTTTGCAAAGATGACTTCGGCTGTCATGCTGAGCACAGACCGTGGGTGGTAGGAGTGCAGGTGGGGAGGCCCTGGGCAGGTGATTGTGGGGATCCAAGCAAGAATGATGTATTAACAATGATTAATAATCAAAACACAACTTCTAGGCACATGCCATCAGGCATTCATATAGAAACCATGCAGAGTAAATATTAAGAACCCCCATTCTGTCTTTTAGATGAGAAAATTGAATTCAGAGATGTCAAGGCCTTCCTCAGTGGCACATATTTAGTCAAAGGCAGTGCCAGATTTCAAATGCTGACTCTAAAATGTTGGGCACCTACTGTATGCAGCTCATTGTGAGGCCTGGAGGGATCCCTGCTCTTGAGAACCACAGGCAGGCAGCTGAAGACAGGGAAGGGGCCACGTGCACCACCAACAGATGACAAGAAGAGGCAGCAGGGTGTCCTTCTGTGCCTAAAGCAGATTCCGCACCCACAAAATTTTCCTGAGATGCCCCCGACAAATACACTTCTGGGCGACAGACCCATTAGGTCCTGGGCACAATTTCAAAAGACGTGGAGTCAAACATGGAGAGTCAGAAGAAACTTAAAAAAAAAAAAAATTAATTAAAATAAAAATAGGAAAATACATCAGATTCCAGAATGGAAAAGATCAGAAGGAAGGAGATGTCTCTTCCAACTCAGGCTCTTTTTCTCTATTTCTGTTCTGAAACATTCTCTCTCTTCCTCTTTCATTTTTCACCAAGCTTTACCCAAGGGGGCTCATATAGCCTCACCCCTTGTCCCTTGGCCAGGCAAATAATGCTAATGGAGGGATGCCTGGATGGTTCAGTCTGTTGAGCGCCTGCCTTGGGCTCAGGTCATGGTCCCGGGGTCCTGGAATCGAGCCCCACATTGCATCAGGCTCCCTGCTCATGAGGAGCCTGCTTCTTCTCCCTCTCCCTCTGTACCTCATCTCCACCACCCCTACCCCAGGCTCCTGCTTGCTCTCTCTCTCTTTCTCTCTCTGTGAAATAAATAAATAAAATATTTTTTTAAAAATACCTATTAATGTCAGTGGAAAGCTGCCAGGCCTGTCTGCCCATCCATCTACTCCTGGCCTTTCTTCTACCACCACCTGTGTGGTACCAGGCCGACACTGCCTCTCCACACTCCCATCCCCACTGTTTTGGGCTCCAGCTGGCCAAGAAGGATCTTGAAGAAGAGATGACAATGCTGGAGGAAGGGAAACTAAGTGGTTTTCCCACTCTCTCTACTCTCCAGCCTCAGAGCCACTTGCCAGCCTCGCTGGTGACCAGCCCCTGACCTTGGGTAGCACAGCTCCATCCCTCTGCTGTCCAGCTTGGGATGGCTCCCCTCCTTTTGCTAATCTCTTGGTCGCTTTGTTGTACTTGTAATTTATTCTTGTTGGTTTTGCCTATCTTTCGTCACCAGTGTGGCTAATTCCCTGGATTAAATCCCTCCTGCTTTGAATGCTTGAAGTGGCTTCTGTTTTTCTTGAGTGACACACAAGCATACTTTCAAACCATAAAAAGCCATGCCCTAAAAAATGTGCTGCCTCAAAAACAATATAAGACAAGCACTCACTTCGGAAGCATCTCTACTAAAATTGGAACAATACAGGGAAGATTAGCGTGACCCCCACTCCCCCGCCCCTGCTCAAGGACAGCACTCAAATTTGTGAAGCATCCTGTATTTTTTTAAAAAATGAAAAAAAAAAAACCAAGATTTAAATTTTGAAGTCCCTGCCTTAAAGATGCGTTCCATTATAGATTTATAATTTAACAATAAAAAAATGCATTTTGATCGAAATAGAAGTGTTTACGGTCAGAAAGGTAATTTTGAAAGAATAATCATCAGTTTCTTTAAAAGTTTTTATTATGAAGTAAGACACATTACAATCCACAAAATTTCTAAAAGGTTCATCAATATTTAATTTTCTTCTAAAAGCCACATTAGGATTAACATTACAAAGAAAACAGGCTTTTGTTCCAAGGGAAAAAAAATGTATCTCTGTGATGTGGCTGTTTTATCTGATATCTCTGTTAGCATAATATGGTGGAGGGGAGTATATTTATAATAACAACAGATTCTTTTTCTGAATTTCTGCCCCTTGCTACTTTTACAAACTAAGCATCATTTTACCAGCAGGAAGACAGAGTACATAAAACTTTGCAGCAGCAGGACGTGTTCCCTAATGTTTGGCTAATCTTTGGGTGATCTCAGGGGGAAGGTAATGGAAAAATTTTAATAGTTAGCAGGGGTTACGTGAACTTCTCTTTTGTTACCTGGGCAGCTAATGCTTTGTGAGATGCTATGGAACTAGGGCCTAATGAATCTGTCCAGAATCTCTTCCTTGCTCTATTCAGAACCAATTTGTAGCTAGTTCCTAAGTGCTAAGCTTTAAAAGATATGCTCTTAATAATTAATCCTTTCCTTAAAGTGCTTTGATTTTTCTGATTCATATCGAGTTGAGTATATATTTGGCAACTCTAAGCTTATCAGGGCGAAACAAAATTGTGTTATATTTCTGTCCCCGTGAGATTCTAGTGGAAGAAGCTAGAAAGGTGTGCTCTCCTAACCCTTGAAGAGTATTCTAACCCTTGAATTAGAATACTCATGTGCAAAAATAAAATAAAATAAAATAATTTAAAAAAATTAAAAAAAAAAAAAGAATACTCATGTGCACCAGTCACCATGCATGCTGATCAACATGTGCAGGGTTCCATGAGTGTGTGCCTTTGCTTGTGCTATTTTGCTTTGCTCTTCCTCACTTTACCTTGCAATTCCATACTCCTCTCTGGAGATACAGCCATTGCCTCCTTCAAGGAGCCTTCCTTGTTCCAGAGCCTCCCCCTCAGCTTTCTTTAATCTCCTCTATTTTCTTTTGCATTTGGTTCCAAGGGGATCTCTTTGTGGGTCTGTGGCGCCCGCCTGCAGACTCCCAGCTCCTGCAGAGTGTGGACCGTCTCTATGCGAGCAAGCAGCTGCAACAGCTTCTCCGTACATGTTTCTTGAACACAGCTGAGCTGAGCTGAGCTGAGCAGACCGGCTGATCATTTATGAAGTCGAGGTTTTGCCTCCAGCAAAACTGCAAAAGGCAACAGCTCTTCCAGCCCTGTGCTCCATGACCATTTCAGGA
Organism: Canis lupus baileyi; assembly: GCF_048164855.1. Classification (NCBI taxonomy): domain Eukaryota; kingdom Metazoa; phylum Chordata; class Mammalia; order Carnivora; family Canidae; genus Canis; species Canis lupus. Next base: position 56,042,165 of record NC_132849.1, on the reverse strand, counting down.
CACAGTGAAACATTCATCTCTTTTCTGTAAAGTCGCCTGTGTGGGTTTGCTGCTTGCATTTTTCCTTCTCTTTTTGGCTTTCTTCCTATAAGAATTACACAACCTCCTGTCCTCTTCTTACCTCCTCCTCCTGCACGGCACTGTACCTCCGGCTCTGAAAAGCTATGAATAAAGAAAGACAGCTGGTACTTCAGGATCCTGTTACTAATTCAATACGTGCATACCTTTCCTGTGAGTCCCGCAGAGCTCCATTTTCTTGAGAATGGCAAAGCCAAATAAGCCTTTCACTCTAGCACTACAGAAAAATCCAGATCTCAGAGGCCTGAAAGGGCTTTCGGAGCTTACAATTGCCCCATCCTTTACGGGAGCATGTTGGCTAACACAGTCAGATGTGGCTTCGGTGAGGCTGACCATTTGCTTGCTCTTTGTGACCCCAGGCCAGCCCCTTTGGCTTTCTGCAGTTTGGCCTCTTTGTTTCTAAAATAAGGTCAATGTCACTTATTGCACGGTGTTTGGGGGAGTATTAATTAAATCATGTTCTGCAGAGTCTGGCACCTAATGTTCAAAAATGGGTAGAAATAATAATAAAGAGGATGATAATAATAAAAGTATTGCTCCAGAGACACCTGGGTGGCTCAGTGGTTGAGCATCTGCCTTCAGCTCAGGTTGTGATCCCAGGGTCCTGGGTTCAAGTCCTGTATTGGGCTCCCCACAGGAAGCCTGCTTCTGTGTCTGCCTATACCTGCCTCTCTGTGTGTGTGTCTCATGAATAATTTTTTTAAAAAACATCTTTAAATAAAAGTTTTGTTCCAATAATAATATTTTTCTTCCAAGTTGTTCTGGGTTAAATTCTATCCTCCCCAAATTCATATGTTGAAGTCTAACCCCAGCATGTGACCTTATTTGGCAAGAAGGTCTTTTCAGAGGTAATCAAATTAAGATGAAGTCATTGAGATGGGACCTAATCCAGTATGACTGTGTCCTTATAAAATGGGGAGATTTGACTGTGTTCTTATAAAATGGGGAGACTTGGACACGGACCCATCCACAGGGAGAGTGCCGTGTGAGGTTGAAGGCAGACGTCCCCGTGATGCTTCTCCAAGCCGAGGACCACCAAGCATTGCCAGCAAAGCACAAGCAGCTATGGGGGGTGGGCACAGGTTCCAACTCCCAGCCTCGGAAGGCCCCAACATCACTGACACCTTGACCTTGGACTTCCGGCTTCCAGACCTGTGATGATGAATGTCTGTTGTTGAAGGCCCCAGTCTGTGGCAGTTTACCTTTGACAATACTGAGAACAGGGACATTTGACAAATGCCTGAGGTGACTGAGCAGTGGGGGGGAGGAAGGGCCAGAAGCACACATCCATGGGGAGCACCCTGGCTTCCCCCCACTCTATACCCACACGCACCAACCTGCCACCTCCTCCAGCTCCCGCTCCCAAGGCCCCATCTTCTACACACTCAAAACATGTCCTCTCATCTTCCCAGGTTAGCTTGGTACCTTTCCGTCTCCTACTTTGCACTTCAATTAGGGATTATATCCTTCCCATGAAAGACTCTGATTTAATGGGTCTAAGGAGGGACCCAGTCCTTCAAAAGCTCTCCAGGTGCTTTTCATGAGCAATGGGTGAGGATGTTGTTCACTGGACCACACACCCTTAGAGCAAGGCCATGGCTGCCTTAGCCAGTGTCCACCATCTTTGGTTCAATGGACACTCTGGTGGGTGGGAGTTAGTGAGTTGTGTCCCAGGTAATGGGTCAATCAATACCCAACAGTAATGCTCCAGACCATACTGTACCCATCTGTGGGTTGTGTGAACTTGACCATGAAAGCTGCCTGACTCCCCCCTTCCTCTCTCTCTATCTCCCACATTCTGTGCCCTCCAGGGCAACATGCCTCCTCATAAGAGATCTCACTTCACTCTTCACCATGGGGCTCTGACTCATCACAAATCCATGTTTAAAAATCTTTGAAATTTAAAAAGAAAAAATTCCACAGTTCATTCTCATACCTATCCAGAAGTGAGAGCAAGCACTCTAGTGTGGCTAGAGTATTCTTTCTGAAGTAACAACAACAACAATAATAATCAAACAATCAAGAATCCAAAAAAAACCCCTCCCTGTTTAAAAACAGTTGAGTGTCTCGAGGCACCTGGGGGGCTCCATCGGTTGAAGATCTGACTTTTGGTTTTGGCTCAGATCATGATATCAGGGTTGAGGGATTGAGCCCTGCGTCGAGCTCCATGCTTGGGTGGGGGGTCTGCTTGAAATTCTTTCTCCCTCTGCCCCTCCCCACACTCATGAGCTTTTTTCTCTAAAATAAATAAATATTAAAAAAACAAGTGTCTCTCCATTATATATTTCAGAAAGTTTAAACTTCTTTTGTGACTCATCACACCTATTGCGGTTCTCGCCTTTCTCCTGCCCTCTGCTCTGCAACATGCTGAGATTTGCTGTCCTAAGCCAAAGCTCCTTTTCTGCAGCAGGCTTTCTCCTGCCTCAAGGCTTCACTCCTGCTCTTCCTTTTGCCTCACAGACCAACCAGGATGACTTTCCAACACTTGGTTCAGGAATCTCCTCCCCTAACCTGCCCTCTCATAGACTCTGCCCCACGGGCCTCCCAGGCAGGGTTAAGCCTTGTGGTTCCCATTTGCCCTCTTAGTTTGGTGACTGTGATCATGCATTTATATTACCTGTCCCCCACTCTCTGCAGTCCTGGGAATGTTAACTGTCTTATTCATATCTGTGTGGCATCACTCAACCCAGCATCTGGTACAGATTAGATGCCCAGCAAATATTTACAGAATGAAGGAATAAATCATATTAGTTGATATTTACTCGTGTTTTATAGTTTATAAAGTCTTTCAAATGGCAAATGGGAGGAGGAAAAGGGAAAGAAAGATCTTGTGAATTTAGTGGACATTTCACTGAGACTCCTGGCAGCCTTGACTCAATGTTCAATGAGTTACTGTTCCCCCAGTGGAGATGCAGCCATGAGGGAAATGCGTTGGTTTTTGGACTTGGACAAAGAAGGATGAGTTCACACACCCTGGTGCAGAGTGGAACTGGCTTCACTCCCTTGCAATTTGATTGACCCCTGACCACTCCATACTCCAAGCAAGACACCTGAATGCTGCCACCTACAAGGACAGGTCAGCCTAATAACAAATACGTCAATGGCCACACAAAGTAAGAGGTGGTAGTATTTCCACCTGTCAGCAGAGGCCACATTCTGAAAACAAAGACTGTTTCCTTATGGTTTGTTCAAGCCCAGAATGCCTAGGGAGGCTTCCTTTTCCATTTTTGAGAGCTAAGCCCATTGTCATGACTTCTAGTGAAGCTATTGGGACGTGGTGAGGGACAGGGGATTAGGGTCACACAGAAAGAGGAAGGCTTTGAAGGAGCTCCTGGGGAGGACCTCCCTGCTGGGGACCCCAGAGAAACAAATGGACTGACAGGCAATGGGCATAATCCCAGGCCTGTCTACTGTCCAACTGTTCCAGCTCCTTGAATACACCCCATGTGGCCCCCGAGCATTAGAAGTCACTACTGTCACCCACATTCTCCCTTCGGAATTGTGTCAGGCCGCCTCTGGTCTGTTCACTTCGCTCTTGCTTCCATGCTGCTTTCTTTCCAGGATTCACACCACTCTCTTAGCTTCATCCCCTTTTGGCTCCAATTCTGAGTCAACCTGCATGGACCCACACTTGGTTTCCGGCTAGCTGTCTCAGTGACCACCGCCCGCCCCATCCCACCGCACCACCTGTGCCTCCAGCACATCCAAGGCCAAGTCTGCCTGGCTCTGCTCCCGGCTTCCCCTGCTGAAAGCACAGCCCCACCATGCCCCTGCCTAGTAGGGAGATGAGTCGGACTCTGAAGGTGTTCCTGGCCCCCCAGGTGGCACCAAGCCCAGGCTTACCGCCCAGCTCTAGGCACACCTTCACGTGAATTTACAACCATGTCTATGAAATGAGGCAGGTGTTCCCACTGATGTGTGGGCGATAATCATCATGGATGGCTACAATACCCTTGTTTGCCCCATTTATAGCAACATATATTATAGACGCAGTCCTTACACTAGAAAAATGTTGAGCAGATAGTCTAGAAATCGATGTTACCTTTTTTTCCTCTCTCTGTCCTTAGATAATCTACCACACTAACTTAATCTACCAAGGGAGTCCATGGTGCAAACGGTTGGATTCCTGGGTGGCTCAGCAGTTGAGCATCTGCCTTCAGCTCAGGGCATGATCTGGGGGTCCCGGGGGTTGAGTCCTACATCAATCCATCAATCCCGGTGGGAGCCTGCTTCTCCCTCTGCCTGTGTCTTTGCCTCTCTCTCTCTCTGTGTCTCTCATGAACAAATAGATAAAATCTTTAAAAAAAATAAAAAGGAGAGTACATGGTGCAAACATAAGGAAAAGAAATAGTCTTGAAATGGGAAAACTAATGCCCACTTTGCTAAGACACTTGAGAGCTACAAGAGGCAGAATCTACAGTTTGCAATACACAGTAGGAACTCAATAGTGGCTTCTTCATCTCAGCCTTGAAGTCTTTGCCTGTAGACTGTGCTCCTCTTAAATGTGTTCATTTCTAGTCTATCTAAATCCCATTTATCTTTCCAGGCCAGACTAAGGCAATAATCACTCCAGAAAACTTCCATGTTCTTTTCAACTCATACGGGCCCAGAATTCCTGATTCACATCCATGTTGTCCAAAGCACCCATTTAGAAGATTATAGAAAGTTACTAATATCCTGATATCCAAGAATGGCAGCAGGGTGATGTTTCGACTGTTCTCCCCACAACCCACTACTCCATGGTCATGATAGAGCAGCCCGCGGTTATACTAATTATAAATACTATAATTAGTAGAGGTTTCTTCAGAGGTGGGACCATTCTGCCTTGTAGTCTGAGAGTCTAGCACCGGTCCAGAATCATAGCAGAATCCCGGTGTGTTCATTTCTCAGGGCTGCCGTAACAAGGAACCATGAATCGGATGACTTACAACAGCAGAAGGGTATTCTCTCCCATTCTGGAGGCTAGAGTTCCAAAATCAAGGTGCTGGCCAGGCCATACTCTCTCCAGAGCTAAAAGGGAGGATCTTTCCTTGTCTCTTCCAGCTTTTGGGTGACCCCCAAAACTCCTTGGCTTGAGTCAGCATCACCTCTGCCTTTGTTACCACAAGCACTCCCTCTGTGTGTGCTTCTGTCTGAGTCCTCACCAGAATCGGCCTGCACATCAATATTTCTACCAATAGTCTCTCCAAGGCAATCTGGGCTTTTTCTGGCATGAACCTCAAAATTCTTCCCACTTCTACTCATTCATTACCCAATTCCAAAGGCGCATTCATGTTTTTAGGTATTTGTTACAGAGCACCTCACTCTTGATACCAAAATCTGTGAGTCAGGATTTTCTAGAGAAAAAGAACCAATAATGCGGTCTGGGTGGTGGTAGCCACAGTGGTGGTGGGGAGAAAAAAAAGAACTAATAGGATATGTGTGTATGTGTAAATACACAGATAGATGATAGATACATAGATACATAGATGATAGATAGATAGATGATAGATAGATAGATAGATAGATAGATAGATAGATAGATAGATAAATATCTCGAGGCACTAGTACATGCAGTGATAGGGCTGGCAAGTATGAAATTTGTAGCACAGGTTGGAAGGTTGGAAACAAAGGCAGGATTTCTATGTCACAGTCTGGAAGCAGATTTTCTGCTTCTCCAGGAAGCCTGTTTTCATTCCTAGAGGTCTTCAAGTGACTGGATGAGGCCCACCCACATCTTTGAGGGGTAATTGCTGTACTTAAAGTCAACTGTTAACCACATCTACAAAATATCCTCGCAGCAGTATCTAGACGAGTGTTTGATCAAACAACTGGCACGAAAGCCTAATCAAGCTGACACACAAAATTACCCTCACATAGGGCTAGGAGTCGTGGTTAAGTTTTGCCTTTACCAATAACTGCCTTGGAATCACTACCAACTCATATCGCCTTTCATTTCCTCAACCATAAAATGAAAAGTTTGGAGCAGACTCAAAAATCCCAGCAGCTCTGAAAATCTGCTATGTAGATTCTAGGTAACTGATGTGCTCCTCTTCCTTCAGGACACCTGCCCCCTATGTTACTATCAATCCTGAAATTTCCATCCTTGAGCCCACTCACTCCTCATGCACACTTCTAAGTTCACACCATTGATCCCAGAGTCATGGGGTAGAAAGTCTTGATGTATATCATAAATAAACATGCTACTCTTAATAGAAAGAAATATGGGGAAGGCATCTACCCAGTTGTTTGAGAGAAGAAACACTGTCTCCTTTGTATGATACAAAATAAAATGGTAAACTGCCTTATTAGGCAAAAACTGGAGGCATAGGGCCATCGGTAAATCCTAGCACCAACCCCATGAGCCGTTTGCGTTACCTGGTGAACAAATTGAACGGATACCGGGTGGTGGGCTGTAATGAGCACACACAGATGCCACTTGAATCCTGTACATATGGCAGCCTTTTTCCAGGCACTTTGTTTCCTTTAGCCCCAAAGTCTTCCCGATATTTCAGATTCATGCTGTGATTTTTTAGTGGAATGAAATTACAGCAGCTCAAAATTATATCAATAATTATATTCTGCTCAGATGAGAATGAGTGTGTTCCAAGCTGCTAGCAGGACCTCTAGCAACCATCAGGAAAGCAATTTCTTTGTGCCAAATAATTAAGTAGAGCATTTTAGAAAAAAAAAAAAATTAGGAGGAAAGGCTGTGAGCTCACTCAGACCTGAGGAATTTTGCCTCTGTCATCCACCAGTCAAGACTTGAGTCTCAGAAGCCTTAGTTCTCTTCTTTGTAAATTAGAAATGATGCTACAGTATCACACATAATTGTGATAATTGGACGAGCGATACATTTGCTACATATATGGTAAAATAGACCACTGAAGATGGTGTGTATTCATCACAAATATTCATGAAATGAAAGATGAAAACTCTTAACCGGGGCTCCCCAGCAATTCCCTGGTTGGGATACTGGGTTACTATTCAAAAATATTAAAAATGTTCTCTTTGGTTCCAAGAGCAAACTACCTCTTCACCTCTTGACTCTGAAATTGACCGCGTGACCTGCTTTGGACAATGAGATGTTAGTTGGTGTGACGTAAGCTTGAAGAAGAGTTGCAGGGTTGTTCTTGTCTTTCCCTGGTTGTGTTGTTGCCCTGAGCAAAACTCCTGCAGGCAGAGCTGCCTAGGGGTGGGGGGTGGGAGGAGCGGAGGACAAAGAAGCATGGATCAGAGTCCAGCCACAGTGAGCTGATCTCACTTGACTGTTAAGAGCGTGTGGAGGCCCAGCAGAAATAAGACCCTCAGCTGACCCATGGAACTGTGAGAATAAGCAATTGTTATTTGAGGCCACTGAGTTTGAGAGGGGTCTGTTTGCAGTCATTTGGTGACATGAACCAACTTATCCTCCCTCTGCATAGGATGACCAAATATCTCCATTTGCACAAACAGCCTTGGTTTGTACCTGTTTTAGCGTCTTTCTTTTACATTTTCCTAAGTCCATCTGTCTTTCTTTCCTTCCATCTTTCTTCTATTTAAAAAAAAATTAAAGATTCTGTTTATTTATTCATGAGAGACACAGATAGAGAGGAAGAGACTTAAGCAGAGGGAGAAGCAGTTTCCTGCGGGGACCCCAATGCAGGACTCCATCCGGGGACCCCAGGACCATGCTCTGAGACAGCCAGGTGTCCCTCCTCTTTCCTTTAAACAAAGTATTACTATTTTGTTGTACTGAAATAAGCTTAGATGGGTTTGGTAGACCTTGACTTTGCACTCGACCCTTCAGCATGATCTATATACTGGAGTTGAAATAAGTGCATTCAAGAGAGACCCATGTTAACATCTGATTAAACCTGAAAGGTGGCTAAAATAACACTTCTCTCTTTTCTCAACCTTCTCAGACAGAATGTAACTAACACCTCTCTTACAGTGACAACATGCAAGGGACTTGCAAATAAAACAAAATGTGCTCAAGCACTAGCCGCTAAGGACAGCTGACTCTTTCCATCCTTGAGTGGCAATGGGGAAGAAGTGGAAGCTGTTGCTGCCAGTCAGCTGGTATACCATCCAGCTGTGGCAGGGCCACAAGGAAGCTCGCAAGCTTCACAGAGCTGCTAGGTCACCAGTCAGAGGGGTGTATAGGAACCAGTCTAATACAGGTTAGATGTAGATGAAGTATGTGCAGGAAATAGTTTGAGAAGCCTCCTTTAGAATGTTTAAGGAGAGGAAGATGTCACCTACTAGGTAATATAAATCTACAACTATTTTTAGTGATTTTATTGGACGTATTTTTTCTTTTGCTATTAATTACGTTGGCACAAAGAACCAAAACAAGTGCGTAATTAATGAAACATACAGTATGAATTTCTGTTTTTGAGAAAGCTAATTATGATATGTCACAAAATGCTTCCAAACATATACTTTTCACTATGAAGGGCTCTCGTGATGTCACCAACCACAGGGAAACTAAGAGACAAATTGTACTGAAGAAGCATTAGTATCCATTTCAAAATTATTTAATAAGACAATGTCTGCCAATCATAATTTAACACACAAAGGGGCAGAAGGTGTGTGTATGTTTGTAATCCCTTGTGAAGCATGACTTTGAATTTAGATCAAATCACTATTCAAATTAAGCTGACTCATGTTTCATTCTGAGTTGTCCTTTGCACATACCAAACACGAAACTATGATGGTTTATGTGTTGTCTCTATTAGCAGAGTAACTTCACAGTATTCATTAATTCAGTTTTATTATATAAAAAATACTTCAAATGGAAAGTTGGATTATTTCAATAATTAATCATTTTTTAAATTCATAAAATCAAGGTAGAGCTATTTAAATGTTACTGCAAATTCAGTTTAGAAGTTCAACATTAAGGATCAAATTATTTGTCTTTACAATGTAATGTAATTATAAGATTAAGAAACCTGTATGACAGAGCCTGACTTGGAATTGGCTATGAGGTACACAATGTTTTATGTCAATTGTGCCTCAATAATAATAATAATAAAGCCATTCAGATAAACCGTAGTGATCTACCAATCAAAATAAAAGCTGTAGTTGTCAAAATGTAAAAAATAAATACACACACATTATATGTACACAAACAAACAAACATCCCAAGTAGCTAAGCCACAAAATTGTTGACAGAGCTAATGTTGAATATTTTTTTTAAAAAATCAATGTATGTCTACATTGTTTGTTGCCTTTCTTTAATCAGATTTTAGAAGTGTCTGAGTTTTTCAGAGCTACTCTGTAACTCAACCCAAATGTCCTACCATGCCATTAAAATTTTGCAAAAAGATCTGTATGCTTTGGTTACATTCTGTTCAAAACTAGATGGAAATCTTTAATCAAAGTATTTAACAAGTGGCATGCATGTTACCCATTGTCCAAAATAAACAAAATAACTCCTACAGCTTTTGGAACTCTTAATAAGTTGCAATTATTAAAACAAAGATTTTAAAGATTTTGAAATATTGCTCCAAAAGCGAGGGTAAAAATTAATAATGTTGAAAGTGTAATTTATAAGTTTGCATTCTGAAATTTCTTAATATGTTTAACAAAATATTACAAACAGAAATAACATATTTGAAGAGTGTTGTCTACTACTGCACCTGAGGAAGAGAATGGTACTCTGAACAAGACAAAATTAGGCCCAGGGACAAACTTTGGAGTGAAATACTTCGACTTTTCAGTACGAAGGGAACTTTTTAAAGTGTGTTCTAGAGAAATGAGTCAGTTTGAAGTGTCAATTGTCAAATTTTTAAATTTTAAAATAAAACCTTGAAGAAGATTAAAGACAATTTTATTAAAATGAAAGATAAGACTATTGAATAAAATTTTCAGGAAAATACCTACATATTTTTAAAGACATAAATTTTTTTTTAAGATTTATTTATTTATTTATTTATTTATTTATTTATTTATTTATTATTTTTTTATTTTTTCAGAGAGAGCGAGAGAAGGCAGAGACACAGGCAGAGGGAGAAGCAGGAAGCCCGACCTGGGACTCGATTCCGGATGTCCAGGATCATACCCCGGGCTGCAGGCGGCGCTAAACCCCTGCACCACTGGGGCTGCCTGACATAAATGGTTTTAAAACTTTATTTATTTATTTATATATATATATATATATATATACATATATATATATTTATTATTGAATATATGTATTATTGAATATATATTTTATTACTGAATATATATATTATTGAATATACATATTTTTATTATTGAAGTTTGATTTGCCAACATATAGTACAATACCCAGTGCTCATCCTATCAGGTGCCCCCCTCAGTGCCCATCACTCAGTCACCCCATCCTCCCGCCTGCCTCCCCTTCCACTGCCCCTTGTTCATTTCCCAGAGTTAGGAGTCTCTCAGGTTTTGTCACCCTCTCTAATTTTTCCCACTCATTTTCTCTCCTTGCCCCTATAATCCCTTTCACTATTTTTTGTATTCCCCATATGAGTGAAACCATATAATGTTTGTCCTTCTCCAATTGACTTACTTCACTCAGCATAATACCCTCCAATTCCATCCGTGTCGAAGCAAATGGTGGGTATTTGTCGTTTCTAATGGCTGAGTAATATTCCACTGTATACATAGACCACATCTTCTTTATCCATCATCTTTTGATGGACACCAAGGCTCCTTCCACAGTTTGGCTATTGTGGACATTGCTGCTTTGGAATGTAGGTGTCCCAGCTTTTCACTACATCTGTATCTTTGAGGTAAATACCCTGTAGTCCAATTGCTGGGTCATAGGGCAGGTCTATTTTTAACTCTGAGGAACCTCCACACAGTTTTCCAGAGTGGCTGCACCAGTTCACATTCCCACCAACTGTGCAAGAGGGTTCCCCTTTCTCCACATTCTCTCCAACATTTGTCATTTCCTGTCTTGCTAATTTTCACCATTCTCACTGGTGTGAGGTGGGATCTCATTGTGGTTTTGATTTGTATTTCCCTGATGGCAAGGGATATGGAGCATTTTCTCAGGTGCTTGTTGGCCATGTCTATGTCTTCCTCTGTGAAATTTCTGTTCATGTCATTTGCCCATTTCATGATTGGATTGTTTCTTTGCTGTTGAGTTCAATAAGTTCTTTATAAATCTTGGATACTAGCCCTTTATCTGATACGTCATTTGCAAATATCTTCTCCCATTCTGTAGGCTGTCTTTTAGTTTTGTTGATTGTTTCTTTTGCTGTGCAGAAGCTTTTTGTCTTGATTAAGTACCAATAGTTCATTTTTGCTTTTCTTTCCCTTGCTTTCATAGATATATCTTGCAAGAAGTTGCTGTGGCCAAGTTCAAAAAGGGTGTTGCCTGTGTTCTCCTCTAGGATTTTGATGGATTATTGTCTCCCATTTAGATCTGTCATCCATTTTAGAGTTTATCTTTGTGTATGGTGCAAGAGAGTGGTCTAGTTTCATTCTTCTGCATATGGCTGTCCAATTTTCCCAGCACCATTTGTTGAAGAGACTGTCCTTTCCCCAGTGGATAGTCTTTCCTCCTTTGTCAAAAATTAGTTGACCATAGAGTCGAGGACCATTTCTGGGTTCTGAATTCTGTTCCATTTATCTTTGTGTCTGTTTTTGTGCCAATGCAGTACTATCTTGATGATCACACCTTTGTAGTACAACTTGAAACCCAGCATTGTGATGCCCTGGCTTTTTCTTTTTCAATATTTCCCTGGCTATTCAGTGTCTTTTCTGATTCCACACAAATGTTAAGATTATTTGTTCCAACTCTCTGAAGAAAGTCCATGGTATTTTGATAGGGATTACATTAAATATGTAAATTGCCCTGGGTAGCATAGATATTTTCACAATATTAATTCTTCCAATCCATGAGCATGGAATATTTTTCCATCTTTTTGTGTCTTCCTCAATTTCTTTCAGAAGTTTTCTGTAGTTTTTAGGGTATAGATCCTTTGCCTCTTTGGTTAGGTTTATTCCTAGGCATCTTATGCTTTTGGGTGCAATTGTAAATGGGATTGACTCCTTAACTTCTCTTTCTTCAGTCTCATTGTTAGTGTACAAAATACAGCATCCATTCCTGATCAAAACTCTTCAGAGTGTAGGGATAGAGGGAAGATTCCTCAGTATCTTAAAAGCCATCTATGAAAAGCCCACAGCAAATATCATTCTCACTGGGGAAACACTGAGAGCCTTTCCCCTAAGATCAGGAACATGACAGGGATGTCCACTCTCACCACTGCTATTCAACATAGTGCTAGAAGTCCTAGCATCAGCAATCAGACGACAGAAAGAAGTAAAAGGCACTCAAATTGGCAAAGAAGAAGTCAAACTCTCCGTCTTCACAGATGACATGATACTGTAAATAGAAAACCCAAAAGACTCCACTCCAAATTGTTAGAACTCATGCAGCAATTGGGCAATGTGGCAAGATACAAAATCAATGGTTTTAAAACTTTAAAATGTATATACTGTAAGTTTATTTGTTCAACTTAGATTATTTTTGTTGAGATAATCAGTATAAAAGAAATTTTGATGTTTGGTTTAATGTATATGGATAAATATTGTTTATGTGATTTTTTTATTTAAACATTATTTTTATTTAAATCATTGATTATATTAGATTATAATTAATAAAATTATAAAAATTAATTTCATTTAAATTAAACATTTTAATTTAAAAATTATTTTTTAAAATAATTTTGGGTAGAATAGGTTATAGATCATCAATATTGCATGGGGCTCTGCCTCAGTGTGATTTTTTTCCCTCTCCCTCTGCCCCCGCCCTGTTCTCACCCTCACGTGCACTCTCTATTCTCAAAAAAATAAAATCTTTAAAAAATATTTTTATAAGATTTTATTTACCTATTTGACAGAGAGAAAGAGCAAAGGAGGGAGAGTGGCAGAGGGAGAGGGAGAAGCAGGCTCTCTGCTAAGCAGGGAGCCTGACTCAAGGCTCAATCCCAGGACTCTGAGATCATGACCTGAAGGCAGATGCTTAACTGATGGAGCCACTCAGATGCCCAAAAAAAATGCATTTAAAAAATATATTTAATTTCAATTCTTTCAGTCTCAAAATATATCCTGGCTTCAACATTAAATTGAAAAGTCACTGTATTTCCAGGTCCCTTTCAGTGTGATATTGTTGTTTGTTTATTTTTTATTTATTTATTTTTGTTTGTTTTTTAAGTAAAGCAATCAACGAGCTCCTCAAAAGTACCATTTAAATTGTGCAGAAGTAAAGATCACAGAACAGTATTTCAGTATCGTGACACACTGGGCCCAGTCATCCTAAATGACAGATACCTCTGGATGAAAAATCCAGGATTTGAGGCCAAGAAAATTCTGGGTAAATATATTTAAAGACAATTGTGGTAATGCAAGATCCTGATGTTCTTTTAAGGTAGTACTTGCATTCTTTTAAGTGTCCTTAAAAATCACTACTCATGTTTACTTAGGAGAACCCCTCTTTCTTTTAAATAGTGAGAAATGTCAATGATATGGTTAAAAACAAGATGCTCTTTTGTTGTCACAAGCCAAAAAAGTTTTAAAATCCTTATGTTAAGGCCAAATCATTACCAATGTGCTATCTATAAAATAATATCTCAAGGGACAACTCTGTGTCATGTCTGTGGCATTGGATTAGCGGAAGAAGGACATGTTCCGGGGTCTTTGCTACGGCATGTGGCCACAGAATGTCAGAATAAAATGGTCACAAAGGGTTTTAGAGAATATTATGATTAGCTTTTGGCACAGACCAAGAGACTTCAGAGTTTCCTTATTGTTCAAAGTGAACCTGAGTTTTCAGAGCAAACAAATGCATTACAAAGTGTTTCCTATACACCATGAATCATGTATGGTACAAGAGTGTACTGCCCTACAGCATATTTCTATTAGTCATTTCTATCTTTATTGGAGGCTTAACCAGTAATGCCTTAGGGTTAATACCACTTAAAAATAGCTCAGATAAGAATGTTGAGGCCATTTTAAAGTGACAATGTGTAAGTCATAATGCATGTGTCTTTGGATCCCAGAATGTATTTCCTAGTTATAAAACACACACGTCCCAAAGGTCATAGAAACTTGGAAGAACTTTGCACCTAAAATGAAGGCAACCTGAAGCAATCCAATAGCAATCATTCATGTAATCCTCAGAACATTCTAGATACAGCTTTGGCACATGTGAGTGGTATAATCACCGTTCTCACATGGCTGTGATCCTTTTCACTTTATTTTTTTTTAAGATTTTATTTATTTATTCATGAGAGAGAAAGAGAGAGAGAGAGAAAGAGAGAGAGAGAGAGAGAGAGAGAGAGAGAGGCAGAGACACAGGCAGAAGGAGAAGCAGGCTCCATTCCATGCAGTGAGCCTGATGTGGGACTCAATCCCGGGTCTCCAGGACCACACCCTGGGCTGAAGGTGGCACTAAACTACTGAGCCACCCAGGGTGCCCTCCTTTTCACTTTAGATGATACTTCTTCATACGTCATTTCATTGGATTTATGAAATCAACTATGAGGATAGACTAATGCTACAATTCTCTTATATTTCTATGGAAAAATTTAAAAGCCTGATTTCCCTTTTTAAAATTTTTTTTATTCCCCTTTTTTAAAGTTGTTTACATTGCTTCATTTGATCCTGAAATCAATCTGATGAGAAAGTCAGCATAAAAATTAGATCCCCTCTCTGCCCAAGGCTGTTGGAGGTGAAAGTAACATCTTGCAAATTTGATCAGTTGAAAGGGAAATTTATTGTAAGGATCACCTTTCCAACTCACATGACAAGTAACAGCATCCCACCAGCCAGAGGAAGACTGTCCTCTCTCCCCACCACAGGTCACCTTGATTTTTTTTTTTTTAATTTCTGCTTTGCTTCGGCTTTTATTTGGCTGATTTGATTTCCTCGGGATCCACCATGGCTGGCAGCTCCTAGCTCCCTATCCAACTGCATTGTCCTCAATCCACCACCATCATCTAAGAATTTTCAGGGTCTCCTAAAAACATAGAAAATCTGAATGACTCAACCCTTCCTGTGACCCGGCTCCCTTGGGTTAGAGTGTCACCCCTACCCAATCAGCCATGGATGGGGATGTGGGAAGTTTTTGAAAAATGTTGGAAAGTTAAGTATCTAATTATTGTCTGTTAACAATTTCTATGTGCCAGACACTGGGATAAAAATTTTTTATGCATTTTCTTATTCTATCTATCTAACAACTATATGTGTAGGTAATATTATTATTATTATTTTACAGATGAAGAAACAGATTCACTGACTTGTCAAATCCCACAGGTTAGAAAGTTGCAAAGCCATTCTTTTAATTCCAGGCACTGGAATTCAAAGCTGTGCTTTTACTCACTGTGCCATATTGCATTTCATAATCTCTAAATTTAGTGCTATCTCAACTTTAGGAAATCATTTTGAAATGTTGATGGAGCTTAATCTTAGAGCCCAAAGTTTATCTGGATCCTTGAATGTCTAAGAATTCCTGAAAAACGCCAGAAATTAAAGGAAGACGACTGTAGGATACACATGTTCACAGACCCACACAGTTGAAAACAGTGTGGTAAGGTGCAAGGAGGTAAAATAAGGACTTCAGAAAATGATCCGCATTACACAGGAGTACTTGGTATATGGTGAAGCTAATAATTCAAATCACCAGAGAAAGAATAAACTATCCACAAAATAAGACAAAGATATTAGCTATCAGGATAGAATGATACTTCACAACACATAAAATTTTTAATTTTAAATTCTGGCTGCATTAAAGACGTACATTATTTATTTCATACATATTTATGAAACATCACTATTACCTAATGCTACACAAGGCAGTGTTAACTCATACCCAAAATGGTTCCTATATCAGTTTTGTTATGGCAATTCCCCTGGAGTCCCATTTTTTTTTCATTCAGCCAACATGTACTAAGCACTTCTCCTGGGTCATGCAATTGGATTACAAAGTTGAAAAGCATAGTCTCTGCCCTTAATTGCCAACTGTGTTTTTCACAGTATCCAGTTCAATTCTGATCTACAAAGAGGTTTGAATACTCATTGATATGGCCAAGAACTTTGCAATACTCTGAGCATAGAGTAGAAGAAAAATGAAGAGGAGGAGGAGGAGAAAAGGAAAGAAACCAGGGAGGGAGGAATGAAGAATGGGAGGGAGGGGGTGAAGATTAGTTCCTGCATTTTGGAAAAGTGTATTTCAGTTGGAAAGGTTTACAAATTATTTCAATATAATATGACAAATGCTGAAAAGGATGGCATGGCTGACTGCCAAGGATGATCGAGGAAGGGCATTAACTGAGTGTGGGCATCCCAAGAAGACTTCCTCAAGGTGATGATGCTGGAGCAAAGAAGGCCAGCAGAAGTCAACCACGGGAATAAAGACTCGGTACATATTGAATAAGAGCACACTGAATTGATTGAATAAACAATGAATGGTCCATTGAATAGATCAATAGTAAATGAATGGAGGAATCAACAACACCTAACATGTGATGTCTGACCTCTAGGCTTTTAATTCCCCACTGGAGAAAAGAAACAGAAGCACAGGAACTCAATTATTCCTCCAGGACAAACCCAAAGAGAGCTTCTCTGTCAGAGTGCTTTTGGCAGCGTGGAACAGAACACATGACTGAAGCAGGGCATAAACTGTAAGTGTTTGTAAATGAACCTCTAGGCACATGAATGCGCGAGATAGGAGTTTGGTTATTTCACAGCTCAATTAGACCAGGCCTCTGGGCAAATTCTCTTCAGTTCTTCTGGACAGGAAAAAACAACACCCATGGGGCTTGTTTCTTTTGCTCACAGGACTCTACCCCTACGCCGCTCCACTTCTGACACTGGAGGTGTAGATTTTCCATCCACTGGGCAATTAATTCTGTGACTCTAACTGGGTGTCCTACTATTTAACTCAGTTCTGACCTGGAGAGAGTGTCAGATTCCACAGTTCAAGGCTGTCCCCCAAGATTGCCTCCTGACTGCCCAACACACACACACACACACACACACACACACACACACACACCACACCATGCTTCAGATGCCAGTCACAAGTCCAGTTTTCACCAGTGTTTCTGACAGATAGACTATAAATCAGAGGTTCCTACAACCCGCTGCTAGGGTTCAATTTAATTTGCCGGACAACTCACAGAACTTGGGGAAAGAGTTTAGTTACTAGATTACCTGTGTATGACAAAGGGTATTAAAGGATACCGATGACCAGCTAGATGGAAAGATACATAGGGCAGGGACTACAAGGGCCCTGAGCACAGGAGTTTCGGTCCTCATGAAATTTGGGGTCATGCATCACCCTCTAGTATGCAAATGGTTCACCAACCTGGAACTCCCTGAATCCACCTTTCTGGGTTTTTATAGAGGCTTTATTACATAGGTTATTGGTGATGCCCAAGAGGTTGGGGGTGGGGCTGCAAGTTCCAAGCCTCTCACCCAGGCTGGTTAGTTCCCCTGGCAACCAGCCCCCCAATCTCAGGGGCCTTCCAAAAGTCACCTCGGTAACAAAAACCCAGGTGTAATTGAAAGGGGCTTGTTACAAATGACAAAAATCACCCGCTTCACCTTTATTGTTCTTGGAGCTATTTCAGGAATGGAGGGCAAAACAAAATCTTCTAACAGAAGATGCCCCTTTGGCTCTTACATAGGAGCTTACAAGGGTTTTAGGAGCTGTGTGCCAGGAAGAGCGGAGGAAGACCAAATGTCCATTTCTTATTATAAGTCACATTATCCCATCCTGGCTTTTCCTCTCTGGTCCCAAGATGCTGTTAAAGCCTCAAGCATCATGTCCTCACACAGCTATTTCAGGATAAGAGAAGGGCTTCTCCTTGTGAAGCACTCTTTCTTGCCAAGGGGAGAGGGAAACCTTTCTGGAAGTTTTCTCAAGTATATTTCCCTCGGTTCCCCAGGTCAGGATTATTTCATATGGTCTTGCTTGTTGCAAGGAAGGCTGGGGAAAAAGCATCTGGCATTCCAGCCTCCAGAGAACGAACTCTAGAAGAAGAGTGGGATAAAGGCTGTTGGCCGGGCAGACAATTGAGTCTGCACCTGAGCTGAACAAATACTAACAAGTATTGCCCGTCGCTGTGATGATGCTCACACATGGGAACATCAGTTCCTAAATATGAAGAAGGAGCAATAACAGGTCTATAACTTCTACGATTTCTTCACGCTTCTTTTATGCACAGAGCTGTCCCCATAATAAAAGAAGGGCCTTTCTTTTAAACATCCTATTCATAGCAATGCAGGAAACCCCTTTTCTCTTCCTTGGTCGATACCTTACATCCACTCCAAGGAAATCACGGACTCTACCAGAAAGCTGGAAGTGAGAAGAGGGGAACATCTATTCCACGCAGGCTCTTTACTAGATGCCTGTCACACGTCCTGTCACTCTGTTGTTACACTGACCTCATTTGATGGAAATTTGATGGCTCCCTGGGTCAAGTACTTGTCTCAGGTCAGAGAGGCGACACATGGGGTAGCCTGGTGTTCATCTCTGGCTTGTGCGACTCTGAAGAGCATCCCTCCGTTCAACAATCCCCGTGTCTAGAGGTGATGTCACGCGTGTCTGAATGTGCCAAACACCCTTCTCTTCCAAGCACTCCTGCTGGAAAGCCTCAACACTGGTGGTAAGCAGAAGATGTCTCCTTTAAGCCCACTCTTGCTTATTAATTGATTACATCACTGGGCCTCACACGGTGGCGCCCATTTTCACAGCCCAGGAAATTTACACGGATTGTGCAATGACAACCATAAATCATAGTCGAAACAGCTCTGAGAACAAAAATACCAAGGGTTTGCCTGAGGTTTGCAGAGCCTTTCATCTGAAAGATTACGTAATTTGTTTTGAACCTACACATTCATTATTCATTCAACAGATATTAACAGGACGGAGCATCCACCGCGCATGGTGCCCTGTGCATTCGTAGCTGTTTCTAAATGCTGACTTGTGACCTGTCTTTAATTCAACAAACATTTCCTGATGGTCCACTACGTGCCAAACAATGTGGTAGACTCCACTGGGTTAAAAAAAAATGAAGCAAAACCTGGTCCCTGCCCTCCAGAACCCTGTCACTTGAGAATCATTCTTCAATTGCTCCAGGAGGAAGAAATTTGTTCTGCCCTTTTCTCTATTGTAGAAGCATAATAACATGTATAAAGTCACAGAAAATGTGCTGGTATTTTTGTTTTCACCCCCTCCGGAGGTATTCTCTACCCTTCTTTTCATTTCTCTGTGCCACGGGGGTGCCGATTCCTGTGGCCTGCTTAATCTGAGCTCCCTTGCCTGATGTCATCAGGTCTGACCCAGGAGAGGCACGAGTGACAAGCTGGAGGGGAAGGAGGAGGGGGTTAAGAAGCAGTTAGGGTTATTTCTTCTCTATTCCCTCCTTGCCTCACTATTGCATGCGTGGGAAGGGCTGCGTGGCCCTCTGGACCGGGGCTCCCACCGAGCAGCCTCCGCTCGAGCTCTGGGTGGGTCTCCCCCAGAGTTCCAATTCTCATGGGGTTCCAGTAACCCTGTTTTCCTTTTGTCCTTTGGCCATGGGAGGGGTAACTGCCTCCTCCTACTCTCTAGTGGTCTCTCACTGGTCTCTGGGCGCCTAACTAACTCTTCCTTATTTGATCTCTTAACCTGGCATGCACATCTACAGGGGGGTCTCTGTACTAAAAGAAAATCTCTCCATGTGAACCATCTGGAGCAAAATCCATTCCTTACTGGGACCGTGGCTGATCAGAATATCAAAGCTGATGAATATTTGGAAATCATCTGATCTCTCCTTCTCATTTTACAGGGACAGAAATCAAGATCCCGAGAGGGCTCCACTTGCCTGAGGTCACTCAGCCCGCGGGAAGAATGAGCACCGGCTCACGGGCCTCTCCAGCCCGCCTTCCTGGACCTGCATCCCAGGCCACCTCCCGGTGTGAGGCTGTTTTCCTCTCTGGGGTCTGATCTTCCCAACTTTAGACAATGGCCCCTTCTGCAAGCTTTTAAGCTTGCAAGCTAAGGACATGAATGAACTGAGTCATCCCCACCGAGCTTCATTAATTTTAAGGCAATTTAAGATTTCTGAGTCATAGATTTCAGTCATTTAGACTTTCCCAGCTGGTACTGTGCTTGCCCACACACATTTTTCTTTCAAGATTGCATCTGTGTCTAGATGTGTGGCTCTGCCCACTCTTGATCAGTGTCTGAGAGAAACGGCCTCTTGGAGGGATCCGTGCTGGGCTATGTTTTTTCCATTTGCATGTGCATTTTAGTCTCTGCGTGTCTTTAGTCTTAATGGAATTAGCAGTCTGCAGCTTGATCCAGACCTGATCCACCAGAGACCTGCCCAAGTCCGAATTCTATAGCCAACACAATATTTTACCCAGCCTCCCGAGGAAACTCAGTTATGCCATATGGTGACTCCACTCACTGAATAATATTTAGCAACTTGATGAACAAGGACTGAATCATATCTTAACCATCTTGGCCAAATATTGTTTTATATAGCAACAGTATTAGTAATATATATGTTTTATTTTTTTTTACACTAGTACTTCCTGCTACACCCACTGAAAATTAAGAGCTAGACCTCACTGAAAGTAGACGCACAATAAAAGAGTTCTTGCTCATTAGCGATCTTCAATTCAATATTGCATTGTATGTATGATACATTCAGAATGTCTGCTTTTTTCTTTTCCTCCAGAACAGCTGCTGGGATTGAGCAATAGTCTCCCGGGGTAACGCAGCAGGGAATCCTGGGGCATTTCCCAGACGCTGAAAACAAAGGCTATGTATCCATGGGGAGGACAGGGCTCGAGGTCTCTCCCTCCCACCAGGGAGAAGTCCCAAATTCTCAGGATGTGGGGAAGAATATTAGCAAGCCTCTGTGTGGGGGCACCACCGTGTGTGGCGAGGTGATCTTAAGAAAGTCACTTTCCTCTTTGAGCCACAGTTCAATTGTTTAAGAGAGATAATAAAGAATACCTTCCATGCACCGTAACAATATGCAAGTGCTGGGTCCGTCAATTGTAATGTGCAGGCGCTGTCTAAGCCTTATAAATGCAACCATGAGTAAGATGCAATCCATGCTTTCAAGGAACTGACGAGGCGAAAATAGGAATATATGCAGAAGTCATCTCAACAAAATCTGGCTTGGCTAAGATAGAGCTGTGCACAGTGGAGAGACTTGGAGCTCTACCTGAGAATTCCTGAGATGGTGCTCAAGATGAATCCTGGCAAGAATCATGGAGATGAGAAGAGAATTCCATTAAGTCAAGACCATGAGCATCAGTTACTAAGAAGTATATTGCATTGCATAGAATGATTTCTAACAGCCATGTTTATTGCTATTGGAAAAATATTAGTTATTACTACAAACATCAGTATTTTCTGAAAATCCAAAAGGGGATTTTGGAGAGAGTCTTCATACTATGGCAGTCACAGCTCACCTCCCCCAACCCCCATGGCAACTATTGTGCCCATCTCCATGGGAAATTGTTTGCTGTAAAATGTTAAACTTACTAGAATTAAGGGAAAGGAATCATTCTACTTTATCTAGATTATCCCTAGTGTGCAAATCCCTAGAGAAAGGAACCCACTATCTTCATTCTCAGAGAAACATGTGTTGCTTTCCATGATGTAGTAAAGTTTTCTTTTTCTTTTTTTTTTTTTTTTTTTTGTAGTAAGGTTTTCTATGGCAACTGGGGTACCAATGTTTGAAACTTGGGTGATTTAAAAAACTCCTTGTTGGAATACAGACTGTTAGAGATAGAAGGGACTTGAGTATCATTTAATCTGTCTTTATGTTACAGATGAGATGACCAAGCTCTAGTGAGAAAAATCATCTAGATCATAAGCACCTGACAGATTAGTGGCAGAGCAAGAGCAGATATGAAGTCCCCTGAATGATGTCAAGACTCTTCCAAGGACTAGAGGAATTCTAAAACCTCTAGACCAAAGCAATCGTGGTGCTCTTGATGGATTTGCATTCTCTTGGCATGTGTAGGTACCCAACACTCTGACAAGTGCAGAACAGAGGAGAGAAGAGAAGATTGGTCCTTGCCCTCAGAGATCTCCTGATCCCCTGAGAAAATCATGTTCACTTCACACAGTCATGACAGATTAATCAGAATTCATTGCAAAATCATTGTCTAATGACGCTGTGCACATCAGGAAAGAAGAAATTTCCATAGCAAATTTGTCAGAAGAAAGAGGGCTTGAGATTCATTCAGCCTATGCTTATGAAATATTCTCTCATTATAGGTATTTTTTTCTTTTTACTCTTCTGGATGAGCCTTCCAGAGGAATTGCTTAGCTGACTGAGTAAGACAAATAGACTGCGTTGTTCTAGCTTTCTATTACTGAGTAAAAAACTAACCTGATACTCAATGCTGTAAAACAACCACAACTTTATTAGATCATGATTTTATGGGGCAGGGATTTGGAAAGATGGCGTAACTGAGCCATTTCTGTGGCACTCTCTTGGGTACTGCTCTGGTGTGGAGGAGTCAAGTTGGTTTGATTCTTGTGTCTGGAGCCTTGTCATGGTTTGATTGGAAGGTTTGGTTCTGTTGGGCCTCCTTCCTCCCCAAGTAGTCTTTAGGGTCTTTCTGGACTGTTTCTTCAGCAGGATAGTCGATTGGACTTCATACATGGTTGCTCAGGGCTCCAAGAGCCCAAGAAGGAAGACTCCAGTCTTCTCAAAGGCAAAATCTGGATCTGGTCATGCATAATATCCATCATTCTTGATTGATCTAAATAGTCTCATACCAGTCCATATTCAAGGGGAGGGGAATGAACTCTACCTCTCAATGGGAGGAGTGTCAAAAATGTGTGGCCATCTTTAACTGATACATTTATCTTTCTACTGTGTTACTTCATGTGTGTAAGGAAATCTTGGTGATTTATGGCTCAAGTAAAAATGTGATGGGAAAAAAAAATGAAAAATCTCAGATGGGAAAACAGGGAAGGTATATGAGAAGCTCCTGTCACTACATTGTGAGTTCCTATGCGAACCAGTACGTTCAGCCCAGCACCTAGGACGGTGCTTGACAAGAAGGTGATCCATCAACAGAACTGAGCTAATAGACAGGCATTTGTTACTATTTCTTGTTCTGTGAGTGAATTTCTCACACTAAACCTCCTAGGAAAGGTGCCAGGGGAATCTTATTGCAAAACTAGCAGTTTATTGGGTTGACAAAGAGAACATTCAATTAAGGAGATTTTCAGAGCACAATGGAATCATTTTAGTTGTGAAATGTAGAATTAAAAAGTAATCATTTAGAAACATCCAAAAAGTATTTGAAAACTGGATGACACCATGCAGCCCCTTTCACTGGAGCACAAATAGGGAGTACTGAGTGGGCACAAAAGTACAGAGGCACAGACAGATTTGGGTCTTTCCCAGACCCTTCTGGCCCACTCTGTGGTGCAGGCTCTTTTCATAACACCAGGCTTTTAAAAGAACATCACTTGTGGATTGACTTATCCAGAATACAGTGATAACAACCAACAGGTGTCCATCACTGTCCTAGCACTGTAACCATGGAGGGAAATAAAATATGGCCCTAAGTCTCAAGGATACCTCTATCTCCAGATTAGGGCATTCTTTGTCCATTCTTAGAATCCAAGGAAATGTTTGGGTGTCATGAGGTAGACCAAAATAATAGAGGAGCAGGGAAGCCGAGATATCCCAATGTCTAGACACGAGGCTGCCATGTTAGAGGGAAAAATCCTTGAAGGGTGTCAGAGGGATATCAATTCTGTCAATGTGGACAGACAACTTTTAGCTTTCACTCTTTCCAGTTAAATATAATAATCTTCATCCCAAGATTCTGATATAAAGAAAACTTTTAAAATGGCTCCCAATCATCCCTGCTCCCTGGTATTCATATTCTTGTGTAATCCTCTCCTGTCACTTTGAGGTGGCCCTGGTGGCTTACTTCTAATGAGCAGAATATAGCAAAATGATATGTGATGTCACTTCCAAGATTAGGTTAAAAAAGGTTGTGACTTGTATCCAGCTTATCCCCTCTCTCCAGCCCCTCTCAAATGTTTACTCTAACGAAGCAAGCTGCCATACTCTGAGCTACCCTATGGAGAAGCCAGTGGCCCAGAGCTGAGAGTGGTTTCCAGTCAGCATCCATGGAAGACACAAGACCCTCAGGCCAACAATATACAAGGGTCTGATTCCTGCCAGTAATTCCATGAGTGACCTTGGAGGCAGAAGCTTTGGGTCGCTATTTCTAAAGCAGCAATAGATAATACAAGTATATAAAAGAAGAAGAAAATTCAACTAGGTCAGCTCCGAACCTAGTGTACTTCCTACTACACCATGCAATTTCTGACTAAGAAGGATCTTTCATCCAGAGGCCAGTGAAACATCTGGCCAGTGAAACAAATTCCAACCCTTTTAGCTCAACACTCTTATTCCTCCATGGTCTGACAGCAGCCTTGTCTCCCTCCCTGTAGCCTCTACTTTGGCCTCAAGCAGACCTGGCTGCCTATGCCTTCCTACCCCTAGGACTTGTCATGGTGCCTTTTCCTAGACACACTATTCCATCTTGACCTGCTGACATTCTGCTCAGACGTCAAGGCCAGCTCAAATGCTTTCCTTACTTTGTTTCCTGGTTGGAGAGATTCTTCTTCTTCTCCAGAATTTTATATACGTATGTATCCCCTACTTTGTGCCAAGGAATTCTCCAGGGGATGCAGTGGGCGCACAAAATCCCCTGTTTTTCTCTAGTCTATATTTTACAATTATAGCTTTATGACTGATTTTATAGTATAATTTATATAAATCTTGCATGCCTCGACCCAATTATTAATTTGGAAGGCAGAGATATGATCTAGTAATCTCTGTGATGTTTATAGTAACCAAATCCCAGAGCATCAAAACTGCCTGCTATGGACTAAAACTGTGTCCCTATCCCCCACCCAATCCATATGTTGAAGTTCAGAACCCTAGTACAAGTATATTTGCAGAGAGGACTAGTAAAGGGGATGAGGTCATAAGAGTGAGGCACTAGTCCAATATGACTGGTGCCCTTATAAGAAGAGAAGGAGGGTGCCTGGGTGGCTCAGTTGGTTAAGTGACCAGCTCTTGGTTTTGGCTCCAGTCATGGTCTCAGGGTCACGAGATCGAATTCTGTATCTGGCTCCATGCTCAGCCGGGAGTCTGCTGAAGATTCTCTCTCTCTCTCTCTCTCTCTCTCTCTGCCACTACCCGTACTCACTCTATCTCTCTCTAAAATAAATAAATAAATCTTTTAAAAAGTTAAGAAAAAGAAAGAAATAGAAAGAAGAGAAAGAGACACCAGGAGTGTACATACACTGAGAAGAGGCCACAAGAAGACACAGGAGGAAAGTGACCATCTGTGAGGTAAGGAGAGGTCTCAGGAGAAATCAACCCTGCAGACACCTTGATCTTGGACTTCTAGCCTCTAAAACTGTGAGATAAACAAAATTCTTTTTTTTTTTTTAAAGATTTTATTTATTTATTCATGATAGTCACACAGAGAGAGACAGAGAGGCAGAGACACAGGCAGAGGGAGAAGCAGGCTCCATGCACTGGGAGCCCGACGTGGGATTCGATCCCAGGTCTCCAGGATCACGCCCCGGGCCAAAGGCAGGCGCCAAACCGCTGCGCCACCCAGGGATCCCAAGATAAACAAAATTCTCTTGCTGAAGCCACCCAGCCTGTGGAATTTTTTTATGGTGGTCCGAGCAGATGAATACACTGTTGACAAGAACTCAGCCAGGCACCTCGGGAGGCTGAGTAGATCCCTACTGGAGTGAAAAAGTCAGAAGCAGTGGACTCAGACTCAGCGGAATCTGAATTCTCTTTCTACCTTGTACCAGCCAACAAGAGCAACTCATTCTTTCCTTTCCTCTAAGTGTGGCCAATCGTATCTATTTTACTCTGGGATCTTGAGGAAGATAGGAGGCAATGTTTCCAAAGTGCTTGTCATAAACTAAATGCAGAAAAAAAACAAAAACAAAAACAAAAACCTCAATGCCTTCTTTCTTTTCTTCCCTCTCGTGGGGACAGCCAGGGTCAGCAAGAGGGCCACAGGGGCCTTTTGGAGCCTAAGACAAAAGGAAACGGGGATCCCTGGGTGGCTCAGCACTTTAGCACCTGCCTTCGGCCCAGGGCGTGATCCTGGAGACCCGGGATCGAGTCCCACATCGGGCTCCCTGCATGGAGCCTGCTTCTCCCTCTGCCTGTGTCTCTGCCTCTCTCTCTCTGTCTCTGTTTCTCATAAATAAATAAATAAAATCTTAAAAAAAAAAGGAAACATCACAAATTCTGATCTTATTTATTCATTCATTCACGAGAGACACACAGGGAGATGCAGAGACACAGGCAGAGGGAGAAGCAGGCTCCTTGCGGGGAGCCCAATGTGGGACTCGAGTCCAGGACCCCAGGGTCACGCCCTGAACCGAAGGGAGACCCTCAACCACTGAGCCATCCAGGCATCCCTGATTTACTCTTTATTTAAAATCTGGATACAATTTTCACCATGTATTTTTTTTTGCCTTGATTTTCATTTTTTTTTAAATAATTGCATTAAAATATCATCCTCTTGAGTTCTGAGGTTTTTGGTATTCCTCAAAATTTTGTACCTGAGACGAGTGCTTTACTCTCCTTAGTTTGGACCCTGGCTACATAACTCATAAAGAAAACCTCCTTTAGCCTGAGTAGAAGGTGGATTAAGATTATTTTTGGATCGTCCCTACCTGTGAGATAGCCCCCTGCACCTGACTCTGGCAGGCTGTGTGAACAGCACCAAGGGCTGTAGTAAAGGCTGACTGTGCCAGCAGCTGGGGATGAGGTCTCCTTACTTGTGTCAGGGCATTTTTTTTTTTTTTTTTTCCATGAGAGGACATAGGACAAGGCCCTGCAAGGAGGGTAGATGATGAGCTAAGTAAAGGGTTTTCAAAATGTGATCTTCTGCAGATTTTAACCTGGGAATTTTAGTGAACTTTGAGAAAAGGAAGAGGTCCAAGCTCCTGATGGAATCTGAACTGAATTTCTGGCTGGGATTCCCAGCAGTTTCTTAGGTCTTTATACCTATCTCTAGGGTGCTGTTTCTCCTCCCCGGGCTCAAGGGGAGGCAGGGGACCTTAGTGTACCTAGTGTACCTACAACTTTATTGTCCGGTGCAGGATCAGCTAGGAGATCAAAAAGGAGGAGGCAGGTAGTGAAGGAGGTGGACCAGGAGGCGGGGGAGGAGAGGGATGAGGAGAAATGAGTCCTGGCAGTGCTGGGTAGTGGTGGCAGTGGCGGCCCTGCAGTAAGTGAGGGCCAACCTGAGTGCTTCACCTACATCATTGAACCCTCATGACACCTGCCAGGTCTGCAGTGTTATTGTGCCATTTAATTAATTTATTTTTTTATTTTTTTATTTTTGTACCATTTTAAAGAAGCAGAAACTAAGGGAACTCACCTAAGGTCACAGAGCCACCGTTGAGGATAAGGGCTCACTAAATGTCCCCTTGACTTGTTGAGTGATGGCTATTTGACTTTTGCACCGAGCTCTTTCCCAGATGCCATTTCCTTAAGTTTGTCTGCGATCAAGCCCTGTGGTCACTGAGCAACTGTGCCGCAGGCCATAGAGAAAGGGACTTACTTCCCTGTGGCAAAAACCCCTAAAAGTCATATTTGTTAGTAGATTCTTTTATTATGCAAATGAAAAGAATGATCCCTGGGCCCTGGGGCATCTCTCACTTGCAACAAGGAATTATTTTATATTATTATATTTTATTTATTTTATCTAGATTGTATTTATTTATTCATGAGACACAGAGAGAGAGGCAGAGACACAGGCACCAGGAGAAGCAGGCTCCCTATAGGGAGCCCAATACAGGATTCCATCCCAGTAGCTCAACCACGGAGCCACCCAGGAGCCGTATGACAAGGGATTTTATTCCAGCAACCTCTCCTCCAATTTACACACTCAGGACCCTGCACCATCCCCCAGGCCCACACCTACAGAAGGACACATTTTCTAAAGTGTTGGATGAATTGCTAGGAACCATCCATCCAGTACCAAACAAGCCTCAACCTTTGAGTCTTGGGACCCAATGAGAATGAAATGAAATTTTATGTTGTCTCCAGGGTTTGCAATTATACTTAGATATATTTTTAATTGCCTAAATGGGGAAAATGTATTATGAAATGGGTGATTTGTTTACATATTGTATTTTATTAACCACAAAAGCATGTAGGCATATTTGAAAGCGAATCTCACAGGCAAGGGTGAGACACTCCATGTGCTCCCCCAGCCCCCCGCAGGTGTCTGCCGAGTGGGCTGCCCTATGTGGAGCTGAGCCACTTTCGCTGTGCGTGCTCTGCTCCAAGCCCACCTGGGCATCCAGGGCTCCCGAGGTGGAAACTGCTATTCTATAGATATTACCTTTCTGTTCAGACCTACTTCCCTCGTTTGCAACTTTAGAGTTGTACTCAAATGAAATCCTATGCAAGGACCCCCAACATATGATCCAAAAATGGTTTGAAATTTAAGATGGTGGGTCGATACAGGTGGAAGAAGAGAGAGGGGAGACACAGAGGAAGAAGAGGGACAAGAGGACCAAGGACACGAAAGAGTGGGGGTAGGAAGCAGAACTGTATTACAAAGTGCACACGGGCTGTGCTATCAGATGGACTGGTTCTGTGCTCATTAGCTGGCAATTTCACTTCCTGGAGACTCAGTTTCTTTTTCTGAAGCTGATAATGAAGCCTCCTTGTAGAGCTACTGTGAGGATTACAGGGGACAAATATGCACCAGCACTCTGTAAGTTGGCAAGCCTGTTGCACATATTAATTCGTAGAAACCTTAATCCGAGCAATCAGGGCTTCCCAAGGCCTTGTTGCTACTAATTGGCTGCCCGGGGGCCCAAATGGGCTGAAAACTCAATGCACCATGGTTCAGACATTGATCTACTGGTGATGAGCCCTTTTCCCCATCCTGAAGTTTGGATCTTAGAAGCTGAAAGGGGGGCTGAGGCGATCATTTGATTTTTCCTCTTCCCTCTCTCAGCAAAGTGCTACTATCTCCACATCAGGAAAGGAAGGAGAGGAAAGTACCGTTCAGGGCCCTACAGCCGGTGGGGGCTTCTCCTGCAGACTGGGTCTGTGTGCCAGGTATGGAAACACACTGGATTTACCAGAGTAGCTTCAGGCAGAGTTTGTCTGGACAGAAACCTAGCACTCTAATGACTTGTAAATCAGGACCACCTCCCAGACTAGCTGGTTCATTTTACCCACTTTTACTTTTCTACTAGCTGCTCAGCGACAGGTAATAAGAGCATAGACCGTCTGCAAGACCCAGAAGATTCCCAGATGCTGGAGTTCCGGCCCTCCTCTTAATTTGAGTAACAACAGAAATTCTCTTCTACTCATTTCACTGGTGAGTACTCAAAACTATTTTCCTGTGTAAGAAACAAAGACAAAACCATGGGAAAACACACAAAACAACACACAAAAACAAACACAAACTACACAACTACACAAAAACAAACACAAACTACAGCCCAGCTACAAAACCAGGACTGTGGGGTGAAAATGGTTCCTACATGGCAATTTCTTTTGTATTCATACCCTGGACTTTTCCCAGTGGACCATTTATGCAAAAAAGAAAAACATATCCCCTACCTAGCCATGATAAAACAAACAAACAAACCTTTTATTTGTTTGTTTATTTATTTTAATAATTGGGCATGGATCCCAATGTGGCTTTTGAACTCATGACCCTGAGATCAAGACCTGAGCTGAGATCGAGTTGGACCTTAACCTACTGAGCCACCCTGGTACCCCAAGAAGTCACTTTTTAATAGCTACTACTGGGAGTCAACTTGTAAATAAACAACTGATTTCCAAGCATGGGTGGTTAAAAAAAAAATTGAGAAAAGAACTCACTGTTAAGGGAAGGTTTTGAGTTGGTGATTGTACCCAAAGGGTTGGAACTCTCTAGAAAGCCTGATGACAGGCAATGTGATATAGTAAAACATCATAGAGTTCCAGAAGAAACTCATTCCCCTGCCCCTCTTCTTCCTCTAGACACACACACGCGTGCGTGTGCGCACACACACACACACCCTTGCACAGCCATTGAGCAATAATAGGCCACCATGGAAAAAATTAATTAATATATCTGGGTCCTGGTTCCTTCATTTATAAAGTGAGAGTAATGATACTTATTTTGAGTGTTGTGTAAGAATCAGAGAGAAAGAAAGTGGTACTCAAAGGCATAATTAAACATAACTAATATAAAAGTTAGTAATAGAGAAGATTCCAAAGTAATGGGGCCATTTATGGCATGAAACCCAGAAGCAGGCCTCATCGCCACTGGAAATGTATCTCCGGGTCCTGATTATCCTTAAACCCCAGGATCACCAGGAACCTGACCAAGTGCATCTCCAGTGGCTGCCACAGCGTAGGTGGGCAGCTTCTTCCGTGGATCTTTTCCTTCCTCCTTACACAAAGGGAGGACAGAAACCCTTTCTAGAGTTGACAGGATGTTTAAGGATGGCAACAAGGGATATGAAGTTGAACATGGAATAATGAAATAGTGCTAATGGAACCTGGGGAGACAGCGAAGAAGTCAGTGTAAGACAGGAGACCTCCTGGAACCACTGCAGAGCAGGGTGTGGATATGGCATCCTGATATGGTCTTGCCAACACTGGCTAGTTAAATCTTGCGTGGAGGAGTAGTTAGGGGCATTGATCTTGGTTATTTTTACTGACCTTCAAGGCTAAGCCATCTGGAGACCCTATCAGGAGTATCTCGATTGCAACTCATACATGAAGACCACAAATCTCCCCGTTATTGGCCAAGCACAGCCCTGCCCCCTTGATGTCAAACACGTCATGCGAAGGCTGAGGAATCCACAGAGCCAGCTAGAGCTGGGAACACGGATGGGAAGAGTTGAGTGAGGTGGAGGGAACATCTTGGCAGGAAGTAATTCCTGGGAACCATGGAGGCACCAAATATGGAAGAAGGTATAACCCCAGACATCAGCACAGCGGTGGGAACCTGCAGTGCACAGAGCTCCAGTAAGCAGGTGCGGGAGGAGGGAGGTTGTCACTTGTAAGAGTGGGAGATGAAGTTGTTCACTCCTTGAATTCCAGCCCCATGAGTCTAAACTTGACACTCCACGTGTGGCTGAGAAAACCATTCCGTAGGCCGCCAGGGATGCCATTCACAGAGATCTCAGTGGGAATGGATTGTTCTGGAGTTGGGTCCATGGTCTGCACATCTGCATAAGGTGGCATTCTCTACAATTTGTCCTGCGAGTTAGTCACAGAGTTTTGAGCCTAGGTAGGGTTTGCTGTAAGAGCTGCTTAAGAAAGATGAATGTCATCACCTTCGGTAGATGTTAGCCTTAAAGCAATACAGTTGTCTTAGGAATTCTTTTCAAAACCCATTTATCCAACCAATAAACACAGCCCTTAGCTTAGGACTTCACGCTTAGCAGGTACTTACTACTACATGCTTGCTAAATGAATGAAAGAAACAGTACCGACGTAAAGGAGAGAGCAGTTAAATCCATTTCAAAACAGAGAATGTTCTGGAAATCACACACAGCAGACTGGTTAACTAAGGCGACTGGATTTGATCCAGTCTGGATTAAAGTGGCTGGGTTAAAATGTGCCTCCCTTCTCTAACTGCCACATATTTTATCATAGCTGCATACGTATGTAGCCATTCCCACCACTGTATGGTTAACTACTCCCACCCATCTTACTGATACCGTAAGCATTTTATCTATTTTATCTATTATCATTATTTTTGAAAGATTTTATTGATTTATTTGAAAGAGAGAGTGAGAGAGACCTCAAGCAGGGGGAAAGGAGGAGCAGACTGCCCCCTGAGCAGGGAACGCTAAGCAGGACTTGATCTCAGGACCCTGGGACCATGACCTGAGCCAAAGTCAGACACTTACCCGACTGAGCCACCCAGGCACCCCTATCCATTATTACTATGCTGGATTGCTCCATGGATGTGTACCCCAATAATAATAGTAGTAATAGTAATAGTAACTATTTCTATTACGTGCAAGACATTGTGCTGGTTGCTTTATACACATCGTTCATAATTTTCATGTGTCAAGTAAAATTCAGATTATAATGTCACTTTATAATTAAGATATTCTAAATTCATCCATGGTCATATGGCTACACAGTGAATGAATGAAGAGTCCCACCCAGATCTTCCTACTACTGGCTTTTTTTCAATCCAAGCACGATGACTGTTAATAAGCATAAAAATGTTGAAGGCACTTGGTATAATTATCTAATTTATCCTGCGCTGCAGTGGCTTCCAAAGGACGTGAATCTGGCCTTTGAGAATGAGGAAGAAGTAGCCACTGCATATTTTACATCAGAAGTAATAAATACACCATCAATCATGTAAGCATCGGTTACACACCACTATCAGCTTATAATTTTCTTGATCTCTCCGGATATAGGGCTCTCCCTCCCTCCTTGTAAACTCACTGGAATGTTCTGGAAAGCATGCACATGACCTCCAGCCTGATTTTTCTAAAACCCCAATCTGACCCTGCCACTTCCTGGTTTAACACCAGCCTAGATGCTACATCTCCTCTACCAAGAAGACCACGATCTCTAGCTGGTCTTTGAATCCCTTCCCATTCGAATTCCGACTCATTTGGCCCAGCCACAGGCCTGGCCACTGCTCTCAAACTGTCAATACTGGAACCATGGCGAATTACTAGAAATTTCAGAGAATCCCACTCCTTTGTTTTTGCACATTCTTTCTTTGTCCCTGAAATGCCAACGAAGATCTCTTATTCTCTTATTCGTGTTATTTCATGGCTCCACAAAGACAGGAAATGTATTTTTTAAAAATCATTGTATCTCCATACCCAGTGTCTGGCACATAGTAGGTTTCAGCAAATATTTGCTCTGGATTAATTTGAGGTAAAAAAATAAAAAAATAAAAAAATAAAATAACATTTTCTGGGAAAACTCCCTGAAGTCCAGGAAAAGTTGCTTCTTCCAGTATGTTCCATTGATGCCTTGATATTCTGATTGCCACATTGTTATGCAATGAAATGACATATTCCCATGCCTTTCTCTGGGGCTAGACTCTGAGCTCCTGGGTGGCAGAGACCAAATCTTACTCATACATGGGCCCTTAACAACCAGCACAGGGCCTGGCTTATAGTAAGCCTTCATAGATTTCCTGGAATTGAAAATGTAATTCTAAAGCAATCACGTGAGCTGAGCAGGGCGGGTGTTATGCTTCTCATTTTACAGTTGAAGAAACAGGGACCCAGGGAGGAAAAAAAGTCTTGACTCAATTTTCATTTGAAATCAGAGGCCCACACAGGCCTGGGGACAAGTCCTCCCAACCCCTAGGTATAAAGCACTGTTGGTGGCCACCGAACAGAGGAGGCCAGTGTCTTTCTGACCCATCTGCAGAGGCTACTCAGGTCTGCTCCTGAGATGGGCACAAGCACTTGCATGTCTTCCGGGGACAGAACTGGATTCAAGGACTCTGCTTAGCAGTCCTGGTGATAGTCCCGGAGAACTCGTGAATTCCCCTGGGGTCGGGGACCCAGTCCTAGGCAGGCTTTCAAGCAGCAAGATGGTGAGATGTGCCAGGACCCGTGGGGCCACTTCTTGATCTTCTTTTCAAGCTGTGGCCCTGTGGTGGCCTGCTGTATGGTCAGTCAGTGTCCTCTCTGGCCAGCTTCCCAGGAACTTCTTATCACTAGATTAACTGGGTTGTGCATAATTATAAATAGGTCCCCTGTCTACTCAGAAGTGTCCTACTGTGGACAATAAATCGTCTGGTCCTCTTTCCCTCCCTACTAGGAAATATTCATCCATCCCATGGAAAGCTCAGAAAGCTCCAAGAGACTTTAAATTCACTTTTCCCAGTCCCTTGCTTTTTTAAATAAAAAAAAAAAAAAGATTTTTTTTTTTTTTTTTTTTTTTTTTTTTTTAAGATGTCATTCCTCAACCAGATTGCTTCTGCTTTACCAAGATACACTAGATGAATGCCCGGAGTTCCAGGTCTTTTTAGGAGTTCAAGCCCTCTTGCCCGGTGTGCTCCTGCCCAAGCCAGAGGACTGGAGGCTCCCTAGCAAGTTGAGAATTGGCGGGGAGGGGCGGGCTGCGAAACTGCACCTGATTCTCAATGTCAAGGAGCGCCTATGCGGCCAGCACTCCGGTGTGGGGGAGTCCAGAGCACTTGAATAAGTGCAAGCAGGTGTCTGTTTCACCTGCTCACCACCACCGAGGAAGGTGCTTCCTTCCCGCCCCCAGAGGGGAAGAACTAGTGATCGAATTTGGTCCAAGCCAAAAGGTTGTCTTCAGCTGAAACCCCTCAAAGCCCGGGTGATGGGGTGGTGGGGCGTGGAGGGGCAGGGAGGCGGTGACTGGAGGGCAGGTGGACACCAGCGCAAGGCAAGCAATTGTTTTCTCTTTAAACGAGGACTAGGGTGCTGCGTGGGGGGAAGATAACGAAACTAAATTTTTGAAACTACACGCGGCACCACTTGTGCAAGCGATCCCCGAGACAGGGAGGAAGAGCTCCTGGCGCCGAGCAGCATCTGGAGCGCGGTGGCCCGATGCTCACAGGACGCCCGGCTCTCCGGGGTTGGGGGGTGGGGGGAGCGCGGGGAGGATGCGCTCGGTACGCGCAAGTCCACACCGCGCGCCACCGAGCTGCTCCGGGGAGACGCGTGGGTACCGCGTGGGTACCCCGGGGGCGCCGCGAGCCTCCTGGGTCCCCCGCGCGGGTGCGCTCCCGCCCGGGCCGCGGAAGGATATCGCGCTGGGGGCCGAGCCGGAGGGCGCCGGGGCCGGGAGCTCGGCAATGGCAGTGGCCGCGGCCGGCGGGCGCGGGGAGCCGCCCGAGGACTGGCAGCGGCGGGGCTGATTGATGGGCGCCCGGCGCAATGAGGGGGGCCCGGGCGGGGGCGGGGCGGGGCCGGCCCGGGCTGAGCCAGTCGCGGGGGCCGCGGGGGCCGCGGGGGCGGGGGCTCCGTGGAAATGTGTCGGTGACATTGAATGGGGAGACTGAGCGCGAGCCCGGCGCGCGCGCGCACACACGCGCACACACGCGCACACACGCGCACACACGCGCGCACACGGGGCCCCGCTCGCTCCGAGATCCCCGGCCACGTAAGTAACTATTAATACCGCGTCGCCGGGAGTTGCGGGCGTGCTGAGCTCGGGGACCGGCCTCGGGCACCGTCGGCCACCCCCCCCCACCCCGCGCGCCCATCCCCCCCTTCAATTTTAAATACACATTCCTCTTACCTCCGGGGAAGAAAGAAAGAAGAAAGAAGAAAGAAAGAAAAAAAAATAATAATAATAAAAGACGAAGAAGAAAAGCCATCAATTTCCTCCAAAACAAACCCCACCGGGCAATTTGGGTTTAGGGTCCGGGGGAGGCGGAGTGGTTGCAAATTGCTCCAAGGCAAGATCCAGTTATCCAGCGGGAAAGGAGCGCGCGGCAGGTTGGCCGGGGGCGCATCCCCTTCCAGCGCCCGCAGGACCCCCCCCCCGCCCCTCTCCAGCTAGCCCTCCCCCCGGAAGCTCGTGCCGGGGGAACCGGAGACCATTGATCTACCCTCGTCCCTGCCTGCACTTCTCGCTTTATTCGGAGGACGGGCTGCAGCGCGAGCGAGGGAGCGAGCGAGCGGCGACAGCATGAGCCTGTGCTGACCTCCGCCCGGCGGGCCGACCCGGGCTTTGTCGCGGTCCCTGCGCGCGCCCCGCGCCCCGCGCCGCCACTCTCTGCCCCACAGCTTCTGCGACCTTTTGTTGGCAGCGCTGACCGCTCCAAGTTAAATGCTCCTTTGCCATTCTTTTTTTTTTCTTTCTTTCTTTCTTTTCTTTCCTTTTTCTTTTTTTGTCTGTTTGTTTAAATTTTGGAGAGCTCTTGCGATCTTGGAAAAGCCTCACACGCCATCTACAGTTAAAACGTAGGTAGCTCCTCGCTCCGCCGGCCTCCCCCCCCCCTTCCACGCCCCCCACCCTTTCCACCAAAAAAAAAAAAAAAAAAAAGGGGGGGGTTTGCAGCGCGGATTGTGTCTGCCGTGCAGCGCGAGCCGGTAGACCCGTGCTTATTTCCTTTTTTTTTTTTTTTTCTTTTTCCCTTTTTGTTTGGTTTCTAACGCGTCGAGACCCAGCGGCTGCCGTGCGCGCTCCTCCAAGATTGCACAAACTAGACAGCAGGGCTCCTCCGCCCCGTCCGCGCTTCGGAAGCCTGCGTGGGGATCGCCTCGGGAGACCTGGCGCTGCGGCTCCCCGCCGTAGCAATCGGGTGGCTCGTCTAGACCCACGTTGGAAGGAGACAGAGAGAAAGAAACTAAAAGTGCGGAGACTCTGCAAAATCGCCGGCTGCTTTGGGGTAACAAAAGGACTCGGAGTTGCTGCGGACTGAGCGCCCCCGGGAGCCGGGGCTCGGAGCCGACCAGGTGCCCGGCGGCGCCCATCTGGGGGCTTCTCCCTCTCTCTCCACGTAGCCCCCTTCCCGTCCCCTCCCCTCGCGAATCCTTTTAAAATCCGTGGCACGGAGGCGCCTGCAGCCGCGCTCGCCAGCGACTCATCATCTCTCCAGCGGGGGTGCTTTTTTTTTTTTTTTTTGTCTGTCTGTCTGTCTGTCTGCCGAGTGCGATCCCCACACTCATGAACATACACAGGTCTACCCCCATCACAATAGCAAGATATGGGAGATCGCGGAACAAAACCCAGGATTTCGAAGAGTTGTCGTCTATAAGGTCCGCCGAGCCCAGCCAGAGTTTCAGCCCGAACCTCGGCTCCCCGAGCCCGCCCGAGACTCCGAACTTGTCGCATTGCGTTTCTTGCATCGGGAAATACTTATTGTTGGAACCTCTGGAGGGAGACCACGTTTTTCGTGCCGTGCATCTGCACAGTGGGGAGGAGCTGGTGTGCAAGGTAAAGAGCCCGGGGTTTGCTGGTTTGGGTTTTTTTTTTGTTGTTTTTGTTTTTTGGGGGGTGCTTTTTTGTTTTGCTTATTGTCTTTTCAAAAGATTCCCCGGGCCCGTTTGGAGGGCGGGAGGTCGCCAAGCTCCGGAGCCCCCGGAGGAGGGAGGCGCGCGGGATAATTCTCCGTGGCCTCGTTAAAAAGGGGCTTTATTTATTTGTTCACGTTCGACTAGTTGCGAAGTTTTTAGAGCGTTGCAGACAATGGGGCGGGCCGCGGCGGGGGCGTCCCGGGGAGAGCCCCGGGGTCGCGGGCGCCGCGAACACGCGCGCTCCCCAAGGCCCGTGGGGCGCCCCTGCGCGGGGTCGGGGCCCGCGGCCGCCCCAGGGCTGTCTCCCCGACTGCCGCCCTCCCCCCCCTTCCCCTCCCGCCGTGGAGTAGGGAATCCCCCGCTCATTTTAGGGCACTGATGACCGGGTTCCTTTCGCAGCCATTGTTCTTAGAAGCGTGCAGGTGTTAAACCTTTGTTCCGAAGGTGCCCTTTAAAGGAGACACACAAAGGTGTCCCCTCTGGCTGAGCCAGGGGCCCAGCGCGCGGGGAAGGAGTTTACAAAGAGCTCCCTGCTGCCTGCAGCCTGGAGAGGAGGGCTGGGGGTTGAAATCAAAGCCGCAGGCGCACCTTTGGGTGTAGGAAATAGTGAGTCCTTGGCTCCTTCTCTGTGGTCTCCTTTCTGCTCATCCTCCGGACTTCCGTGCCTGAACACCCCCCCACCCCGACACCCCCCTCCGTCACCCCCCCCCCCACCAACACACCTTTGCCTGTAGGGTTTACAGGCCGGCTTCTGGAGCCCCTGGGATTCTCACTGCTAATACAGAGATGGGCACTTCAGTTTCCTTTTTGTCTTTGACCCCCAACAGTGACTGGGGTGTCTGTGTGTCTTTGTGTGCGCTCCAGAGGAGGGGATGAGAAGGGGAACAGTTGCAAAAAAAAAAAAAAAAAAATAGAATAGAGCATACTGCTACCCCGGGCATTGGGACATAGATCAGGAATTCATTGTCACTTAATTTTATATTCGGTCACTCTTGGTTTTTCTTGGGAGGGGGGCGGCGGGTAAGGGGGTGGTGAGGAGTGAGGACCTCTGCTCTCTTTGAGATGGGCACTCTGCAGAGCTGTGCTACGAATAAAACATCGCGCTTCTCTACCATTAACCACAGATTGCCTTATTTCGTAGCGGACTGGAGCCTTTTCATTGTAAATATGGGTTTTGTGGAGGTCTTCAGTCAGTTTTGCAATTGCTCAGTTCAGATCTCAGGGGGAAAATCAGAGACTCTTTAAATAGAGCTCTCTGCTTCTAGGGAGCATTTGGTATTTTGCATCTCCTCCCAAGTTATTGAGACCCAGAGCAACTGTGCCCGGTTAACCAAAATTCGGTAGGCTATTCAGGGCTGGATTGAATTCTCAGAAGACCTGCAAGGTTGCACAATAGGGGAGTCATCCTTTGAAATGAATGAATTCCACAGAGCTGCCACTCTCCTGTGAAATATGCACAATCGCCCAGCAGTGAGAGTGTTCACTCCCTTTGCTCAACTTCGGTACAACATTTTAATATTTTTCAAAGGCTGGAGACGCTTGTAAGTAAAGGGACTCTGCCTTCAAAGTCTGCAGGAGCATCTTGCTGTTATTTCTTTGTTTAAAGGCAGAGGGGACTTGCCCCTGTTCTTTCTTTCTCCCTCCAGACTCCTCAAGACGTTATTTCCCTTTGGGCTGACCTTTCGGTGTCATTCATAGACTTGCTCTTTGGCTTGAAACTGTACTTAATCGGCTGGTTTAGTTCTTGCAAAGATTGAATCGGCCCCTCAGCAATTACTGTGTGGCTGCAAGTGGATTTAAGTGCAGTATCATTGTTCTGCTTGACACAGGTCATCCCTTTAAGACACGGCAGCCCGGTTTCCTGCAAAGGCTGCAAGACTTTTTATGCAAGCAGAGTTGTATGTGTCCTAGGAAGCCCCAAGTGGTTTTTATAAGGCTGCTTCCACGAGCTACCCCCAGATACACGGTGTGAACTCAGTTTACCGCAGGGCACTGTGAAATCTGCACATTGAATCAAGTTCCGTTTCGTGTCTCAGAGTAAAGAGTTCATGTCTTCCAGCTCCTTGTTGACCCAAGGAAAAAGTCTTTGCAAGACCAGACCAAATGTAAAGATGCCATGACTAGAGAGGACTGCAGAGAGAATTCTACAGGACCCTCTTTGGGATCATTTGACCAAAATAATCAAGCCTGTTTATTGTCTCCCTGAGCCTACTTTAAGCTAGCCAAATGAAGGAAGGCAGCTTTAGGGGGTCTTTACCTTATCATTTTCATGGAAATGCTGGTAGCTACTGTGCAGATTGACATAATTACTATCTTGGAATAATGGGCACTTTTTTTTTTTTTTTTTTTTTGCAAATGCTACTAATGATGGCCTGATCTCACTGCCTTATCTCAACTGTCACATTATATAAGTAAGGCTCCAAATTAAACATTTAAAAGAAGCTGGCAGCCAGGCTTATGGCTGGGTTTTGCATTTGAAGGTGATGGTTTAAATACCAGTCCCACCCTATAAATGCCTATTATAGCTGCTACTAAAAGTTTGGTTCTTACCCATTTGGGAGAACAGAGGTGTTTGTTTTATTTTTCATCCTCTGTCCACCATCTTGGAATTTGATCTCCTCCAGAGGGTATTGGCTAGTCCTTGAAGCTGCCATGAATATGTTGTCTTGTTTGTTTGTTTAAATTTCTGTGTCCATCATCAGTGGGACAGGATTAACAGAATGAAGGTGTGGAGCAGAAATCACCATGTATTTTTTTTTTTTTTTTCTAGAAATGCAACTTGAGGGAGGAGGGTATTACAAATCATTGTGACTCCATGAGCACTGGCGACAGAGCCTGCAGCCTGGTGCTCCAGGACACATCGCCCCCGTTATATAACACGGAGTGTTTACATTAGCCACTGCAAGACGTTTATTACTCTCTGTGAAATTTTTGAGGGTTTCCTAGGTTTCTGCTGCCCGCAGTCTGGGTGTTAAAGTTGACTCAGGCATTTCAGATTCCTAATTGAACGGACCTCTGAGGTCACTGCTCGTAGGTCATCATTTGACAGTATCAGGGTGTGATTTGTGGTCTCTGGAGATGTTCAAGTATTCATTCTTAAATTCTAGGTTATAGTGGCGGCAGCTGTGCCGCCTTCCTGAGATGCCTCATTATGGTTCATTCACAACGTTACTTTGCTTCCTCGCCCTGGGTTAGCACCAGCCCTCCTGAGGTTCTTTCTATCCTTGTTTGACTCACAGATTTCTTCCGATTTTTTGAACCTGAGGGCGATTTAACTTAAATCATGGATTCTTAAGTGGCAGCCTGTGTCCCTGGATGGGGTTCCGAAGGCCAGCGAATCCCCTTAAAATGAATCCAGTATTATTCTGCACGCATGGGAGAATGGGCATTGTCAGCCAGGAGGGGACAGGGCTTTGATCGGGTTCTCACGTGGGATCCGGACCCCAAAAAGGTCAGCGGGGTTCTAAATCAACGTCTTCAGTTTAGGAAGAGGAGGGAGGCCCGGTGACCCTGAGTGCTTTATCCATCTTATCCAGATTACTGGTGGCCAAGCCAGGATTAGAGCCTCAGACGGGTGATTTCTAGGCCACGCTGCAAAACGAGGATCAAGGAGAGGGTGTTCTAACTAATGAAAAAGATTTAAGAAGCTAAATGGTTGTTGCTGGAGCATTCTTGGCCTGCAGTGCTCTCCAGCAGAGCACCTCGCGCCTGCCCCTCACTCCTGCAGGCGCAGAATGGAGTCATGTGCCCACATTCCCAGGCAGATAGTAAAACCACATTCCAAACCCAGGGATTTGTATTCCTGATTTACTGGAGGTCTTGAAATGAATGAAAGCTTTTTCTTATAACCTCAACGATTCTCTGTAGTCTTAATTCCTCTTAGGGTGGTTTCAAAAAGGTATTGAGGATGGATTTTCTTTTTAAATAACCCCACAATGAGGTGGCATTTCACAGGCTAATTTTGATTCATAGAAAATCATTGCATAACTGATTCATTGAGCTAGATAGCTGTGGAGGGAGTCGAGGAGCGTGTCTGCTTTCCTATTAAGGACTGTGTGTCCTATTCCTAGCTCTGCCGCTGGGGCTCTATTCGCCTTGCTCTCTGAGCCTCCATAGCCACGTCTGTAAAATGAAGCTATGGAATTAGAGGACCCTGAGGCAACGTCTACGTATTTACTCTGCTAATTGCTAGTATGTTGTAGGGTCCTATACAACGCAACTGGCACAGCACAAACTATGTTGCTCACAATTGCCACGGTTGGATAGTGATGTACGTTTTTTTTCTTCCGTTTCATTTTTGGGAGGAAAATAAGACGCTGTCTGCGCAACTTAGCAGGGGGTCACTTGCAGATTTTGCCTTATTTCTGTAAACCAGTGATGGGGGTAGAGAGGAAAAAATGCTAAGATGTCTCATTTATGCACTGTTTTACGTCTTGCAAAGCCTTTTTACCTCCGTTATCATGTAATATATATATGTATATTTATTTATTTATTTATTTATTTATTTATTTATTTATTTATTTATTTATCATATAATCTTCCCAACACTGAGAGTCAAGTGTTGTTTGCCCATTTTCTACATGGAGGTTCGGAAGCTCAGAGCATTTGGTCAAGGGAGCATTTGGGGATGAGCAAAGATAAAGGACAGCTGGGAGCAGTCAGGGCCAGTGTGGTGTGCATCCAGGTTCGGTCTGCCTTTCGTCCCCATCAACAGCCAATGCCTTGGGAGGGGTCTGCATGCTGGCAGTTGGCTCTAGAAGGGGCACCTCTGACTCTTGGTCTTGTTGTGAATCCCGTCCTAGGTGTTCGATATCAGCTGCTACCAGGAATCCCTGGCCCCGTGCTTTTGCCTGTCTGCCCACAGCAACATCAACCAAATCACCGAAATTATCCTGGGGGAGACCAAAGCCTATGTGTTCTTTGAGCGAAGCTATGGGGACATGCATTCATTTGTCCGCACCTGCAAGAAGCTGAGGGAGGAGGAGGCGGCCAGACTGTTCTATCAGATTGCATCGGCCGTGGCCCACTGCCACGACGGGGGGCTGGTGCTACGGGACCTGAAGCTGCGGAAGTTCATCTTTAAGGACGAAGAAAGGTGAGTGTCATTCCTGTCCGGACCTGGAACTCTCACGGGCTGCTCAGGAGCGGCTCGCTTGAGAGGTTGCAGTGGACATTATCGTGCTGGCCGCTGTCCCGGCGAGAAGGCAGGGTGGGAGGGCGAAGGAGGTGAATGAATATTGCAGTGACTTAAGTGCCCTGGGAAGACGGGCTGCTGCTGCTCCAGCGGTGTTACTGAATGCTCAGAGGTCAGGCGCCAGGACGGTCTGCGACCTGCTAATTAATTTTGTTTTGGTGTCGTGAACTCTGAAGGTGGCTGGAAGCCTCTGTGGCCTTTTCAGTGTGCATAAAGCACGAGTTTTGCTTTTGAAATAATCCTGCCTTCCGATCGGCTCAGTGCCTGGCATCAGTCATTTAGAATCCATTCATTGATTCCCCCACTCAGTAGATGTTTCCTAAGTGTATACGTGTGCATTGATACAGCGCGTGTGTTATTCATCACAAATCTCAGTAATGTGAATATCAGCGTGCGTTAGTTGGTCAACTCACCTACAAAGGAATGTTCCAAGCCCTAAATGAAAATTATATATGGGTCAGATGGGAACTGGGGGCTGGGATGTCAGTTCTCACTAGGACTTGGAAGTCAAGAGAGTTCTTATCAGAGAGGTGATTTTGGAGCTCACCTGAAAGATAAGTATGTTCCAGTGTGCGAAGGACCGGCATGCCAGGTAAGGAAGTTGCCAATACACATGCAAAGCGAAGTGAAGGTCTGGGTTATTGTGGGGGACAGCTGGGCAGGACGCTGGGCATCTGGGTTCCATTCATTGTTCTTCCATTGGCTCGTGACATTCTGTTGGGCAAAGCCACTTGGGGCCTGCTTTCTCTTCGATTGTACAACTCTTCTGAGCCACTTTTTTTTTTTTTTCTTTTGAAGAGTATACTGTTGTAGAGGGATGGAGGCAAGTGATTTATAATCATTGCTGACTATTCCAGAAATTGCTCCAGAATTTCTACCATAATGACCTTGGGCTTCCTCAGCTCCTACTAGAAAAGTGGTTGGCAAAGCAGAGATCCCATTGTCACAAAGCCACTGAGGACCATCTGAGTGCAGAGCTCGCGCATACCTCCCTCAACAAACATATCTGGAGGATTATTATTTTTTTTTTAATCTGGAATATCTTTTATGTGTCTGGTGCAGATCTGGCTTTTCACCCATTCTTCCTGCCAGTTAGCCTGCCGTGTACCCAGAGGCGTATGATATTTTAGGTTACTGCTTATAGGTGTCTGTTGATGTCCTACGTGACAGATCTAGAATGAGATCCAGTGATGTCTCCTTCGGTTTTGTTCATCTTTATGGTCTGAGCTCATTGGGAAGTAAATGGGAAGCATTTGGGGATGAGCAAAGATAAAGGGCCTGTGGTTACTTAAACCGAATGCAATAATCTTGTGACAGTTTATCATGCAGCTGAGTGGTTATTGTTCCATATATTTTACCCATAAACAGGTGTCTTAGGCATTCATGGCAGCTAATAGCCTGGTCTCTGATAGTGCACGGTTTTGACTCTTACTAACAAACAGAGGAATAGGGAGCTCACCTAAGATCTCGAGTGTGGGGCGACATTTACATTTTCTCTTCTTCAGCTCAGCTGCCTCTGCTCTTGCAGTCTGGAGACTCAGGTTCTCGTCCCGGGTTTGCCTTTAATACCCTCTGTGACCTTTTAGTTTGGTCCTTTCCTCCTGGCCCCAAGTTTCTTATCCTTTTATTGTCCTGGCTCTGTTTTACTGGTTCTGAGGTCCTTCTGAGTTATAACATTGGGTATGTGCTTCATTGAGTATTCTCACTGGAAGTTACATACACATCTGACCCCAACAGACTGCTGACAAAGGTAGTTCCTTTGTCCTTGTGTGTTCCACCTTTCTTGGAAATGTAATAACTGTAATTACAAAAATAAGAGGTGGTAGTTGGAGACCACTATTAAGGTCCTGCTATCAGGTTATTGTTGGCCTTACCTCATTCTCTCTGCAAATGGGGGGATGGGCATCATCATGTTCATTTTATAGAGGAGGACTCCAAAATCTTCTGTGAAGTCTCAAACTTAATAGACAAGAAAGAGCTGAAGTAAGGACATATTCTTTATTAAATCAGCTCTCAAGAAATTCATTTGCTTGCCACGAGGAGTAAGAGCAAATGAATGCCCTCTCTCCTGGGGATCCAAGTTTTTAAACATCACCTTTGACTGTGTGTATATCTCTCTCTCTTTTTTTTTTTTTTTTTCAAGATTTTACTTTTATTCATGAGAGACTCAGAGAGAGAGGCAGAGACACAGGCAGACGGAGAAGCAGGCTTCATGTGGGGAGCCCGATGCGGAACTCGATCCCGGGTCTCCAGGATCACAAAGGCAGATGCTCAACCACTAAGCCACCCAGGTGCCCTGATTGTGTCTCTTTAGA
This sequence comes from Canis lupus baileyi, assembly GCF_048164855.1. Classification (NCBI taxonomy): domain Eukaryota; kingdom Metazoa; phylum Chordata; class Mammalia; order Carnivora; family Canidae; genus Canis; species Canis lupus. The sequence goes on along the minus strand of NC_132849.1, from coordinate 55,997,593 downwards.
GAGGAATTTCAGACACCAGCGAGTATACAGGGTGGTGCACCCAGTGATAGCACACACATGGTAAATACATATTTATGAAGCGAGTCACAGTAGGTGGACTTCCCCAGGTCACAGAACATGGGAGCAGGTGTGGACTCTAGGGTCTCCAGAGGGCTCATCCCTCAGTCGTCTCCTGTTCCTGCCTGGAATCAGAGTCCCAGAGGTGAGGGTGCTGGCCCCAGTGCCCACAGATGGCTGGAAGCAAATAAGGGGCTGAGTCACACCTCACATTTGCTGCTGCAGGCCTGGCTTGTCCTTTATGGGAAGTTAAGAGTGCCCAGGAGCACATGGTGGCAAAGCTGAACTCCTTGATGTCCCAGGGCCTAGAGAAGAAACATGAAGATGTCAAAAGCTTCCAACGCTAGGACTGTGAGTCTCTGGCTCTGAGTTTAGTGGTGTTTGACTTTTGCCAAAGAGCAGGACCCTGTCTAGAAAGATCTAGAAAAAAGTATCCCGTATGAATGTGAAACTAGAACACTTCACTGGAGTAAGCATGTCAAAGCTAAATCCTTTTTACCTTCAGAGAGCATTTTCCTTCTGAAAAAGGAAGCATCAGTGACAGGGAGGAAGCTGGTCATCACACGTCCCCAGCATATCTGACAGGACTTGAGCCCGTGCAGCCCTGCCTCCGTGAGGGACCGTCAGAGAGAACAATAACTCCTCGTCTGATGGACGAGGTGACTGGGTTGCCCAGGAGTTAAGTGACCTTGCTCAAGGTCGTACAGCCAGCATGCTGATGATGGAGCCAGCCTGGAAATCCTATCGTTTCACTCCAGAGCTCTTTCTCTACCCCACACCGTGCTGAAGTCCCGGTGGACTTGCTGTTCCTAGCCTGACAAATGTCTCTGTCTGGGCAGCTCTGAGAAGGTCACTCTCATTTTCAAGGACATTCTAAATGTTCTCATCAGTAGCCGACAGGAACTTTTTCTCCAGCCAGCTGTCAACTTTTGTGAAAGAGGAATAATGCCTTGTAGGCTTCCTCCTTATTGTTTTGTTTTTTAACGTCTCGATTTCAGAGTGGGACACTCTGGGTTTGTCACTCGATGCATTTCTCCCTCTGTACGTCCCAGCAGTCATTGAGTTTCACGGCAGAGTTCCTCTTTGTTGGTCTGCACAGTGGCCTGCATGGAGCGACCCGTCTGTTTTTTTTGAGGGGGACAGCAGCCAGGGACCTCACTGGGGACCAGGCTCCTGGCAGCCCTCACCATCCATCCCAATCAGCAGGACTTCATCAATAGGTATTTGAATAGGACTGAAGCCTATGCCTCTCCTGACAACATCCAGCATCCAGCGTGTGAGAAAACAATGGGTTGAATTTGAAAGGCTTTTGAAACGGTGAAGGATGGAGTCTGTCTGTTTTCTGACCCTTTATGCATTGGTCCTGTGGGGGAAAATCTCAGAAGAGGCCTTTCGAAGCCCTATTTTATTGAAGTTTCAAATCACCAGACCCCTCTTTTGTGCATGATCTTCTCTCTCTCAAGGATGTGCGTCTTATTGTCTGATGCTCTTGTAAGGGATTGAAGGTGAAAGCATTACATAGTGAAGTTGGCTGAGCCCCACTGGGTGCAGAACCAGACCGGCCTGTGAGCTGACTCCTTATGAGTGGATTTCCGATTCTGGACCTATCTGTAGCTGAATCCGGGACCATCCATGAAAGGGTTCTTGGTAGAACTGTCAGGGCCATTAGTCCAGTTTCTCGAAAGCAGCTCTGACGACATTATGCACACGCGCCACCCCATGTTACGTGAGGGCCTGATGCCAGGGTGCCTTCTGCTTCTGTGTCAAATTAGCAGCACTGCAGGGCCTTTGGCTTCTGTTTTATTTTGATTTGGGTTCTAGATTCGCATTCTGTCTCTACCACTCCTTAGCTGTCTGGTCTTGGATGAGCCATTGAATGCCCCTGAGCTGCAGATTCCTCAGGGCAGAAATTAGGACTGCATCTCTGTCGGGGGCTGTGAGAGTGAAATGATCCAAAAGCACACAAGGTGGGGCAAGTGCTGAAAATAGCCAATGGCCAACTGGTCCTGAGGTCATTGATAAAATGGTGCCGTTGTGAACGAGCCATTCCCAGGGCGCCCGAGTCCTGTGGAGAATGTGCTCCAGCTCTTAGGGGATCCATTTCACAAGCAGTGGAACCCTTGTGATGTGAAGGGTTGGATTTAAGCCATACCCTCTTTTCTTGCTGAATTACAATCATTGGATCATCAGTGCTGGAAGGGTGACCAACAGGGCGAGTGCAAAGGGGTAGAGTGTGAGCTCAGAAGGGCCAGAAGGTCGACAAGATGTACACACGGGAAGGTGGACACAAGGCACGTGCAGGGAGTGAAGGAGCCCGCTCTTCTGGCCTGGACCGGCCACTCTGTCCCCGGCCTTGTGCTGCTACTTCTCCTCCGTCCCTGGGATGTTTCTGCAGGGCAGAACTAAGGTGGTTTTGTTTTCTTTTTGAGGAAGTTAAGCCCCTACCCCGATTGTGCTCACCGTGGACACACCTTTTGCATCCTCAGTTCCTGTAGTAGAATCAGAGATGGGCTGTCGAGTGGGAGGGGCTGCGTGTGTGTGTGTGTGGGGGGGGTTGCAAACCCGAAAGAGGGCAGTGCCCAGGTCCCAGGAGGGTGTGCCCGTGTCCCCAGGCTCCCTCTCCTTGCTGGGCTGTTAGGCTGACCTACCTGGGCCGCCTCTTCCAGGAGGCCCCCTGTTTCACTCTGAGCCTCTGAGGGAAGGCCTGAGCTTTGGGAGAAGACCCATTACTCCTGTGTGGAGGCCGAGTCACTCTCTGGATTCCAGCCCCTGTTCCTACGCTAATTAGTAAACTTAATCTTGACAAGGTACATAACCTCTCTTGTCCAGATTGCTTCATCCGCAGAGTGGAAATAACCAGAAGACTTTCCTCATGAAATTAAATGACTTCATGCAGCTGATCCCAGGCCTTGGCACATAATCAGCCACGGACAAGCGGCAGCTCCCACTGTCTTCACCTCCCCACCCTGTGCACATAGTATCTGGCCCCCTGGGTGACATAGGGCAGCTTGCTGAGTCAGGATGTGAAGAGCCCTGGAAGGAGGTGCAACCTCAGGCTGCCCCAGGAGTGAGCCCGGGGTTCCTACAGCAGCTCCTGTTTTGCCAGCTTGCTTTCTCTTCTCCCTTGGGACCAGGCCCCTGGCCACCTCCCCACTCCCCGCCCCCCAGTCGCGATTCAGTGTTGACATTTCCCTGCGCAGAAATACCCCCCCGTGAATGGAGAAATATGCCTCTGTACATGTTTCTTCTTTGGTTAGATTTTTATCTCTTGACGTCACAGGTTGCATTTCCTCTGCTTTGTGGAAGCTGATCGGTGCCTGCTTCTGCAGGAGGGAGGCTGGACCCTTTGTAGAAACCCAGCAGCCCTGGGGCTCTCGGTGTCACCTGCCACCATCTGCACAGGCACAGGACCTACGTCTCCCGTGCGGCGGGTGCGTTTTCCTCCCCCCACCGACTGAGGTCTGTGTGCACGCTCTGTCTGTCTCTGCTCTGTGTCTCTCAGGTTGTTTCTATACTGGCTCTTCTTGTAGATCCTCAGCCTCCATTGAGGCTTCAATATCTAACAAAATACATACAGAGACCAGACTGGAGACCGGACCCTGCTTTCTTTCATCAATGACAATTTACGTGAAATGGTAGGCCCATTGTATTTTAGCAAAAGTCCTGATCTTTTTGAAGAGGCCAAGCTCCTGGAATCCCCTTCTTTCTGTTGACCACTTCTATGTACTTGGGGCACTGCCAACCCTTGGGGAAGGCTCACTCCCCCCACGTCTCCCTGGATGGGTTGGTGATCCCGCTTCCTGCAGCACCTGGACAGTCTCCTTGGATTGTCCATGTGCATCCCTTCGCTGTCCTCAGCTCCTGCTGGCCTGAGAGCTCCTGGGGGACAGAGGCTGTCTCATGTTCACTGCTGCTGGAACACAGTGGCATCGAATGAATGAAGATCTCCTTCATTGAGGGTCGGCATCTCAGATTGGATTCTCATGACAGAATGAGAGAGGTGGGGATAAGTACAGATCTTTGGCCTCTAGGGCCTTGCCCAGCCTGGGAGCCCTAGGAAACTAAACCGTATATACATCTCTGGAGACACCTTTTCAAAAAAGAGCTACTTTCATTGTTCTGCATCAAGTGAGAAATTAACCCATCATTCCCATTTCGATTTCATGATTTATGCAGAAGCGACATTTATTGAAGACACTGTTCCATGTCTGTGGTGGGGTGTTTTCATTTATGAAGGGCTTCCCTGACCATAGTTAGAAGGGAGAGGATCCTCAGAGTTCTTTGCCTAGAAATGGGCTAACTAGTAGGTATCCTTCAGTAGCATTCCTGGCTGAATTATTTACTGTTTTTGCTTAATAAATTAGTTGATGGACTAGTCTGAGACCCTGGGCAAGCAGAGCCAAGGGCCCAGCAGTAGGATTTCTTAGTCCTTCACTGAGCCATTTGACCTTGGCCTCCCTTCTCTGATGTGGCTTGGACATCATGAACCTAGAGTATCCAGCATGGTGCCTGATGCACCGCAGAGCCTTAAAAAAGGCAGCTGTCATGACTGCTCTTGGTCATCAGCTGATGGCCTTGGCCCTCACCACCGAACAACCTGGAGATTCATTTATTTATTCAGCAAATAGTGTTGAGCATCTGTCATGTACCAGGCACTGCTACTACAGTGCCCAGCGAGACTGGACCCTTCCCTCATGGGACTTCCATTTCAGCAAAATATTATCTAGCACCCACCGTGGACCAGGCCCTGTTCTAACTACGACACTTAAAAGAACTAATTTAATCCTGTTTAACTACTGGATTTTCATTAACCAGTTTAAAACAAACTGGTGGTATTATCACCATTTTACGGATGAGAAAATTGAGGCTCAGGATATCACAGCTAACCACTGGCAGACCTGGGGTCTGCACCCAGGACCATGGGGTCCCATGCCTAGGCCCTCAAATACCACCCTGGCTTTGGGAAATAGACACCAGGTAAAATAGCACCCCTTGTTGTCCTATCCATAGAAAGAATTGTCTCACACAATTAGGCCACAGGTGAACACCAGGAGGACCTGACCAGCCCTGAGTCTCGAAACTCAGTACTTGCTTTTCTCTGAGCGGTCACAGGCCACCCGTTAACCAACCCCACAGGCAGCCCTGTGATGTCCTGCGTTCCATTTTATGGAGTGGGTTTTATTTTCTCTACAGAACTGTAGAGTGGGGTCCGTTTATCTTTTCTGTCTTCCCTACCTGGCCCGGGACTAGCCTTGTAAATGCTTCCTGAATGTCTGGCAATTGACTAAATGGGTGTGTGAATAGCCCCTTATGCCCTGGAGGCATAAATATTATAAGAAAAATCCCCTAGACATATTGATGGCAGAAGGCAATGGATGGAAACACGTTTTAAATGTCCTTTTTCCAGCACTCTCGGGAGTCTCTCTAAAGCATGAAATAGAGTCAAGCCTATTTGAAATTCTTTGGACCTTAGAGAGTGTGGTTCTTAAGTAGAATCATGCCTACATACCCTGAACTCGAGACAGCATGTTGCAGATGGGAGCCTCCTCGACATGGGAGTCACACTATTTTGCAAACGTTTATTAAGCATCTATTATGTGCTACATGCAGCGCTAGGTATTGAGGGTATGAATGAGAATCCCGTCCGGAGAGCCCTCGCCTAAAGGAAGACATAGTGTAATAGTTACTTTTCATACCACGTTACAGAGAATGAGTGTGCACTAGTGGGGTCTCCAGGATCCAGAAGAAAGTATCCTAATGGCAGAGTGGGGTGCAGAGAATGAGGGTGTCAGGAGGAGATGGGCTCCTTCTCCGGTTGGGTGGAGTGAAGTAGAAGGGTGTCCAGAAAGGATGAGTAAAGGCCAAGAGGCACGAATGAGCCCTGGGCGGGGCGTGCTGGTGGAGAGCACCGTGGGGCGTCAGAGAGGGAAGCAAGGTGTAGGCCCGGGGTACATGCTCATGACCTTGAACTTGACCTGAAATCCACAAGGAGCCATTATAGGGTTATTTTTTTTTTTTCCTAGACAGGATGGGACAGGGTCCGATTGGGATTCTGGAAGACATGCAGGATGGCCTGGGGATGGGTATCGACTTCAGGAGGCTGAGGCTGAACCAGGACCCAAGTAGTGGGATCAAGGAGGGATGGTTAAGAGGCAGAATGGACCCCGGCCCTTTGATCCTCACAGATAGGGAAATGGGGAGGGAATGTCCCTCCTCCACGGTTCTAGAACGTGTTAGTGGTGTGACCCAGAGCAGAGCACAGATTTTCTGGCTCCCGGAACGTGTGTAGTATGTGCCTGGGCCATCTGGGTGAGCCCCGGGGTAGCACTCTGCCAAGTGGAAATCCCTGTGTGACGCCAGCGCTGGACTGCGGCTCGCGAGGCTCCCTGGGTCGGTGGGGTCACAGGGCCTGGCTGAGCCTGCTCCTGCCTTGCCGGTGGTGCACGGATAGGAACGATCTGGACCCCGGATCCGCCTAGGCCCAAGGCCGGAGCAGGACCTCGAGGTGTGCGTGGCTCGCTTTTCCTGGAAGACCCCAGGCTGGGGGGGCCCGCCGAGCACTGAGCTCTCGCCTGCCTGCAGCTTTGCTGAGAAGCTGGATCCATCCACTTGGGGTCAGGGGGTCCTTGGGGATCCCGTCTCCATGCAGAGGAGCAAGAGGCCAACAGAGCAGTGATGAGGGAGTGGGAGCTACACTGCCTTCCTTCCCCCCGCCCCCCGGCCCCGGGGAGGTGCAGGCCGTGCTCCAGGAGCATTGCCTTCCTGCACTGGGAAGGCCTCAGGGGTGGGAGGTGGGGTGGCCTCCCCCCTGTCCCGTGGCCGGGATGAGTCAGGGCGCAGACGACCCAGGCCTCTCTATTGTGACGGGGCCGCCGTGCTGCGGAAACATCTGGGTGCTTGTGTTGGATCTGGCTTCTCATCCCAACTGTGCTCCTCCCCAGCAAGTCGCATCATCTCGCTAAGCTGCGATTTTCTGGAACCCCTCAACTACGTCAGGTCGTGAGCATACGTACCACAGGATAGAACCAGCCGGCCCCGGCCTGTAGACTTCGCTCATCCTGAGCTAGAGCGTTTCCCCGGGGTTACCTGCTGATGTGGAAGCCGCTTGACCTGAGTGTCCGGCCTGTTCACTGAGTCTACACCACCTGGCGCCTCGGTGGTCCTCAGAGGCCACGACTGGGGAAAAAAAAAAATCTGTGCACATAGGAAACAGAATTATGGTGATGATTTCTCTGGCAGCAGAAATAGCATCGCGGCGTAGCCCCCCAGTGGGCCCCTTGCTCGTGCAACCGAATCGACAGCCAAGGGTGGCTTTGCAGCCGTGAGCAGAGCAAGGCGAGGTCTGGCTGCAGCTGACCTTGCTGGCTTGACCCTTGGCCTGCTCGGCCCCACCCCGTGGAGTGGCCTTCAGTGACTTCTCTGAATTCCACTGACCTCAGGCCACCGGACTTCCTGGCCCGGGCAGGCCCACTTGATCTCGCTGCCCTTCCAGCCCGGCCCCACCCTGGCCCACCCTGTCCTGCTGCCTTCCTGCTGCGGGAGCCCAGGGCGGTGTTTAAAGGTCTAAAAGCAGAGCGGGGCGCCTGGGGTAGGCCGTTTTTGCCGTTTTGGATGACATGCTAATTTGGAATCCCGGCTCTGCCACTCGCTTGCGAGGTGGCCTTGGACGAGTCGCATCTGCTTCCCGTAGCTCGGTTTCTTCTTCTAGTAAATGGGCAGGTCCAGCCACCTCTACCCAGCTCAGGAGCTCCAGGAGTTAGGTCATGGGTGCAAGAGTTCTGTATGGGGCCTAGAGCTGAATAAACCGGGGGCCGTGTTTGTTTCCAGAAACCCAGAATCTTCTTTCACGGGTTCTTTGACGCTAAGTAAATCCTGTGAGGCTGGTGCCAGGATGTGTTTCGGAGAGGCCACCCAGCATGATGGTCTCCCTGATGTGGACTCAGAGCTCGGTGTTCTCAGGTACCCCATAGGTGGCCTGGGACCTTCAATTCTCTGTGCCTCGGTTTCCTTATTTGCTAAGAAGCTTGCGTGCATCGTAACATTTGTCTTCAGTTTTGTTATGAGAAACAGAGATGTTGACTGAGCACGTCCCAGCATGCAGTAGGGGTCGAACTCATGGCTGCTATGATCGTTAGGACCGGGGTGTCATCTAGGAAGTGCTGCACGGTTCCTGTAGTTTAAAATCAAAGGAAACTGAAAAATCAGGAATTTTGAAGCTAGGGGAGCCCTTTCCAGGCCATGAGGCTGTGTTCTCATTTTGCAGAAGAGAAACTGAGGCCGAAGGAACCCGTGGTCCTCACGACAGGTGTCCTGTTCCTGCGACATAGAGGCCCAGAGGGAAGCACCCAGGCAGGCCTCTGCTGGGAGTGGCCGGGGCATCGGGACTTTCAAGGCCTGTGCGTGCTGCTCCACGGAGGCGGGAGTAGAAGCACGTCCTGCTGGTTCTGGCTTCCTCACCTGGCTGGGGATCCAATGGCACCGGGCCTGGTGCCAAGTCCACAGGCTGCCCCGTGGAAGCCTTTTTCATTCAGAAGTTAAAGCAAAGCAGGCTGGTTCCTGCCCATGCCAGGGACAGGTTGCAAAATGCATGCGGGGTTGCAGCTTCTTGGCCAAGTCAGTCCTGCCCCCAGGCTGATGGCTCTTTCCTCCAAGAAGCTGCAGGAGATAATCACCGTCATTCACAGCTCTTTGGTCACAAAAATTCTCCACCATCCCTCCGTCCCTTGTCACTTTCGGGAACCTGTGTTCTCCATGTACCATCTTTATTCCCACCGCCTCCACAAAGCCCATGCCGACCGCCTTAGTCGGGACTGAATGAAGTGAGCAGAATGAGCTGGACACATTTTGGGGGGTGGGGAAAGAACATTCCAGGCAGGGGGAGAAACAAGTCCAAAAGGCCCAGGAAGGAACGTGGGCACAGAAGTCACATCCACTTGGATCTGCCAGGGGCTTGTTCGTCTGTCTCCTCTAGGCCCTGGGCTTGAAGGTGGGGGCTTTATCTTACCACCAAGTTCAGTTAGCGTTGCCTCTGGTTTCTGCACGTTTCCCTTGCTGGGCTTCTCAGCAAATGCTGTCTTTACACTGTCTCATTGTCTCCAAAAAGCAGAGAGGATGGGTGTTACGAGTCCTGTCCTATCCCCAGTGCCTAGCGTCAGTGCCCTCATGATTAGTGGGACGTTTGAATTTCTAGGACCACCGATGCCCTTTACCCGGGAGTACGTAATTCCATCCAAAGTCCAGTAATTCCCACAGGAGACAGGAGAAGTTGTAAGACTGTTCGTTCATACCGTCCCAGGCTGACAAGTGCTGCAGGTGCCCCTCCTGGCCCTCACCCCACACGTGCTTTCCGGAGGAGACAGCGGCAGCCCTGCTCCCCAGGGGGGCACAACCAAGCCCCGGAGACCTTCTGAGGGCCCCTGCAATAGGACAGCGAGTCCCTGGGGACTGATGCTGGAGCTGCAGCGTGGCCTCGGGTTCCTGACATGTGCGCACCCTGCAAGGCCCTTGTGTAAAGACATAATCCAGACCACTTGCCTTGACCCCTGCCTGGGAGTGATGTAAACAAGGTCACGGTGTTCCCAGCAGGAGGCGAGGTCAGAAGTACGCTTGCGAGTACGTCCTCCCCATCTTTCTCTGGGCTTCTCTTTTCTTCTCACCTCCCCTGCTTGGGATGTCTGTGCCCCCCAGGCCGGCTCTCCCTGACCCCGGTTGCGTGTGTGCTGCCAACTTTGAGGAGGCCTGATTGACTGGGACAGCCCAGTTCTGGTTTCCTACGCCAGCTGCTCAGGTGAGCCAGACTTGGGGCTGGCTGCTCGGAGCCCAGGGAGGGAGGAGCACCCAGCTCCTAAAAGGCTGCCCTCGCCAGACGGGCTTCCTCACCCTTTCTGAGCATTAGGCTCCTGTCCACTGAAAGGGGTAATAATACTGGCCTTGGAACTTGATTTTATCAACTTTGGACAGGAAATATATGTAGCTACCCAACACCTGTCTAGGTACATAGATGGTGTTTGGTATCTGGTACCTAATAATTTTCAAAGCCTGAATTTGGACCCAGGTCTCTCTGACTTCAAGACTGAGAGCTGACCTGGTATATAGGGGGCTGTTGTGGCGCAGTGGACACTGAGCCGAACGTGACAACAGATCCGGACTCTCCCCACCTAAAGCCTGGCTCCTGAAGGGAGGAGGCCGAAGTGGCAGGTGCATCAGCCCAGGGGCAGCTAAGCATCAGCAGCACTTGGGGCGCACTTTCTACTGCACTCTCGGGTTGACTTGGTATTTGCCTCTCCTGGAGGTGGGAGAGGAGAGAGACAAAAGCCAGGGAAGGGCATTCATTGACAAGATTGAACCCTTAGCCATTTCTGAAGGTGTTTTTCTTTAATCTGGAGAAGGATTCTAGAAGAAGGATCAGGGTGGAGGTAGGGTCCCTGCCGCCTGGGAGAGGGGGTGGGTCACAGGGTGAAGCTGAGAGTCACAGTCTTGGGTTATAGCTTGGAAGAGGATAAGAATGGAAAAGGGCTTCAGATGTGGTTTAGCATAAGGAGCTTGGGGTGGTGACGTCTGTCTCCTGCAAGGGCCGAGCTAGCAGCAGCTCAGGTCTCTGGAGGCACATCTGTACCCACCCTCACCCCTCCAGGGACTGAGGTATTGGAATTTACAGCCTGTGCCCCGTGGGTGCTTCACCTGACATCCACTTAATCCTGGCTAGGTGGGCAGAGCGGGGCTGCTCCCATATAGACGAGCGCACGGGAGCTCCGAGGGGTTGATGGTGTGACTGTCCCTTTCACTCCCAGATTGAGCGTCTGCTGTGCTCTTGGTGCGGAGAAAGAGCAGCAAAGAGAGGTGATGTTCCCTACATACAAAACGACCTCAGCCACCTGCTCCTGAGCTTGTGGAGGTGGGACCGAGGTGATCACCCTGCAGCGACCAGGAGAATGGAATAGAGCATAAATGTGTGCCCAAACAAGTATAAATGCGTGGCATTCTGGGTGGCAGCGAGGGGCAGGAGCGTACTGGGGCCCGGGTGCTGCTGTCTATGGGACGGCCAGGCAAGGGCTCTGTAGTGAAGCTCATCTGCGCAGAGACTCGAAAGAAGTGAGTGGGAGTGTGAGACGTCCACGTGTCTGGGGGAAGCACATTCCAGGCAGGGACTGGGGGAGAACAGGTGCAGAGACCCCAGGAAAGACTGTGGTGGGTGATCGGTGTGTTTGAGGAGCAGTGAAGAGGCAGGAACAAAGAGGAAGCGGGGCAGGGGATGCAGTGGAGAGGCCCTAGGCTCACCCCACAGCCTCTGGGAAGAGGTCAGATGCACCTGCCTGAGCTGGCGGGCTGGAGGTGAGTTAACCCAGCTCCAGACCTGGATCTGCGCCTGGTGCTCCTCCCACTGGACCATCCCTTGTCCCACAGCTGTCATTGCCAGAGCTCTAGTTATTCCCATAATGTTTCTGCTGCAATGACTGTGACCTTGGAGGCCAGGAGTCTGGCCAGCTCCTGAATTGGGGGGCGGGGAGCAGTGGCCAGTGAGGATCGGGCAAAGGAAGCTGTTGGGAGAGCCCACCTGGACCCTGTTTGTGTCCTCTCCCCTCTGCCCCCTGGGTTTCCCCAACTCCCCTCCAATCTTGGACCATCCAGTGAGGCTGGTGTGGGTCCACCTCACCCACCGTCTTGGATTAGAAAGAGCAACCGGAAGAATGAGACTGGCTTTCAGTCCATCCAGTTCCAGGTTAGCACGTCTAGACCTTTCCTGCATCTGTAGGTCGGTAGCTTCAGGGGGAAGAACGTGTGTGCTGCAAGTTATAGTAGAACATGGGTGAGCACGTAAAGAAGACGTGTTGCTATATATTACACAATCCCAGAATGTGAAAACTGGCAGAGGCTTTCAGACTCTCTTGTCCAGATGGACGCACAACACTGTGAATGTACTTAATGCTCCTGAACTGTACAGTTAAAAATGGCTAAATTGGTAAATTTTATATACATTGTACCACAATTTAAAAAAATAAAATTAAAAAGAAGACTGTCCAACACTCCCCTTTAAGTTTGAGAAGCAGAGAGGTTGAGTCACCTCCTACCCACAGCCACACAACAGACGAGAGATGTAGTCTGGCCTGGAATCTCTCTCCTCGCTCCCAGCCCAGCACCTTCTCCAGAGACCACAGCCATTTATTGCTCATTGGCAGAGATGAGTACAGGGAAATCTTCACTCCCTAGTCTTTGACACTTGTGAAATCCAAGTTTTAAAGTTGACTCTAAGTTGAGATCTTAAGAGTCACCTCGGGATTTCATCCCTTTGTTTCCTATAGACAGCTAACCTGATGAACTGGAGCCTCGCCTTCCTCTGTGGCCTGCTTAGTAGCCGTGGTGACGGCCCTGCAAGGCTCAGACCTGCAGCCTGAGGGAGGAGGAGGGAGACCAACTAGTGGACCTGAGCCTCAAGCTCTGATTTAGCCCCATTGTGGTTTCTCTGAGCACTTTTCCTATTCTCTGCCCATTGGAGCCCTGTGACACTTTGGGACAATAGGGTAGAGGCTATGATGTGCACTTTTGAGATGATGGAATCAACTGGTCTGAATGACAGTGACCTCATAGGCCCTTGTAGGGCCTGCTACTCTCTGGGCTACCCTGACTCCAGCCCCTCATCCCTGCTCCATGTCATCTTCGTGGCAAGCCTTCATGATGTGATGGAACGGGACTGAGCCTCTGGGGTTTAACGTCTCCTAGAGCTCTGCTGTTGGAGGCTTCCAGCAAGGAGAATAGGACGATTTCCATTTTAAGCACTGGAGGGTCGCAATACTTAGCTTTCCACACAGGGGACGGCAGACCAGGGAAATGGGAATTCTTGGGAGGCCCCTGAGCCCAGGAGAAATGCTGGTCTCGGAGCTTCTGGCACCGGGTGGGGGATAGTCTTCAGTCTTGAGCAAGTCACGTTGTGTCCTAGTCCTCAGCTTCGTTCACTTGTAAGTTAGTATAGTTCATTTTACGAGTTTAACTTATGTCCCTAAGTATTTACTGAGCACTTATTTTTGTGCCCAATGGTCATATCAAGCCCTGCTGGGTGAGGATGAGTGCTGGACCCCAGAGTCTCAGAAGTCGGTGTGGAGTTTCTCTGCCTCTGTTCATGCGTGCCTCCGGGAGAGCCCTGGAGCCTGTCAGCTCAGTCGTCCTTCAGTAGCACTGGGAAGATTGACACACATACCCCTGCACACACATAAGAGAAACCAGTCACCTCCGTCTTGACACCTAGAGGTAGAGGTTACAGTAAAACTAAGGCAGATCGTTATCAGGACAAGGACCAGCCCCTGGGAGTGTGACGGGCCAGACAGGAGGCAAGTTCAACAGAAAATCTTGGAAAGAAGAAGGGCTTGCGGATGCCCTGGGTGGGTCAGCGGTTGAGCCTTCGGCTCATGGCGTGATCTCAGAGTGCCGGGACCAAGTCCTACGTCGGGCTTCCTGCGTGGAGCCTGCTTCTCCCTCTGCCTATGTCTCTTCTTCTCTCTCTCTGTGCCTCTCATAAATAAAATCTTTAAAAGAAGAAGAAGAAGAAGAAGAAGAAGAGGGGCTTGCGATGAAGTTGTCAGCCTTGGAAGGGCTTAGTTAATAGTAATGCATTCCTGTACGAACATTCCCCAGCTTTGCCTATGTCCTACAGAGAGGCAGCTTGGTAGTGGCGAAGGAGCAACAGGTTGACTAAGGAAGGTGTGGGGCCAAGTCTTCTCTATTTCCTAGTCAAAAGGCATTGGACAAATTACTTAAACTCCATGAGCCTTGATGTTCTTACCTGTAAACTGGAATCCTAAAATCTCAGATATCTAACAAAAGGACTGTTATAAAGCCAAAATGCCATTGAGTGAAAGGTCATTTTAGAATGTATCATGTCAACCAGAAGCTGGCCAGGGCTATGGAAAGAGCTACTGGGAGCTTCCCAGTTGGTTGGGTCTGAGTTCAAATCCTGTGAATCCCCATTACCCCCTAGATGTATCTGAGAATAGTAGGAACCTCCTAGTTCCTCATCACTGAGATGGGGCCATAATCATGTCATTTATGGTCTATTTACTTGCTGGAGGTGTGGGTCCCCCAATAGCTCTTAAGCTTCATGCAAATTCCCTGTCACTTATTCACTCCTGGGCCCCCCCCACCATGGAACAGGGTCTGGCACCTAGAAGGCCCTCAGTAAGCTGTGTTTGGCCAACCAGGTTGAATGAATGAATGGATGATCTCGGAAACATTAGAGCAGAAGCAATGACACTGTGATGAGATCCATGTGTGTCAGTATACCTGTAGGAGCTCACGCTGTCCTCTCTCTTTCAGGACTCGGGTCAAGCTGGAAAGCCTGGAAGATGCCTACATCCTGCGGGGGGATGACGACTCCCTCTCCGACAAGCACGGCTGCCCCGCTTACGTAAGCCCGGAGATCTTGAACACCAGTGGCAGCTACTCGGGCAAAGCAGCCGACGTGTGGAGCCTGGGCGTGATGCTCTACACCATGTTGGTGGGGCGGTACCCTTTCCATGACATTGAGCCCAGTTCCCTCTTCAGCAAGATCCGGCGTGGCCAGTTCAACATTCCAGAGACTCTGTCACCCAAGGCCAAGTGCCTCATCCGAAGCATCCTGCGGCGGGAGCCCTCAGAGAGGCTGACCTCGCAGGAAATTCTGGACCATCCTTGGTTTTCTACAGATTTTAGCGTCTCGAATTCAGGATATGGTGCTAAGGAAGTGTCTGATCAGCTGGTGCCGGATGTCAACATGGAAGAGAACTTGGACCCTTTCTTTAACTGAGCTCATGCCCCACAGAGACTTAGCAGGTACCAGGAGCGAGAGAGGGCAGTGGAAAGTCCTTCCAGGGGACACGCATCGCCTGGCTTGGTAGCAAGAAAGACACTGACACTCAAGTTTCTCGGTTCAAAGAAGGAGAACCTTCAAGGAGCTAGCTGAACATGTAGCAGGGGGGGCGAGAGATGTGGGGTGGGGGTCTGGGGTCGGGTCAGTGCCCCTGGAGCTCCTCTTCCCTGATGTAGCCCCCCGGAGACCACCCCTGTCAGTTGGGCTGCTTCCGCCTACCCCACTTTTCATTTGTTCCAAAATAGTTGCAGATCCCGACAGAATCAAAACTCTCTGCCTCAGACACACATCTTGGCATCGCACTGTTAGCTTTTAACTTCTTGTCACGATTCAGGGAAGGTACAATTGGCCAAGGATTTTTTTTTTTCTTTTTAAACAAGATAACCACCTATCTGATAATTAATGGGGTTCATTTAAAAAAAAAAATTCGGTGCACACAGACTGACCAGAAACCTGGGTGCTAAGCTAAAAGAATAGAAGTCCAGTTTTGTGTCTCTTAATTGCTCTTTTCAAGTCATTTCTTTTAAATAAACTATCTAATATCCTGGTCAGGAAATGACATGTTGATGCTTTGCTCCCTGAAGGGGAAAAAAAAAAAAATCTGTCCTTTAACAAGCTATTCTGTTCTGTGTCCATGGGTTTGTGGCAGGAAGCTATTAGAAGTCAAACGTCCAGATGCATTACTGCTATCAGAGTTTAAAGAAAGAAAGGAAAAAGAAAAGGAAGGGAAAGGAAAAGAGAAATTCACTCCTGAATTTTTTTTTCCTTCGAACGATGAGGGCTGCCTCGTAGGTGGTCCTCTCTGCTGGGCTGGGGGCAACGGGTGAGATCACGGGAAGTGCTTGGAATCTGAAGGTTTTGCAACACTCTGGTGGTCTCAGCTACACATTCTGTCCTTGTTTTATTGGAAACTAGTGAAACCAAGCAGGTTGTCCCACACGTATGAAATACAGGGCAGCTATTTCCTTTTCTTTAGGAAGAATGATCCTTTTGGCTTGGAAGGCCCTCTGGTTTGGACAAAAGCCCTCGGTTAGAGACAAGTGGGAAGAAAAAAAATCAGCCGGAAGCTAGGATGATATAAATAAAAACAGCTCTCTATCCCAATACGCACCTTTGTATTTTCAAGAATTCTTCTATTTATTAAGGAAAATGTCACATTGTGATGTATTAAGCCAGTACTTCAATTACGGGTTGACTTGGGATGACATGTTACATGCTGTAGTTAACATTTATCTATATATTTTTTTTCCTTGTTTGAGTATTTCTGTCCCTGAAATAACCTTTCGTTTGGCTTTTCTAGATAGCTTTATTTGATTTCGAGTGGCAAATGTTTTTTATTACGGCTTTTCTATTTGCTGTATGATACAGAACTCTTTTGGCATAAATATTTGTGTTTCCAGTACCTCAGTTGATTGGATTTTACTGCCTGTATACGTTTTGTGAAATGGTCATGTTTTTGGGTAGGTAACACGTGGACTCTAGTATGTAAATGTTACTTGAATCTGTGCTTCATTATAGTATGTGGCATGTGTGTGCAGATCTTGGATGCTTTATGCCTGCTTAGCAGGAGCCCGGCCTTCACATTCCCAGGAGGGCGGCTAACCGTTCATAGTCGGGAGACAAGGCGGCCATGGATTTGCCCTCGATTCTATTTTGATAATGGAAGATACGAAGGAGAGAGTTTTTTGGTTTTTGAGGGTGGGGGGGGTTGGTTTGTTTTTTTGTTTTCGTTTTTGTTTTGTTTTACATTCTGAAGATGGTGCTGTGTCGAGAAGGACCTGTTTCTCTCCCCCATCCCCTACTTTTTCAGAACCCCGTAGGAGGAAAGATCGATGATGTGCATGGTGGGAATCTATGGCCTCTGGTGCTTTGTCCTGTATTTGGTTTAATGTTTTTGTCCTAATCTCTTCAATCAATAAAATTGTGCGTATTTAACTAAAATTCTGAGGTCCCGCCAATTGCTGATTCTCTGCCATCTGTGATCTGTGGCCACCATGCACCAGCCAGGACCTCATATGTCCTTTGGGGGGTTCACTCTTCTAGGGTGAGGCCACCGCAGCTGTTGATACAAAGCAAAAACTAGCTTCCATCATGTTGGGCATATGCTGGCCAATTTCGAAGTAATATCACTGAATCAATCTTCACGACCACCTTCGGAGGTGTGAATTATGTCCCTATCACAGATCAGAAAATAAACCCAGAAAGATGCATAACTTGCCTGGGGTTAAACCACCTGTAAGTGATGGAGTCAGTCATGGAACCCGTCCTCCGTTAAATCCTGAAGCTCGTTATGCTTTCTATGATGTTAGAGCCCAGGGGCTTTCAGGGCAGGTATACTAGTAGCTCCAGAGTAGCCAGGCTCTCCTGGACTCCAATCATCCAGGCCTCCACACGATTCCCTAGGAAGAGCAGCATCTGCCGCAGACCCCATCGGAAACCTCCAAGGAGGAGACCACCGACCTCCCAGGCACTAATGTCTACCGAGCAGCCCTTCTTCCGGTCAGATCCACAATTGTCAAAATAGTGGGCTCCATGGGTGATCCCATCTCTCTTGCACCTCATTTACTAGAAGTAACTACAGCCCAGAGGGTCAATTCCATCCTGGAACGTCTAGTGCATGCCTCCTCTGTCACTGGAGTGCAGACTGGGGGACAGACCTGAGAGCAGCGGACAAAGGCGGCGGGCAGAATGGAGTGGTGGGTCAACACACATTCATGGAAGCCCGTAAGTCTAAGTCTGTCAGGAGGTGGCCTGGAAGGGGTGGCAGCTGAGTCAGAGTCCAGCAAGAAGTGGCTTTGGGCACTGATGGAAGCAGTAGCACTGAGCAGAGGAAACTGTATGTGGAGAACTTTTTAGAGACCGGCCCAAGTGAGCAGCAAGCTCACTAGTGCTAACCTGTGTCACTCCTAGTGCCAAGCTGTGGCTAAATCTCATCAAAGTCTTGTGGAAACTGGGGTTGGTGGCATTGGGAGGACATGGCTGAGGGAAGGCTTTCCAGCAAGTTGGACCCATCTTTTAAATTTGCAAAGTGTTTCTCATCCTGCAATGTCACTCCTGTGCCTTTCCCTAGCAGCTCCTGACCCAGTACCTGGCACACGGGAGGTATACAGTAGACAACCGTGAAGTGGGGCATAATTTGTGTGCGGACTCTAAATATGCTGCTAAATTTCCTCCCAACCCCAAGCCCCAGGTTTCTAAGAGGCACATCCTTAGACAACAGACTTTGCAAGTATTGAAGCCCGCTGATGGCTTTTGCTGGGGCACAGATAATCTGATCCAATTTCTTTGCTCTTTCACTGCCTGTGATTAAGAAGAAATGGGCCTGTTGCCTAATGGGTGCCTGTCTGAATTGTTTTCTGTCAAACCTTCGCATGTGTGGCTGCTGGGGGAAGGAGGATGTTGGCACACACACTCCCAGCCTTTATATATTGAGCTTCCATCTTGGGCACCCAGAATCAGCGAGCGCCCTCCCCCTCCAGGTCTCAAGGCTTTGCCAGCAGAAATCTTTTATTTATTTTTTAATCCCTTTGGGCATTGGTACTTCATCACCTTGCCACTTAATCTGGACCTGGAGCAGGGCAAGGGGGCCTGGGCAACCCCTGGGAGTGAGGGCAGGGGTTGGGGGAGTAGTTAGGCCAGGGCTCTGAAGCTTTACCCTCTATTAGCTGTGACTGAGAACATCACTTAACTTTTACAAGGACCAAGGGTGTTGTGAAGATGAATCTGATTTAGGGCGTATCCAGGGAGTGTCTTGTGCTTGGCCAGAAGTGAGGCTGTTACTATTCCCAGCCAGCGGCATGAGGAGGTGGAGTTCTTTTGACTGGGGAATGCTCCTGGAGTTGAGGATTTACCAACCTTTCCCAAGGCTATCAAGAAGAGGTGACAGGGACCCACTGAGACTCCTCCCATGTGACAGCCAAAGCAGCTACACTCCCATGGGTAGTTCCAATGTGAACTTTTAGGCAGGGAGATAAGGTTTCTGTGGCTAGATGGGTTTGAAAGCAATTGAACAAGTCCAACTATTGATAAAAAGTGGACAAAGGAGCTTTGATAAAGCATCCAAGGTCCAGAAAAATCAAAGGCGTCACTAGAGGCATCCAGAAAGTATGACTTTGAACTGGAGGACCAAGGTGAGAAAGAGCTTTGCAGGTGGCTGACCCAAATGAAGGTTGGGGGGGGGGTGCTACTCACCTGACTTCTCTCACTGTCATCGGTAGGTCTTTTTCTATAGTGGCCCTTGTCCTTGACCCATCCCTTTGTCTTCGGTGACTAGCTCATGACTGACCTTTAGGTCTTTAATGAGTGTCAGATGACAATCTGCAGTAATTGTGTGTTATATGCCGATATATCCAATGTCTAAACCCAAAGTGTTCTTACTCATCATCTGTGCCTTTTAGATGTTCCCATTTATATAAGTCTGGCAATTGCTCATTGTTGCAACAACACACAAGGGCCAGATAGTTCAATTTTGGAGATGGAGTCCCTTGTCAAACCCATAGGTGACCCCCGCCAGCCCTGGGTAATTTCTGTGCATAGTGAGCCTCTCTCTCTCTCTCTCTCTCCATATATATATATATATATATATATATATATATATATATATATATTTGCTGCGACTGCAGAAAACCCAACTTTGAAACAAAGACCTGACTGAAAAAAAAAAAAAAAAGAAGGGAAGTTGGAAATAGAACTCAACATTTCCCACTGAATCCATTGATAAGCCTTTCAAGGTAGGGGGCAAGTCTTACAAATGAGTAGTGAGCCTCCAGGAGATTAAATTAATTGAAGGATGCCAGCCAGGTAGTTAATGTTGAGTCTTGTGCTTGAACCCTGGTTTTACAGTCTGTAAAGCCATGCCATGCTGCCAGAAGGAACCACTGCTGCATCTCAACACAGAGACCTAAATACTAAAACTGGAGAAGCTGAGACCGGCCCTCCCCCCATTCCGAAGCCCTGCAGAGAGTGTTTTCTGCAGCTCCCAGAGGCTCAGGACTGGAGATGAGCTGAGGGTATCATACTGAGGCTAAAGGAAGGTTTCGCCTTCCCCTGAACCGAATCACAATTCAACCGGATTTGGACAGCAGCATTTGCACACCTGAATTTCTTTCCTTCCCCAGAGAGAAGCTTCTCTTCCTCCAGACTGCTGAAGCTTTTAAAGCATGGGCATGTAGTTGTAATGAAATGACAGCAGGGTTTGAAATGAGATGGTCTTGGCTCTCATGCCCGCTTCCCGCGCCATCTGTGGCAAGTCGCCTCCATTGTTGAGTCTCGGCTGTTTCGTGTGTGAAATGGGAACAAAGCGTTATTATGAGGGTAACTAATTTCTTGTAATTTTACATGCTATGTAAACTGTAAAGTAGTCTACACGTGTTTTTACAGGGACAGATGGCCTGAGCCATGTTACATCTTTGAGGTACTAAAATTAAAATTCTAAGCCGGATGCAAGAGGGAGGGCCAAATAGGTCTCGGCCAGGTGAGGAAGCAGCTGTGGGGGACAGTCCAGGCTCCCCTTCCCAAGGTACAGAGGCCACTCCATGAGGCTGCTCCTCCAACATCCCCCGAGCTCCTCGTCTAGGAGCCCAGGCTCTGAGACTGCCACTGAGGCTGAAACATAGAGATTCAGGGAGGGCCCCCAAAGAAAGGAGCTTGGGTCATCAGGCTGAGCCTCCCCAACTATATCATTTCTGACCTTAACCTTACAGATCCTTAGCCCAGAACATGCTTAGAAGAACCTCCCAACCCTTCTTCATTTATCCCAGTTCTCAACACCTTACCTCTAAGTGGATTCTTTTTTTTTTTTGAAATATTTTATTTATTCATAAAAGACAGAGAGAGAGAGAGAGGCCAGAGGCAGGGAGAAGCAGCCTCCCCTTGGAGCTGGTAGCCTGATGTGGGGCTCGATCCCAGGGCTCTGAGATCATAACTTGAGTTGAAAGCAGATGCTTAACCAACTGAGCCACCCAGGTGCCCCTCTCTACCGGGATTCTTGTTGTTGTTGTTGTTGTTGTTGTTGTTGTTTTAGACTGTTTATTTATTTATTTATTTATTTATTTATTTATTCATTCATTCATTCATTCATTCATTCATTTGTTCGTTCATTCATGAGAGACACAGAGAGAGAGGCAGAGACACGGGAAGAGGGAGATGCAGGCTCTCCACGTGGAGCCTGATGCAGAAGTTGATCCCAGGATTCCAGGATCATGACCTGAGCTGAAGGCAGACACTCAACCATTGAGTCACCCAGGTGCCCTATACCTGCATTCTTGAGAGACCTGTACTTTCTTCTAAGTAGCAGATGAAATATCAGGCCATTTATATATTTTGAAGATGTTATCCCAGACCATTGGATATTTAAAAATGTTGGTGAAGGGACAAGCCATTGAATCTTCATGAGATTTATCTCCCATCCTTTAGTTATAGGCATCCTACTAAGGCTAACCAACACTTGCTCCTTCTTCCTGATTACAAAGTGTTACCAATGTAAAGTCTGAAGGCGATACTCTGTGGATGCCCAGAGGGCCCAGGTCTCTCCAGAAAATGCTGTGGAAAAGAAAAAAAAAAAAAAAAAAAACAGCATTAACACAGCCCTGAGCAAACTGGTGAATATATATGGCTGTCCCTTCCATGTCAGCGCAAACTGCTGTTTTTATTTATAAGCCACCATGAAACAAAGTCTTCTGGTGGATCTCTTGGCCTCACATAACACCTGCATTCTGGAATATTCTCTTCCCTGTAGTTTCAATCCCTGTCTCTACTGTTTGCTTTAGTAATCTGGGCATCTTGACTCATTGTTGGCCTTTGCTTTCTCCAGCATTCTAGGAATACTTGCCCTAATTGCATGTTTGCATCGTCCCCAGGACCCTCTCTGGGCTAGTGTGGGAGCTTTCTATTTCTGCTGCAACAAAGTGTCACAAACTCAATGACCTAAAATAACACAAATCTATTATGCGATAGTTCTTTTTTTTTAAGGTTCATTTATTATTTTTAGTAATCTCTACATGTCATGTGGGGCTTGACCTTGTGACCCTGAGATGAAAAGCTGCATGCTCTTCTGACTGAGCCAACCAGGCACCCCATTATATTACAGCTCTATAGGTTCATCAAACACATAGGACTCACTTGGTCAGGGATGCCTTCTTTTATGGAAGCTCTGGCAGACAATCCATTCTTGCCTTTTCCAGCTTCCAGAGACCTTTCACATTTCTTAGCCTGTAGCTCCCCTCCTCCAGCAACACATCATCCTTCTGACCCTGCTTTCATTATCACGTCTCTTTCTCTGATCTTCATTTGCCTTCCTCCTTCTTTTAAGGATCTACCTAATTAAGCGTTAATTCCATCTGCAACCCTAGTTGCAGGTAAACTGACATATTTAGAGGTTCCAGGGATTAGGACTTGGACACCTTCAGGGATGGATCACTCTTCTGCCTCCTGCAGGTAGTCAGCTTTATACTCAAGGAGAATACCCCCAAGTTAATGGACTCTCCCTTATCTAGTTTTATGTTCTAGTCCCTCTGATTGAGAATCATTAACTCTGGGACCATAAATACCCACTGGTTCCCCAATACATGCTAGCCAGTAAGTATAACTATTTTGGGGTATAGTCCCAGTCTCCCTTATCAGATGCCATATGGAGCCACAATGACACTTTGGGTTTCTGGCTATCTTTATCAATCCTACTATGTGACCAAAGGTCCTTGAAATGTCTAGGAGATCATGACAGTACATCCTTAGCTGGGTCAATAATTTATTGACATGATAATTCCAAAAGAAGACAGTTTGAAGGAGGCTGGGTTGTCTTGAGGTGTCTCCCTATGCAGGAGGAAGGCTATTTCCTAATGGGAGAGAAGGGCAACTTCTTGAGACTATGAGATGTCAGGATTCTGGAGAACCAAAATCTTTGGGGGAACCCACCAAGATGTTCAGTGACCCAGAGTTTCCCAGCCAGGGCTCTGACTTCAGTAACGTGGGCCTACCTTAACTGGACATTCAATTGTCTTTGAAGCTTTCTGCTAAGTATGACATCTTGAGTCCAAACTTCAGCATTTTGTGTGCTCTCACTAACTCAGATATGAGCTTCCACACTGTTCTCTGATCTTCACACCGTTGCCAGTTGGCCCTTGACTTGTCACTGTCCTCTGTGCTGCCATGTAATCCCATTCTCCCCTGTTTTCCCCTACTTTCCAAATGCCCGAATCAGCACTCTGGCCAGGGCATGCCTCTTCACCCCACATTCTTTGAGAGTTACCACTCATGGAAATTTTAGTAGTTGGCCACTACTCTGTATTAGGCACTCTCTGTGTTCCATGTACCACCTGGTATGGAGTCTTCAATGCAGCTGGGTGATGAGTGATCCAATCTCTAAACTCCATCTTAACATCGCTTTCTCGGACCCCTTACCCCTGGTATCACTGTGCCAACTGGGACTGCTCAAAGCAGAAGCAAAGTCAGAATCACACATGCAGGACATCTCCTGGGGTGAAATTCCTGTGGAAGGAACCTGAAGGTAGCAAAGTTGGGCAGCCCACCCACAGCGATTATTACTGTTGGATGCTAGGCCCTTGTGCCACCGTCCTGCTTAGTCCTCAGTTGGGCCACCCTGAGAAGGAACCAGGATTGTTAAAAGCTGTAGCACCCCCCCTCCACACACCAGTCACACCCAAAGAATCTTACTCTGAAAAGGGGATCCAAGCGGGAGCCTTCCTGGGTCCCTCACCTCTGTCCACCATTTGTAGGGTAGATGAAATGGATAACTCTTAAGGAAATGTGATTTCTACTCTGAAGATTTGGCTTCTCCATTTAAATATGCCCCGATCACAACTTTTGTAAGACTGGCATGAGGCGTGGCTCTTACTGTGAGAGCTCATAAGCTTGTTGGACAGGCACAAGTTTAAGGCATTACATTTTCAGAGCCTATGGATTCCCAGTTCTTTGATTGTTCCTCATTAAAAAGTAATAAATTCCAACTTCAAAGGGAAATGCACATCCTCCCTGGAACAACCTGGCCCATAGCAAGGAGAAACAATGGGTCACATCCTTGGGCCAGCTTTTCCTCTTCTGGGAAGGAAGTGACATCTCTGAGGCCTGGCAGGAGTCTGAAGCTCCAGATTTTCCCTCCCCCTGGCTGTGGCAGCAGAGGCTTGGGGCCCCAGAGGAATCTGGAGAGGTGGTCTGGGTAGACTTCCTGGTCATGCGCCTGGAACAAGGACACTTTTGTTCAACTGCATTAAACTAATGTTCTGAGGATGAGACACCCCTTCCCCCCACCACCACATGAGTACTGCTGATCATCACCTTTTGCTGCCAGCACTGCTGTTCCCACAGGAGCCTGGAAAGTGGAGTAGGAGATGAAGAGATTTGTCCTGTGAGACAAGCTCTCCACACTGATTAGAATCCTTTCCCAGGAAGACACCGTGCAAGGGCTGGTGGCCAGGTCTTTTGACTTCTAGTATAATGAGTATTTAACTGAACCACACTTAGGGCATGAAAAGGAATTTTATTATTTTATTATTTTAGTTTTACTTAAATTCAATTATCATATACTGTATTATTGGTTGCAGAAGTAGAGTTCAGTGATTCATCTGTCTATAACACCCAGTGTTCATCATATCATGTGCCCTCCTTAATGCCTGTCACCCAGTTACCCCATCCCTCTTCCCCTCCAGTGGCCCTCAGTTTGTTTCTTATGATTAAGAGTCCCTTATAAGATTTTTATTAGTGATAAAAAAATGAGCGTATATCTGAAATCACCCATATGTCTTATGCTGTATAATTACTATCTTTAAATATTTGCTACTTGAATGACAAAGAAACCTAAGAATCATGTAGTTTGGCCCCCTTCTTGCATGGCTGAGGAGCTGAAAGTCAAGGAAGGAAAAAGCTACCACCCACCTAAGGGCTCTGCTCTACCTCTGGGCAGTGGTCTCCTGGAGAGCAAGGTTAAGCCTAAACTGTGTCTGTCCCCAGTGGCCCCATGGGTCTTAGCACAGAGTCAGTATCCATCAAATGAGTGCTGAGTGACTGAAGGTTGATCAGAGACAACCTCAGAGTCAAGGCAGAGAAATATGTCTAACACAGTTATTCGGAGCACAGGAGCCCCATCTAAATCTCACAGCTGAGATGATAATGCCAAGGTAGGGAGGAAGGACAGTTGTGGGGAGGCAGTTGGAGGAAGGACAGTAAGGAACAACGAGTGAGTAGAAGAAAGTATCCTTTCTAAAAATTACCAACAGTTTTCTTTATGACATAGGCAGCTTTGTAGTTTTACCATATTGAATCCAGCTGGCAGTTGGGGTGGTGTACACAGTTGTAAATACTAAAGCGCAGCCACGATCTCATTGAATGTCTGAATTCTTCATACCATTTAAGGGACTGAAATCTAGGCATTATGAGCATCTTAAGCAGGCACCATGTCACATCCTTAAACTTTCACGGAATCTGGTAAGTGGCCATCAACCAACATTTGCAAAGAGAACGAACGCTGGGTTTAACATACTATTGATCATCACAAAGCTGAAGCAGCTGGATACCTTTTGCCAAGATGTAATCTTGAAGTCGACTCAGTGTGACTAAGACTCTTAAATGATTTTCATGATGTTCACCAGTGTCAGTATGAAATCTATTGAGGTACGTAGAGTAATGGCCTGGGGATGTTCAGTGCAGTATAAATATGAGGCCGTTTCTGGTAGATAAACTTCTCGAAGGACAGTACTTCTTTGGATAAAGCCTGGCAATCTTTGCACCCCCTCCATCAAGCTGGATTTTCTGGTATTTTCCCCACGACTTTATTTTCAGCTATTTTCATGGTAAGGAGACTTTTGTTAACTTTATTTTAACAAGGACACTTGTGTTCAACTGCATTAAACTAATGTATTTCTAGAATGCATGTCTCTCTAAATATAAGTTTGCTATGTTATTAAACACGCTTTTTTAAGCCACACATGTATCATCCTCCTCAAATGACATTCTGACCTTCCCCTGTGGGAAATGCCTCTCTAAGTCTTAAACCATCCAATCACAAGAGTAGAACCATGGACTCAATAACCCGTATCACAGAGTCCCACAGAAATTTCAGCGGCCCTTGGCAGTTCAGAAGCAGTACAATGAATGAGAGATGAGAAAGTCATGGCTCAAATTCCAGTGCTGCAACTCTTTCAATATGTGAATTTGGCTAAATCACTTAGACTCTCCAGGCCCAAGTGTAATTTATAAAATTGGAGTATTGACAACTGTTTTGCTGATTCCTAAAACACTCTATGAATGGAGTTAGACTGGAAAGGATGGGGGTGGGGTGGGGATTGCAGACAACAAGACTAGGGAGAGGGCCAGGCTGACAAGTGCGCTTGCCTCCCCTCTTAGTTGTAGAACTGCTTCGTTGTAGATGTCCTGAGGAACAGTCTCCATGGCATCAACTACTACCCTCCTCCCCCTCGCCCTACCAGCAGGGAAGCAGGGAGAAGGGCTTGGAAGTTGCAGTTGCCTCTTTGATACAATGTGCAGTTTTGCAGTTCTGATCCATAAAGATTATTGACTCATTTTCCCTGTGGTCCATTCACCTTCCAGGACACAGATGTCCCGACAATTCGTATCTCTGTGATTCTAGGCTATACTGAGTCCTGAGTTTAGTAGAATTGTCAATTATATTGGTATTATTATAGCTAAATCACTATACTTACAAAGATAGATTTTACACATACTTACAAATTTACTTTTATCACTCTGCTTTTTTTCTTTGTTTTAGAAAAAGAGAGCCCTCAGGGTGGGAGGGGCAGATGGAGAGGGAGACAGAGAGAATCTCAAGCATACTCTCCACTAAGTACAGAGCCCTACTTGGAGCTGGATCTGAGGACCGTGAGATTACAACCTGAGCTGAAATCAAGAGTCAGATGCTTAACCAACTGAGCCACTCAGGCATGCCTCTACCCTTTCTTAATAAAATATTTTATACAACATTAAGAAAAAGAAACCAAAGAATAAAAGGATAGAGGAAGAAAAAGTAAATAGCTTAAAACTCTAGGGTAATCGTTTTTAGAATTGAACATAAATTTAATTCTGACCTCCCACTCTCTTCATTTCCTCCCTTTCTACCTTCCTTTGTATATTCATTCAGTCGGAGATTAAATCTGCAAATATCCCTGATGACTTCTTCTGCATCATGCATTGTTCAGAAAATGCATACACGAAGAACACATCATTCCTGCACAGAAGGAACTCAAGGTATGCTGGGGAAGCTGACAAGAAACTAGATAGTCACAATGCTTCTTGAGAATTACTATGACATAGATAAGCTGGAGGCATTATGGGGCCTCTTGACCTAGCCTAGGGGGAGGTAAAGAAGGACTCACTGGAAAAAAAAAAAAAATGGCCAGACCACACGTCCTGAAAGATGAGTAACAATTTGTGAGGCAAGAAAGTTGATAAGTATTTTTAGATAGAGTGATCAGAAGGCCTATCCGTAGAAGACCGGAATGCTCTCCACTACTGCTGCCCAAAGCTGAAACAATTTGTTATGAAATGCACTGTGTCTGAGTAAATAAAATTCATGAATTAATCATGAAAAACACACTTTTCCTGTCATCAAACTCTGACAATTTTTTTTCTCAGGTGTTATAAAGAGCATACAGTAATACAATAAGCAATGTTTTCAGGATCAATTTTGTCACAGGCATAGACACAGATTTTATCTGATTACATCTCACAGTCCCTTCAAAGTCCCAATGAGTGTGTGCTTGGCATTGACATGGTGGCACAACCTGCCAGAGAATATAGAAGCTTAATGAAGAGAGACAATTCCCTGGGGACTGAGGTTGTCTAGAAAGACACTCCGGAAAGATGTCTCTAAGTCTGAGCCTCTCTTGATTTGCTAGGATTAAAATTTCTGCCAGAAGACATTATGTAATTCTTGTTACTGGGTTTGCTGAGAGCTGGGCCTCACCCTGTAGTTTCAGGATGCTCACATTGTAGAACATCACAAGGGACAGGCCAGATTGGGAAAGATCAGTGCAGGAATGTTTAGAGCAAATTCCATCCTACATCACCCTCTCACATAGCATTGCTCAAGGCAATATCTTATCCTTTTGGGCCATTTTTCCTTCTGGATCCCAAGTCTAACACACTGATCTGCTTACACCAAAACTCATAGTTTATATGGCCAGTATCATATCAGTTGGAAAAAAAAAATAGATTCATTCTGTTTTTCAGAGAGCTTATTTTCTCACATTTACTAGAAAAGAACTTCTTTTCTAGAAGGCTTCCCATGCCTATAGACATAATGGAGTTGAGAACATAAGAAGGGAGTAAGATGCCATTGGTCTGAATTTTGGCTCTTCCTCTTTGAAGCAGAAAGAATGCTAAGTTGCTTTACTTCTCTGTGTTTTCAGTTCCTTCATTTGTAATTTAGTGATGATATTACCTACCTCATTTGTCTATTGTGATATTTACATAGGATAAATCATTCAAGGCATGCAATGATGGCTTCCTGTGATTTTTAGATAGGCAGTTTCAGTCTCTCTATCTTAATTTGCTTCTTATGAACCCTTGGAATCTCTGAAAACAAACATGTGCTAAGAGGAGAGAGAAAGGAAACATGACTACCAATTGGCAGTAGATGAATCCATGGTGTCCCTAGGAAGTCTCTAGATGCTCCGTGTGCCCAATAGGGCACATTGCACAGTGCAAAGGGTTCTGGGCTGACCAGGGGCAGGGCCAGGACTGGAGGTGACCTCAGGTGTCCCCATGCATAGCAGTTCAACTGCTCAGGAGAGATCCTATGGAAACAAGAATGGGAATGCCAGGAGGTGTTGCAATGTTATTTTAGAGAATTCATCTGCTTAGTATTATAGTTCCCCTCATTTAACCCTCAGAGGTTTTGGACACTGTCTGGTGTGAAAATTTTTTTCTGTTTAGAAAGAGTTCCGCTCATTGCTCATTACTTTAGCAGACTGCACATTAGGAGAACTTGTTTATCCTGCTAAGTGAGTCATCAATATCCTGCTCTATACTAAGCCATGGAATGGTAGATTTGGAAAGAATCTCAAGGCTCATCCAACTCAGCTCCTTCATTTTGCTGATGGGGAAATGAAGGCCCAGAGAAGAGAGGAAGGTGCATAAAATCACACTATCCTGGACCTGGGCCTGAGAAGCAGGTCTCCTGATCCCAAGTCCCATATGTAATCGATTAAATGCAACAAACATCCACAGAGTTCTGGAAGGACTAGGTGAAAAGGGAACCATGCTAGATTCTATGCACATGATGTTTCAGCAAAACCTCTCAGCAGCTATGGAAGAAATTCATATTTAAGAAAGGAAATATGGCACTTAGTGAAGGAGATAAAAATAGGAAGTGACTCCATCATTCATTCTACATAAAAAATTATTTGTGCATTTACTCCCAGCCACAGTGCTAAGCACTGGGATATGGGAGAGAACAAGACAGATATGGTCAATGTCCTCACTAAATTTATAATCTAGTGAACTCTAGAGTCTACACCACATATATGGTTTTAAACTTGGCTACTTCAAGCACTTGGGTTCCACAGAAATGCCTCAAGGTCTACTATGAGGCTGCAAAGGAGATCAAAGCTGGGCTCCACATCTCTCCCTCCACTCATTACCATGTCACCTTTGGAGGTGACATTTTGTCTCTTGATACTAGGACTTTATGTAAAATTTCACTTGAAGACAAGATTCCTTTGATTAATCCACTAAGTTGATCCAAGCTGCTTCTATTATTCAGAAAATCTTCATCCACAAGTGCAAAAACTCTACTCAAATTACTTTGATAACAGGAACAATATGATTTATTGGAAAATTTTGGGTGCATCAAGGTTTAGGCTCAGGCAGGTCAATGAGCTCAAACTGACAGGGCTGTCACCTCCTGTTTGGCTTCAAATAAGTCTAGGTCTGAGAATTTAACCAAGAATATCAGGATTTGCTTTCCCTTCTTTTCCCTCTTTATTTCTCCATTCTGCTTATCTCTGCTTGGCTTATTAGTCCTAATTGGCCTCCAATAGTGATGATATGACTGTTAACAGCCCAAGATTTATAACTTCCAGAAGAAAGAAATATCTTCTCTCCCTATATGCATATAGCCATGTCAGGGAAGAATATTATTCTTTCTCCTTGGGTCCCTTGCTTATCTCTAAATGAATCAGTAGAGCCAAGGACAAAGGGACACTCTTAGTAGCCAACCATTGCTCAAGTGGCAACCCCAGTGGAGGGGACTGGGCACCATGATAGACAGTCTCACCAACATTACAAAAAAAAAATGGAAGAATAATTTTATAGAAAAAAAGAAAGTTGAGAATGTGCAAGTGGAAAGACCAAAGCTGTGGTATCACAGTCTATTACATGACTTTTTTTCTAAGTTGATATAGTATTACTTGATAACCTATCACCTTATTCTACTTATTTTTTTTTAATATTAACTAACTCTACAGATGCTTCCAGGCAGTTCAAACTAAAGCATAGCAAAGCTAGGACCCAAATCCTTGATTTCAAGATAAAGGCAAAATGGAATGACCATTACACTATTCCTAGATCATGTAGCTAGAAGAAGACCCAAGAAGGAGAAGGAAGAGAAGGAAAAGAAGGAAAAAAAGGGGGAAGAGGAGGAAAAGATTGGGTGCATGAGTTTCACTCTAGTCTAATACTAGAATCTAGTTGCCAAGATGTAACCAACTTTTTTCTTACACTGAGATCTGAGTTTAGTTTGTCCCAGACACTTTTATCTAGGAGACATTTGTGTAATTTGTGTAGGTTTGTTTGTTTTACCAGAAGATAATCTTTCTTGCCAATCTCTACAACCGTGGATGGTTCTTTACTTAAACTTTGTGAAAAGTACACAGAGCCAGGATCTTTTAAAGACATGATTCAGGGGTGCCTGGGTGGCTCACTCAGTTAAGCCTCCAACTCTTGGTTTTGTCTCACATCATGATCTCATGGGTCATGAGATCGAGCCCCATGGAGATTCTCCCTCTGTCTCTCCCTCTGTCCCTCCCCACCCCGACTCATGCATGCACACATTCTCTCTCTAAAATAAATACATGAATCTTTAAAAAAACATTTAAAAACATGTATCAAATGAGCCTGCCAGGCTACTGAGAGCTGGAGAATGTTGAAGAAGGTAACGATGCTGAGGGCCAACTGATCACTCTAGAAGTTTCCAGCTCCACAGGAACGGTTGGCCACAACCATGCTCTCCTCAGAGGGAACTGTTTTCCTGCTCTCTCAGTAAGAGTATGGGGACCATGAGAACTCATTGTTAATGAGAACAGTTTCATTGAGAAAGTTGCTACACAGGAGTCACCTTCAGATAATTTTGATACCCACGGTATAATGCTGGTGCATTATTACTGCATTGTCATTCCTTGGATGAGGAATGAAAAGAAGCAACTTCTCTATTTTCCAAGTAGGAGAATGCACACAAATTCCACATAAAGGCAAAAAGGGCTTGTTATATGTGAAAAATAATGATCCTGAGAGCCAAGCAATCTAGATTTCTGGCTCTGCCCTTCTTTGCTATGAGGGACTGTCAAAACCTCTTTCTATTTGGACTGTATTTTCAAAATCTGAAAAATACAAGCCTTGGTTTGCATGATTAGTAAGACTTATTTTGGTTTTAAATGTTCATATCTAGATCATATTTTTTGTAATACAAATTCTAGAAGAACGATGCCTGTTTGGTTAAGTGAAAATATTGTTTTCCACATGTAGTTTTTGGAAGTTGGTCTTGTTCATTGGCAGTAAGCTCTCATATTTCCAACATATTCTTTTTTTTTCTGTTTTTCTTAACAAAACTTACATTGTGCTGAAAAAGATGTTGAATGTCTATCGCTTTCAATAGTTTCCTCTTTATGGATAGCTTTCTTCCTCAATATACAAATATAATGAAATATTCAAAGTGCCCTTAAAGATCTTTTTTTCTCTATAAGCTTCTCCTTATGATATGCACGTGGATTGTCAGTCACCAAAGAGGCTTATCCCATACCACCCTCCTTGTCTGAGGGCATCTAGAAGTCATGGTTAACTTTCCTTGCCTCCAAAGAAAAGGATAGAAATCTCAACATAGCAATAAGCCTTAATCTTGGAAAGTTGGTTCTTCTACCTACAGGAGGATGTGTGCGTGTTGAAAATAGGGAATAAAGGCTTCATCTAAACTATGGAGATTCTTCTCCCAATTCTGCCCATAAACTAAGTATGTAAGAATTGCTAATATTGATATGCCATTTTGCAGTTTATAATACCATTCCATACATATTATCTCACAGGATCTGCACAAATAACCCTGCACATCGGCAGTATTCATTGTGTTTCCTAGATGAGGCAATGAGGCCCAGATGGTTTAACTGAAGTGCCAAGACAGCTAGTGGGGACCCAGGGCCGGGATCCAGCTCTCACCAACCCACTTTGGGAGCGTGGGCTAACACTTTATGGCCCTGGGACTCAGTGTCCCCACTGGCATGTCAGGAACTGTGACCCCAGGTTACCCAATTCACAGGTATGAGGGTGTTCTGAGAAAATATAAATGCCATTCATTTCTAATTGACTGAAATCCAAGTCTATTTCAATAGCTCAGCAACATGGTCAAATATCAAAGACCCGAATTTAGCAACTCCTAAAGTCAAAACAAACCCAGCGCCACACAAACTCTACCTTCTCCGGGGAACAAGGTAGTAGTATTAAGCCCGCAGCTGACCTAGGATTCTATCCAGTGGGAACTGAAAAGGAGAAATGAGCTTTACATTTGCAATTTTGCTGTGGTTTGAGACCTCATTTGCAAAAAAGAAGTTACTTACCAGGGAGGAGGAGAAACCTTTTGGTGGATATAAAAACTGGAGATGAAATAGGAAAAAGAAATCATAGATTTGAAAATCTTACAAAAGTAACAAATGAATAATTTACAGTTTTTCCTTCATTTATTGAAAAACATTGGAACATGTTCTTAATGCAATTCTTGAGTTCTCCTCTTGGAGCTAGTACTCACTTAGTCGTCTTCTTCTTCTTCTTCTTCTTCTTCTTCTTTTTCTTTCTTTCTTTTTTTTTTTTTTTTGTTGTTGTTGTTAAAGACATTTATTTGGAGTCTGTTTCTCCTGGCTTTTCCTATGACACCAGCGCTGAGCACCGCCTGCATTCTCCTACCACCCAAGCTTTCAGCCTTCAGAGGTGGTGTCTACTTGCCTACTTGTCTCTCAGGCTCCCCACCACACCATGCTGACTTTCAGAACTGCCCCCTTACCCCCTCTCTCACCCTCCCCAGAAGGCTTATAAGAATTCCTCACCTCCATTATCATCAATTCATCTTCAATTCTGCCCTTTGAAAATTCCCAAGTGTCCCTCCTCTGACCCAGAACACTCTGATACCTTACACTTTTTTTTTTTTGATCCCTGTGGTTAATACAGGGCTGTCAGATTTAGAAATAAAAATATAGGATCCTCAGTTAAATTTGAATTTCAGGTAGTAAAGTTTTGGGAAAAGGATGTCCTGCATCTACTTGTGATTTCACACTTATGACAGAAGCAGAGCAGGGATCACTAGTTCCATTCTACAGAGCAGAAAACTGAGGTCTACCAGGGTAAAAGACATTGCCCAAGATCACCCAGCTAGGATGTGACATTGCTGGAATGTGAGCCTAGGTTGGCCAATCTCAAAACCCATGCTTTTCTATGGCAGTGTTGCTATCTGTATTACACGTAACGGCATATCTGTAGTACTTGACAGTTTTCAAAACACTTTCAAATGCATGATCTTGATTAATCTTCATAGGAGCCCCTCTGAGATAGGTGCCACATTTAATTTGTTCTAACATGCTTTTTTTTTTTTTTCCTTTTAAACACTCTAACATCTCTGATTTCAGGATGTATTTTATTGTCAATAGTGTGTCAGTATAATTGGCAGCAGTTTTTTTTTCTTTCTTAAAAATGCATAAAATAATGGCAGCTTGGTTTCAATTAAATGCAACATTATTATGTATTTTCTGCAGCTGAGAAAACAGGCTCAGGGAAGTCTGGTCTCCAGCCTAAGGTGGCAGACACTGCAATTAAACCTGTCTTCCTGACCTTTTACTACCACATTGAAAGGAAATTATACAGGTTTTCTCCCCCAAGACACACAATAGAGCTAAGATGGTTCTGTGAACTATGCCAGATATCAGACTTCTCACAGGAGGGTGGAGCTGTGTGATCCCCTTTCCTCAGTTTCTACGTAAACTTAGAACTTAAAGACTGAGCAGGAGACATAAAGAACCTACCAAAGAATGGCTTCTCCCTTTTGTCTAATCTTCTGGGGGAACTACACAGAAAACCCCACAGCTAGCTGCAGTGTCACACAGGCGGAAGATTCAAAGAAATGTGAGACAGAGCCTGCCTCCCTTAAAATCATCCAGCAGTGCCTGGCCCTGCCAGCCAGAGAGCTCTCCTGAGAAGACACAGGCTGCTCGCTCCATGCCTGGGTCCTGGCCCGAATGTTTAATGACTCAGGCAGCACTGCTACCACTACTTCCCCTTGGAGCTCCAGTCAACAGTCTAGACTGCTGGAGGCGATCATTCTTGATATTGGGCCCAAATGTCCCAGCATGTATTCATGGAACTTCATTCCAAATGTTGTGTTCCTGGGCTCAAACCAGCTAGTATCAGGAGGGACGCTTCATTAGAAAAGAGAAATGCAATTTGCAAGAAGAAGGAGGAGGAAGCGAAAGAGGAGGAGGAGGAAAAGTTGGAGAAGGAGAAGAGGAGGAGGGAGAAGAGAAAAATGACGTCTTGATTAGAAGTAGGCAGGTCAGAGATTGAACTGATTTATGTGTTCAGAGCTTAAGCGTCCTGCAAGAGGCATCTGCCAGAAAGATGATCATTTCTAAAGAAGTGGCTTGAAGTTTATAGAATTGAAGGCATTCGACATGGTACTATCTTTAAAGAAAAAGAGCTTATAACTGGAAGCTTGTACGGATCTAATACGGCACCGTGACTACAGTCAACAAAACTGTACTGTATACTTGAAAGTTGCTAAGAGAGTAGATCTTAAAAGTCCACATCACACGCAAAAATGTTAACTATGTGAGCAGTGGATGTGTTAACCCTCTGTGGTGACCATCTTGTAATATATACGTGCATCAAATCATCAGGTGTGCACCTTCATCTCAGATAGTGTTACATGTGAATCATATCTCAGTAAAGCTGGGAGAAAAAAAAAAGAAACAAAAAGAGCTGATTCCAGATCAGAAGTCTATCAGTGGATTTCCCTCGATGTTGATAATAGAAGCATTTTACTTCCCTACGCTCCCAGTGATCACATGGCTTAAGCTTCCCATCAAGCCTGTCGGTCAATGTTAACACTTTCATTTTATGGAGAAAGAGACACCCGCTCAAAGACCTCAGGGACTTTTCTCAAGTCAACAGACTTTTCATGGCAGAGTGGGTCACTGAGGGGGGATCTCATGACTCCAAGGGCTACATTCTTTTTACTCCTTGCGCCTGTAGCTAATGGCACCTCAGGAAATTAGAACAGAGACCAGGTTTGGTTGGGTGAACTTGGGAGCAAGTTGGGGGGAGGGAGGTTAGGTTGGTTAGAATGGGAGTAGTATAGCCTCAAGGGGGCTCAAGAGGCTGCCCTGTGACCTATAGATACTGCCCCTCAGAGCCTGCAGCAGGTCTGTGAATGGGCAAGACGGTGAGGAGGAGAGGTTCGTCTCAGGAGAGCCATCTCATAACCCCTGGAGTCTTAATGGAAGAAGGTAAAGGCTTACTCTTGGGGGGTGATCCCAGAATAAAAGGCCTTTGCTAGTGAATCAGAAGGTTATGAAGAGGATTATTACCTCCTTTCTCCAAGAATCTTGATACAGGAAAAAGGATTTTTTTTAATAGCATCATACTTCCTCCCATGCAGCCAAAGTTGCTCAAAATGGTATAATGGAAAGAGAATCATCTTTGCAACTAGATGCAATTGGGTTGAGTCCAGGCTACACCGTGTACAGATTTATGACCTGAAGCAAGTCATTTGACCTTCCTGAGTCTGAGTTTCCTCCTCTGTTAAGACAGAGGTGAGTGATATCACCTCTCTCCCGAGGCTTCCAGAGACTGCTCACACGAGGTTGACCTCTTCACTCTCTCCTCGGGCTCCCCGAGGCCGGCCTGCTCAGTCACTGCCACACACCCTGTATTTCAGTGGCGCTTTGCCTCCCTGTCCGCTTGCATTTGCATTTGCTCAGCTCCTTGGAGACTTCACATCACTGTCTCTAGCATCACCCACAGCAGACTCTCTGAATCTTCTCAAAGAGGGATGTAGGGAGAGTGGGAGCAGGAAAGGTGAGAGAGATCTTTCTCTGTTTAGGGAACCCCACAAATCTAGAATGCATCCCCCATTTGCTCTAAGACCCTCACCCTTCTGTCTCCTTCCAATCTCCCAAGTCCTGGTCCCAAGCCCTGCCTCCTGAAATCTAAAAGGGACATTCTGGGGATAAAAGAGTATCTTTTCACAGGGAGGAAGTGAGTTTATAACAATTAAATATTGGTGTTTTGCAGTTGGCAGTGGTCTTTCACATCATCTCCTTTTTTTGTTTGCTTTTTTTTAACTTTATTTATTTGAGAGATAGAGAGATGACAACAGAGATAGAGAGAGAAAACATGAACAGGGAAGAGAGAGAGAAGCAGGCTCCCCATGGAGCAGGCAGCCCGACACGGGGCTCGATCCCAGGACCTGGAGATCACAACCCAAGCCAAAGGCAGATGCTTAACCGACTGAGCCACTCAGGTGCCCCATGATCATCTCCTTTGCATCTAGCAACAGGCTCCTCCAGGAAGATGGACAGATGGTACTCCTCCCATTGTACAGATGAGGAAACTGAGTCTGAGAGGTATAGCTGAATGCTCTAGTCACACCGTTCCCAGCAACCAAACCAGAAGCAGAGGCCGTGCGGCCTGCCTCCCTCTCTGGGCCTCCCTGGGCTTCATCTCTCAAAGATAATGTGAGGCTCACAAGGCTCCAAATGATGACAGGAGAGACATTTCCCCAGCGTCGTGGATGTGAGGGGGCCCTCGCGGCCTCGGGGACCGGGCTGTGCAGCCCACACTTCCTGCTCACTCATCAGACGGGCCTCCGGGCCTCGGAGCAGAGCGGCCTGCAGCGCCCGGTGCGCTGAATCATCGCAAGCCCGGCTGGCAGGGGGACCGGCGGAGAGGGGTGTGGGTGGCCGTGTCCCAGACAGAGGACGCTGGGCCAGATGGAGACGCGCCTGCTAACTTGGATGGGGCCGGGGCCAAGGCCGGATCCCTGGTGCTGCTCTCTTGATGGAAGAGGTGGCCCAGCAGGCGGCCAAGGGGAGCTGCCCACTGCTCGGGGAGTCCCTGGCGTGGGGACAAGTGCAAGGGTGACCAGGGGCCGCCCAGCCGGAGTGGGGGGTGCCGAGAAGTGCAGACACAACCTAGTTCTTGGTAAGGAAATTTGGGCAGCAACCACAGCGTGGCAAAGATGCTATTTATACAACACCCATCTGGTGAGCATTCTGGGTGCTTCCCTCCAGACACACAACTCAAATACAGCAAGTTCTTGTGCTGAAGCCCAGGCTCACTCTGCCACTGCTGAGCTGCCTGCCAGGGTCCTGTCCAGGACCATCCCACTTCAATGGGGGGGTGATTCCAAACCGCCCTCCCCCCTCCTCTGGAAGGAGCACAGTAATAATCAGGACAGCTACAATCATTCCCGACTCTGCTAATCACTTCTAATTTTTATAACAATTCTGCTAAGTAGGTGTCATCATCCTCATTATGTATGTGAGCAAATGGAGATCTGCCAAGGTTAAGTCACCCCCACCCCTCCCCGAGGTCACACAGCTGGGAGCAGAGGGTCTGGGGCACTGATGTCAGCTGACTGCCTGTGCAGGGGGGTCCCTTGGCCTGCAGGTGACAGGCCGGGGTGGGAATCCGGGTCTCCCTCACCCACCTCGGAGGCAAGCCCTGCTCTGCTTCACACCTTCCCACGCCCCCTCCCCAGGCCCCGGGAGGGAAAGATTCCCTGACAGTCATCTCCGCAGGAAGGCAAGATCGCTGCTCTCATTGGCTCAGCACTGAGCATGCTTTTATGGCTTCCATCCTCTGGAATTTGTAGGCAAATGTTCCACTTTCGTCTTTGGCCAACCCAACCACCGATTTCACGCTGCCAAAGCCCGACTGCGAATGGGGAACTCCTGCTGTTGCCACCTCCACCTTCCTGGGCTCCTTCTCTGCCATCCAGCTCCTCCCGGGGAGCACAGCCGGGCCCCGCCAACGCTGCGGGGGTCTGCAGCCCGACTGGGAGGGCGCCTGGCTCCTGGGGGGGTGCTCCTTCCATCCTGCGGGGAGCCCCGTGTGAGCCCCGGCAGAGTCTGAAGACGATGTAGGAAGTCATTTGTTTAGGTTTGTCCCCCACTCTGTCTGGGGTGGGAGGACAAGAGGGAAGAGGGCCAGAGCAAGGATCTCAGAATCCTACTGAGTGCGCTTACAGACGTGAATGAAAAGAGAAAATTCTAGGTCTATAAATCTAAGCAAATTGGGCGGGGGGGGGGGGGCAGTGGGAATCACAGAAAAATAAGTACAGAGTGCTTGTTAATTGCTTTCATCTTAATGGGAAGGAAGGGGAGTGGGGGACAGGGGAGGGATGAGGGAAGAAACAAAGACAACCAGCATTTGCTAATCTCCTCCTGTGTCTTGCACGGTGGTGGGTCATGGTGGGTCGCAGAGACGGGATGACAGACCAATTGCTTTTGCTTCAGATTGATGGCTCAGGGATCTGTGACTTTAGGCAAGTCCTTTCCCTCTCTGGGCTTTGTCTTTCCATCCCAATCCACGCGGGGGTAGTTGAGCTCCCTCCACTGCCATCCAGGCCCACGCAGCTAGACATGTAGAGGCTCAGAGACCGGCGCTGGGCTCTGCACCGGCTGTGAGTGACCCAAAGCAGGAGTCGGCCCTCGCCGTGTCACACGCGGGCAGCTGGAGGCCTGCAGGCAGGGCTTGCTCTGGGCTCAGGGCCCGTGCTGTCAGGGAAAGCCTCTTGCCTTTTCTTTTTCTTTCTTAAGATTTTTTTATTCATGAGAGACACAGAGAGAGGGGCAGAGACACAGGCAGAGGGAGAAGCAGGCTCCCTGCGGGGAGCCCAATGCAGGACTCGATCCCAGGACCCTGGGATCACGCCTGAGCTGAAGGCAGATGCTCAACCGCTGAGCCACCCAGGCGTCCTGCCTCTTGCCTTTTCCTTGTAGCCTGGCATCCTTCCTTGGCTTTTAGGACAAAGGGTCTGGCTGCTAGTCTGAGAAGGTTACGGGCAACCAATGGGGGGGTGGGGTGAGGTTGAAGGGAGGGAAGGAGAGGGCAGGAGGTGTAGGGGGGCAAGGCAGATGAGGGTAGTCACCACATGGGTCGCAATGGTAGATGTTCAGAAGCCAAGCTTCTCAGCAAGGCGGCCTGGCTCTATTTAGGGAGATGGCCTGCACGCAGTGTGGACCAACATAGTGATTGCTATCCCAGGCCTTGGGGTCGAGGCCCACCTCTGCGAGCAACTGAACACGTACCTTCCCTTCTCTTCCTTTGCAAAATCAGAGATGGGCAAGGGCCTTTCCAGTGAGAGTCTGCCTCCGTCATATCTCGCTCAGTTATCGTTGGCCCCCCACGGAGCACCCAGGGCCGCTTCATGGGCGCAGCTCGCTGGGCCGTGATGCCTTTCTTATCTCTAAGGACTCGAATACTTTTCGATTTCTCTAAGGACTCAAATAGTCAACAAAGGGCGCCCATCCTGGAGCTGGCGGCCTTCCCTAGAGTCTCTAACCCTCCAGATTCAGGTCTCTGGGTCTGGGCCTCCTGCTCCCTCACCTCGCCACCCTTCTCTACCACAACCTCCTCCCCCTGATGGCTCCTTGGGGGAAAACCTGAGGTGAGGTTGCCAGGGTGACTCCTGTATCAACTGGGCAAGGAGCCCAATGCTCTCGGAGATACCCTCAAGTTTGGGGATCAAGGGACTCAAGTCTTTTCCACAATCAGAAGAGAGAGCAGCCCCTGGCTCCTGGGATACCAGGATCTTCAGGATATTACAAATATATACGTGGTTGGGCCTACTTATTTTAGAGTTTGGTGGGTCTTTTTTTTTTTTTTTTTTGGTAAAAGTAGGACATGGGTTGTGCAGAGTACTCTAGTTGGGGGGGGCGGTTGCTCAGAAAGCAAGAAAGCAAGTGTGAAGAAAAGGGGAGAGGAAGGAAGAAAAAGGAAAGGAATGAAAGGAAGTGGGAAGACAGGATGGCTTAGGGGGGCTAGAGGAGGGGAAGTGGGGGGGAAGAGGAAGGAAGGAAGGAGAGAAGAGAGAGGCAGGAAGTGCAGGGACCACTGGCCAGTGGGGATCTGGCCCCCAACTTGGGCACCTGCCCCGCCACGAGCCAGAGCCTCTGTGACCCTGGAGCCCTGGTCAGCCCCCGGCCGCTGCTGGTCCCCGAGGAGGCTGCAGGTGCAATAATGAGCGCATGTCCCCTTGCCCCCCCCGGGCTGCCCGAGGTGGCTCACTGACCTTGTCGCCCACAGGCCCGGGCTCCAGCGTGCACCTGGCCTTCTAGGCCAAGGGGAGACAAGGTGGCTGGTGGGTGCAGGGAGCACGCCGTCGAGGCCCACACTTCCCATTGCCTTAGGGGGCTGGGGACCAATGCCCACCTGGTGGAGGAGGCAGCTCACAGGCCCTGGGCCAAGTCCCTTCGGAATCCTCTTTACTGGGGGCCCATGGGGGTCAGCGGTTGAGCGTCTGCCTTTGGCTCAGGTCGTGATCCCGGGGTCCTGGGATCGAGCCCTGCATCAGGCTCCCCACACCCTCTGCCCATGTCTGCCTCTCTCTCCATGTCACTCATGAACAACTAGATAAAAATCTTAAAAAAAAAAAAAAAAAGAAAAAAGAAAAAATCATCTTTACTGATGTTGTTAGAAGAATTTAATCAGCCTCCCTCTTCTGCAGTCAATGAATCCTGAGCCTGGGCGTCCTAAATCCTACTTCACTCTTTATCCTCCGTGAGCCGGTTGTCCTTTCAGGGGCTGGGTCTTCTCCCCTGCGCCCTGGGGGTGACCCTTGTAGACCGTGGGCCAATCAGGAAGCAGCACGAGTGCCCATTGCTTTTTGCTGTGCTTGCGGCCTGGCACTCAGCAGGTGCACACAAAGGTCGGTTCTCAAGCCCTTCCAGAGCCTGATTCCATTTTGAATCCATTCCATTTCTTTTTCCTATTTCCAATCATTTAGGGGCACCAAAGTCTACGCACTCCTAGAAAAGCTGTCATTTCTTTCAAAAGGAAAAGAAGATGTTGTGTGGCAAAGATATCCAGGAGGAAGGTGCAATGAGCCCTAACCACAGAGGCCATGTGATGTTCATTCATTTGCTGAGAGGTTGAAGGTAACCGGATAGCACAGGCTTCCTAAGGATCCTCCGGTGACTGAGCTGTTGTGCCAGCTTGTTCCTGCCGTTCCTTCAGCCCTGGGCTTGCTGTCACTCATCCTGGCACCCAGGCACGGTCCCTCACAGCCTCCTCGGAGCACTCTTCCCCATCAACTTTGGCTCCAATAATTGGTTTCCTTAATGCATAGCTTTTACTCTCTTCTGCACAGTTTTTTTTTCTCTCTCTCTCTCTCTCTCCTGAAAGTTTGAAAATTATTTTTGTATTCGTCTATTTCCTGCCTTTTCTTACCAATTTTTCTAAGGAGATTCAGCTGTTCGTACCATCTGGTCATAGTCTCAAGAATTAGAAAAAAAGTTCTTAGTGATAAGAAATTTCATCCCGACTTGCTGCAGGTACGCAGGCAGGGATCGGGATGGAGAGGACAGATGTCTCGAGTTTGCTGCTATTGTGGGACGTTCTTGTTTAGTCCAGGGGAATCGTTTGAAGGTGGTATCATACTACACACACAGATGTGCACACACACACACACACACACACACACACACTACACAACAGACCAGGGATGAGGAGATCAGATTCCCAATTCTATCTCGGCCACCGTCTTGCACAGTGACCTTAGGATAATCACATAGTCCTATAAAGCAGGTCATATTATTTTAGGATATATTTTTAAAAGATATATGTATGTATTTATTTGAGAGAGAGAGAGAGCAAGAGAGAACACGAGCGGGGCAGAGGGGCAGAGGGAGAGGGAGCCCATCACAGGGCTCCGTCTCAGGACCCTGGGATCATGACCTGAGCTGATGGCAGACAATTAAATGAGCCACCCAGCACCCCCCAATCATATTATTTCAACTTTATAGATGAGAATACTGAGGTAGAGCGTTACTGTCTGCTCAACAGCACACTTCTGTTATATAGACCAGCCCTCTCAGTCCCCAAAGAGCTGAGTTTAGAGTAGAAAGGAGGGCTGTTGGTGTACGTGTGTCCTGAACCCCATGCCTGCACTGGCTTGGCTCCTCTGGGCCACACTGCTGCTCCTCTTGGCCTGCACCTCGGCCCCAGGAGAGAGGAGGCTGGGGTATCTATCCCATTCCTGGCCTCCTCCGCTCTTAGGAACTCAGCTCACCTTTCATACATCAGGAAGGTCACCTTCTGTCTCACAGAGAAATTCTGACCTTCTGAGGCTGTTTTGACCCCTTTCATCTCAGGAAACTTTTGTTCTCTTTCTGAGCTCCTCGGGGGTTTTATCCCCCCTCCCTTTCCTCCCTCCCTCCCCTGCCCCCCTTCTTCATCAAACTCTATTGTTTGAACTGATGGCTTAGAGCCAGGTGTTAGGAAGGAAGCACACTGATGAAATAAATTTGCACTCAACTGTTGGTGAATGAAAGCCTCCGCAC
Organism: Canis lupus baileyi; assembly: GCF_048164855.1. NCBI lineage: Eukaryota > Metazoa > Chordata > Mammalia > Carnivora > Canidae > Canis > Canis lupus. Next base: position 55,954,918 of record NC_132849.1, on the reverse strand, counting down.
ATCGCTTAGGGAGTTTGTATTTTAAAAAGGAGCATAAGTAAACCTAACCGACATTCTGGTAACTTCTGGGTTCTTCAGACGGTGTGAAAAGGGCCATGGAAAATCCGTGAATGGTGGGTTGGTTTTGAGTGATTTACGATCCAAGGACATGCAAATACCTAGTTTAAAACCACCCCCAGGGACATCCACTTGGTTCAACCATTTCTGAATGTGGACCTATTCATTTCAAACCTGCTTCTTGAGAGTCCTTAATGATAAAACGTGAGCATCGTTAGCCCGGGAAGAGTACTACTCAATATGTATTTTATCAAGTCTCTAGATGATTTTTTGCATTCTTTGGGGGTGGTAGAGGATCCAAAAGCAATGCTGGGAGGCTGAACATGAAAAACAGGAGGATTTAATTAGGAAGAAAGCCTCAGCGTCACCCCCTGGGACCACACTGCCTCATTCCTGCACGAGATTCCATCTTTGAAATGTCTTCTATACAGAACTCCCTCCACCCCCCTTGAAACCTCACAGCTGTGATACAGAGGGACTCTGAAGGGCGGCAAGACAAGAGGGATTTTTTCCTTCCTTCATGGCCATATTTAACAGCCAGTTCCCAAATGGTATTAATAAACATTTAAACTTCAAAAACTTAACTTGACATTTCTACATCCTTTCCATTGTTGCTATGTTTTCATCTTTGTCATTACACAAATGGCTTCTTATGGTACATGTGGAGCTAAAATGGGTTCACATGCTTCTGGGTTCAGAGATGGGTATGTTGGAGTTTCTATAGGGTACCCGAGAAGAATTGGGGTAGTCACTGTTATTCTAGGGCTAGGCATCCAGGGTATGAGTCCAAAGATTGAAAGCCCTAAGATAAGTACACGAGGTCCAGGAAGTAAAAGGGAAAATATTCTTTTGTCAAAAGGACCCAAAGAGATAGGACCATTGGGGGAGAACTCTCCATTGGGAGTGCTAGCTTACAACTTTCATTTGAACCCCAGATATCCTACATGCCACCTGAGTGACTTTGAGCAAGTCATTTGATTCTTGTGCCTCATTTTTTACTTCTGTAAAATGATGATAATGATGCTTTCTTGTGGAGATTTAAATTAAATGATCATGTATTTATTTTTCTAAGATTTATTTATTTATTTGAGAGAGAGAGAGAAAGCACAGTGGAGGGGCAGAGGGAGAGAGAATCTCAAGCAGACTCCCTGCTGAGCGTGGAGCCCAATGTGGGGCCCAATCCTACAACTCTGAGATCACAACCTGAGCCGAAATCAGGAGTCAGATGCTTAACCGATGAGCCCCCCAGGTGCCCCTAAATGATCATGTATTTAAATGTCTTGAACATAGGGAAGTAATAACACATACCCATACATCTCTGTCTCCGATCTGCCACAGAAATCTCCTAAAATCCTGACAAATAGAGGAGTACTAGGAGATTCTTCTGTTCTTGCATTTAGTCTTTGACCCCAGTTCCTGACACTGAGCTCTTAAGTCCTTTGTAATTTCCTGAGCGATAGGAGCTTCAAGCCCAGAGGTCCTAAAGTCCTTATATTTCCCTGGGTGATAGGAGTGTATTTTGTTCTACAAAGGTGACTCTTTGTGGGCTCCTGGTGGTCACCAGAAAGACCAAGCCAGATTAGAAGCTTAGCACCAGCACTCCCCCATTTCTCAGGACTCGAGAGGGGCTGGAAATGGAGTTAATAATTGCTCACACCTACATAATAAAGCTTCCATGAGATTCCCAGTAGTACAGGCTCCAGAGAGCTTCCAGCTTGGTGAAAGCATATGTGAGCTGGGAGGGTGGTGGACCCCAACTCCACAGGAACAGAGGCTCCGGTGCTCAGGATTCTTCCAAACCTCACCTGTGTACCTCTTTGTCCACATCCTTTATCATACCCTTTTTTATGTCACAATGGTGAGTATAAGTCAGTGTTTCCCTGAGTTCTGTGAGCTGTTCTAACAAATGATCGAATCCAAGGAATGGTTGTGGGAACCTCTAACTTGTAACCATGTTGGATCCAAGTTGTGGGCCACTTTGGAACCTACTAGGGGAGGGCATCTGAGGTGGCAAGTGGTCTTGTGGGATTGAGCCCTTAACCTGTGAGGTCTGCACTAACTTCCATCACAGAATTGAATTGAATTATAAGACACCCAGCTGGCATCTCAGAGAGTTGCTTGGTGTGGGAACAAACCCACACATCTGGTGTCTGAAGTAGTGTGTATGAGTAAAGGAAAAACACATGTTGTGCTTCTTTGCTTATGTCACATAGACACTGTACAATAAATAATTTTAATACCAGTATTCACGGTTATTAGAAGAGAAAGAAAAGTTATAGGAGGAGCAAGCTCTTGGAGGGGAAAAAGGCCAATGAATGACAGTATTTGAGACATACTGGTGGTGGTTAGTATCCAAGCAAGTAAGCAGTCTCAAAGTTTCCCAAGGAGGCTAGAACTTACTGTCAGAAAACTCAATCTCAGGGGATGGAGTAGCAGGAGAAACCAGCAGTGAAGACTTAGTGGGGAACCAGGTCCTGGGAGAGCCTCTGTCTGGAAGCAGGCCAGCTCAAAGGCCATGAGGTAGCTAAACCCATGGATGAGTAGCTTCAGTCACATGCTGGGCAAATGCTTAGACCGTGTCTGCCACTTGTTGGCATTTGGTGCCAGATTCTCTCCTAGGAAGAGGTGCTTTGTGAATCATTTTACCCAAAAAGAAGCCTGGTCAGGTGATCTTGACTCCCTGTGACAATGGGAGTGAAGGGCTGGGAAAATACCGTAAGAAGTATTGTGCGCTCGTGTCTTACCTTTCCTGGGGAAAAAGAGAGCAAAGGAGAAACTGGAAACAGTCACGTCTCTAGACGTCCATTCATAGGGAAAGAGTCATTGCCTTCCATGTGGGGAACACAAAGGGAGGTTTTGCAGTCATCTGCAGGACACCACTTCTCAGGAATGCCCATATCTGAGCATTGCACAGCAGTAACTGGTGACTTGGTGCTGAGAAACTAAGTGGCAAAGAAGGAGCACAGGCTTTGGAACCAGACAATGTGGGGCTGAATCCTGTCTCCACCACTTATAGTTCTGTACTAGTAAGAAACTCAGAGCTCAGGGATGCCCGAGTGGCTCAGTGGTAGTGTCTGCCTTCAGTTCAGGGTGTGATCCTGGGGTGCTGGGATCGAGTCCCGCATTGGGCTCCCCACAGGGAGCCTGTTTCTCCCTCTGCCTGTGTCTCTGCCTCTTTCTCTCTCTCTCTGTCTCCCATGAATAAATAAATAAGTAAGTAAGTAAATAAATAAATAAATAGTAAAAAAAAAGATACTCAGAATTCAAGGCACAGTCAGGTGAAGGAGCCTGAGACATTTCATTTTTCTAAAACTGAGCTTTAATCATGCCACTGCCATGACGAAAACCTTTCATCTGCTTCTGGTCATCTTTGAAAGAAAATTCCACCTTTATTCCTTGCAGAGACTACAGCCATAGGATGATTCCTGTTCAGTGCTAGCTTAGTCTCATGCCCCATGCTCTCCACACCCTGTACTCACATTTCCTTACAGTCCCTGGGGTCTCTTTGCACCCTGACTCTGCACATTCTGTTCCCTTTGCCCAGAATGAACCACTTGCTCCAGGAATAGGAATTCAACCTTTTAAAAACTGGGCTCTGTGGTTTTTTGGCCACAGCAGAACCAACCTTGATGGGTTGAGAGAGCTTCTGAGGGCAAATTTCTCATTTCCCTCAATTCACAGGATTGATGACTGTTTTAGGGTTGTTAGCTCACGAGACTGTGAACCTTCCAAGAGGCAGAGGTCAGTGCGTTTCATCTCGGTATGTCCCAAACCTACTACCTAGCCTGGAAAATATTTGTTAAATAGATAAATGATTGAATAGCTTGGTTTCTAGCCCATAGCATAATATTTCTCATGCTGTGATTCTCAGACCACCTGCATCAGCGTGTCCTTGGGGAGGCTGTTAAAACTGGGAGGTTCTGAGCCCCACCTCAGACCTACAGCATCTCTTGGGTAGGGCTCTGATATCTGCATGACTAGTAAGCTCCACAGGTAATTATAGTCACGTTGGTGTAAGAATCACCTGCTACATCAGATCGAAGCAAGGAAAGGCGCCCAAAGAGAAACACTGGCCTAGAATGGAGGGTCTGATGGGTGACTAGGGAGAAAGTGGGCTTTCAGAACCACTGTGTGACAGAGCTTTCTCTTGGGTCACCCTGATAGTCTAATAGATAGTTATAGTAGTGACACTGCATCCTTAAGAAAAGTTTTGTTTTGTTTTGTTTTTCAGATTTACTTATTTTGGAGGGAGAGTGCACAGTAGGGAGGGGCAGAGGTAGAGGGAGAGAGAGAGAGAATCTCAAGCAGACATCCTTTTGAGCCTGGAGCCTGACACCAGACTCCATTCCAGGGCCCTGAGATCATGACCAGGGCCAAGATCAAGAGTCCAATGCTCAACTGACTGAGCCCCCCAGAAAAGTTTGAACCTCTAGTCAGCAATCTTTCCCAAGAAGGAGGAGTAGTGTATCAATCATTTTAGGAATATTTCCCCCCAAAATGGAAAGATTAAACTCTCAAAAACTGAAGAATAAAGAAATGGATTATTTGGAAAATTAACTCAGACACAAAAAGCCATGGGCAAACTTCACAGGGAAGAGCACTAGCTCTGACATGGATACTGAGTTCATTTTAGGCAGTTCATTTTTGCCTTGCCGTACTCACCAGCTGGCCTCACTGGATGCATCAAACAGAGAAAGTGTCCAGGAAGAGGAGAGAACTCACGATAAGTGTGTTCGGTTCACATTTGCAGGGCTACTGAATGGATACTGCAGGGTGTTTGGAGCCTGGAGGGCCTGTGCTCCCATCTCATGTCCCACTCTCATGCACTCTGGGTCCTTGAGTATTTCTTTCTCCGCCTTTAAACTGGGGGGTGATGTGTTAGTTATGCAGTTGGTATGCTTGGTCATACTAAAATCCCAGGCACTTTACATGCATTATTACTAAAGAAATTGCTGCTATTCCCGGATGGAAAAGTGAGATTGAAAGAGGGCGGGACTTTCCCACCATTGCCTAGATAGCAATTGATCCCAAGTTGGTTGTGCTAATGGGTGTAACAGAGCTGCTGTCTGGTGGGATATCAATGAATTTATATCCTTCCTTTCCTATTGCTAACAGGATTCTAAAGCATAAAACATAATGCGAGCAACACCTCGGATCTCTCTGGAATTGTGCTTTTGGCTTCACCACACAAGCAGCCAGCATCTCTCCTGGTTTCTCTCCATCTGGAAATATTAAATGTCTGTCTCAGGGTGCAGGTGACTGACATGGTGGGAAGGGCCAGCTGTTGAAAGATTGACCCCAAAGGTGACCAGGATCAAAGTGGATGTGGGCTTTGTAGATCAAAGGCGTTGCCTCCCTCCACGGAGTGACCCGGAGAGCCAAAGTCAGGGCAGCTGGCAAGCCCAGGCTGCTGGAACATTGCGCTCCCATCAGTTCATGTTCTAATTAGGCAGCCAAGTGCATCAGCTAAGGCTTCTGGGTGGTCTGAGTGGGACTCTCCAGTTGCTAACCATTGCTGAGCTCTGACGGGAGGTCTCGAGGCATGCAGAATGGCGGTGGGGCCCAGACAGGGAAACAAAGATCCTACCCTTCAGACAGTGCAGTCGGCTCCCAGCCCGGTGGTCATTATGGTTGTGGAGACTTCTGTTGTCCTCAGGAGCCTGTTTTGAATTAGCTGGTGGTTTCACAAGTCAGGCTTAAAGAAGAGGTGCTCAGAACCCCCCAAACCACTTTGACCTCATGGCACTGGTTGGCTGGCCTCAACGGAGAGCATGACTTTTTAGAGGTCTGTGCTGTTTTAGGCATTGGCTCAGGGCTCCCACAATAATGCAGAGGAAATAATAATTAAAACTTTGGTTCTTGAGTGTTTATTAAATACCCACGTTCTGCATGTCACTCAGATCCTCACAAAATCCTGCTGATGGATATGGATTATTCCAGTTTTATAGAGAATGACATTGGGACTCAGAAAGACGAAATGCCTTTCACAAGGGCACATAGCTCAGGGTTAGAGGTTCAAGGGCTTAGATCAATCATTTGGACTCCAAACCTTCATTTGTTATCTGGTGCCGCAAGAACAATGTGTGATGCACAGCCATAAATCCTCAGAGAAAAACAACCACTGACATTTATTTTTGCTTACCAGTCTAGAGGCAACATGGGAAGTTCTACTCATTTGGAACAGGATCCGCTGATCAGGACTGCATTCATTCCTGGGTCTTTGGTCAGCTGGTGGGTGGGCTGGTACAGCTTTATTTTGGTTGGTGTTGTCTGGGAAGACCCATTTCCCATACCACATGGCCTCTCAGCCTCCAGCATGCCAGCCTGAGCTTGTTCTCTGGGAATGGCAGGGGTCCATGGTCAAGACCTTGAGTGAGCAGGCCTGGGTGTCAAATTGTCATTCTATACGTCTAACTTATCTCGATGAACCAACACAAGGTAGAGTATTGGGTTGATATTTGTTTTGAATACTGTGTTGAATCTGTTTGGTAGAATATTTAAGTGTTGAAAAATAGATCTCATCTCTAGGTGGGAGGAGCTCTGAAGTCACACTTGTAAAGAAGTTGTTTGGATGTAGACGGGCCATTAATATTGGGCCCTTCATGTACTTTAACCCCAAAACTGTGCTCTTGCCCCATGCCAGCAATGCTGAATTTTGTACATTTCTTCTGCTTTTAGTAAAGGAGTAGGAACTTCAATGTTGCCTTTTCCTTGGTTTAAGTATATGTGTACTTAAGTTGGGAGATGGATAATAAAATTCTCCATATAATATCAAATATATTCTTACATAATCAAAACCTAATGGGAAATGGAAGACATTGAGGCATGTAATTCTTTACAGTTACTTGGTTTTAGGTTTACAGGTTAGGACTTTTCAGATCACAGATACATTGCGATGAACCCTAACTGATTTTTAACATAAATGCAAAGTCCTGTTTGGTACTTTGGAATGTTACCTGTTTCCTAACAGGTCCACTCTGCCCTGTGCACATTGCACCCCCCACCCACCCCACCGGGGCCTCCTTCCTCCAGTCACAATTGATTTGTTTCTCCCCAATGATGTCTGATATTCATCATCTCCATGTTTCTGCACATACTCTTCCTTTCATCGAGGTGTCTTCCTGTCTTAGTTCTTAACCATCTCCTGTTTACTGGTCACATGGCAAGGGGACCCTTTCCTGTGCACTCACACTGGAGTCAGCTCTGAACACCTTGCTGCATTTTCTGGGCTTAAACCCATCTCTACACTGTGAGCTCCCTGGGGACAGCTTTCATCACTCTATTTCTAGTGGCCAGCACAGTCACAGTGGGTAAAGAACAGTTACTTATCAAATCAATGGACATATAAATAAACTATCCACCTGCTTTCAATGCTACTTAATATTTGAAGAAATGACTTTTATAAATAGTTTTTAATTTCATAACTCCTTGTGCCATTTTTGCAATTAAAATTATACTTTCCATGGTCATTCCTTCACATGACAGTTTCAAGGGGACTTCTGTAATAGTCACATGGGTTGAGTTGGCGGAAAGCCATGTAGGTTAAAGAGAGACACCTTCATCTGAGGAAACAAAGCTTTGAGCCCTATAATATGGCTCCAGATCCACAAGCTCTGTCAGAGCTCAATGGAACGTTGTTATGA